>NC_090992.1:23781166-24086250 GCF_041146395.1 Eulemur rufifrons
CCTAGCACTCTGGGAGGCCGAGGTGGGAGGATCGTTTGAGCTCAGGAGTTCGAGACCAGCCTGAGCAAGAGCGAGACCCCACCTCTACTAAAAATAGAAAGAAATTATATGGACAGCTAAAAATATATATAGAAAAAATTAGCCGGGCATGGTGGCACATGCCTGTGGTCCCAGCTACTCGGGAGGCTGAGACAGGAGGATCCCTTGAGCTCAGGAGTTTGAGGTTGCTGTGAGCTAGGCTGACGCCACGGCACTCACTCTAGCCTGGGCAACAGAGTGAGACTCTGTCTCAAAAAAAAAAAAAAAAAGTCATATAATATCAGTGCCACCATTCTTTATTTTTCTAATCAGTTGCAAGCCACTCAGATTCAATGAGAGAGACATAGACCCCATGTCTCAAAGAATTCTGGGACCATGCTTTAAAATCATCACAACATATATGTTAACTGAAAAATAAGTTTTCCTTCCACCCCATCCTCTCAGGGCTGAATTACTCCCCACCCCAGCAGCAATTACTACTAACCAATTTCTTGTGTATCTTCCCAGAGAGAGTCCACATATATATAGGCATGAGATTAAGGCATGTACATATATCTCTACTATCTACCCCAGCTATCCAAATATTAATACCACTCCAACATGAAAACCAAATGGATTCAGATAACCTCTTGGATGAACTATTTACTATCCAACTCTTGCTATTTGCTATCTAAAATGAAATACAGGAGTCAAAGATTCCGATAATGTAGCATTCCTTGCTTTCTGAACCCTCACTATCTGAATTCAGAAACATAAATAGATTTGGATAGCAAAAGATGCTTGTATATATGTACGTACAAACACCTCTTTTTACTCCCCCACCAAAATGTGAGTATACTAGACACACAGTTCTGTGCCTTGGGTTTTTCACTTAACCATTTATCTCAAAGATCGGCCTGTTTCAGCGTATATACATGGGCCTCATTTCTTGTATGAACACAGAGCATTCCATTGTTCAAAAGCACCATAATTAGTTTAATTAAATTACCTCCTATTGGCCACTTGCTCTTTTTTTCTAGTCTTCTGCTAATCATAATCCACACTGCAGTGGATAGCCTTTTCCAGAAGTCTTTGTGCACTTGTGCAAGATTATGTGTGTGATAAATTCCTAGAGACGGATGCTGCGTCAAAGGAAGGCTTCCCATGACCATCTATGCTATATCCCACCAGAGCAGGCTCAGACCCTACAGCGCTTGTGTTCTGGCCAGGATCTTTTGCCCTTGCTCACCCTGTCTGTCACCTGTAGGATCCTGCCTGCTTCCAGGGCAGCAGGTGGCAGCTGCTTCCCAGCTACTGACCAAGGTCATACAGAGGCCTGCAGGGGTAAGGGAAGGAGGGGACCCAGCAGGGGGTGATGTGATGGCTTTTGCAAAAGAAGGACATGGGGGAGCTACGGGCACCTCACCCCACTTATCTGCCTCTCGATCTTCAGCAACTGCTGCATCTGCTTCTCTCAGAGGCCAAAGCAATTTGCTGGGGTGATCCAGGCTGCTCCCACTCCCCCACTGCCTTTAAAGAGAAGAGAGAGAATCCTCCAGATGTACAAAGGCCTGGGGGAAGAGGCACAGGAGGGCCCCCAGTTGCCCTTTCCCTGCTTTTCAGGTATCACAGGACATACCATAAGTGCCAGGTTCTACTTTTGGGCACACTAACCTCTCTGTGCCTCAATTTCTTCTTCTGTAACGTGGGAAGAATAATAATACCACCCTGGCTTGGTGTGAAGGTTAATTGGACTAACAGTTTGCAAAGTGCTTAAAACAATCCCTGGAACATATAAAGTATAATATTAATATTAGGGGGTTTTTTTTATCCTCACAACTTCTCTTGGAAAGACAGGGCTATTATTGTCTTGGTCTTATAGATAAGGAAACAGAAACCTAGAAAGATAAAGTGACCTTTTGGAGGTCACATAGCTATAGTGATAGGATTCAAACTAGGTCATTCTGACTCCAGCTTAATCCTGCTCCATCATGCAGTTGATTCAAATCACATTTGGTGAACAGGCTGGGGACTTTGGTGGTGCAGCCGAAGCTCCCATGCTGACAGCTGGACCCGGGTGGTTTGGCCTGCCTGTCACTGCACCCCTCACCTCCAGCCCACCCTTGCAAATAGGAAGCCCACACAGCCAGCAACCTGTTCCCCAGGCCAGAAGGAAAATGGGTGGAACTGGGAGGGAAAGGGGCTATGGGAAAGGGGAGTAAGATCATTTTCACCTTCTTTATTGTCCTGACCATTCACTGAGCACTTCTTATTTGGCAGACACTGTGCTCAGGGCTTTCCCTGCCAAATAATTTAAGATTCCTGTGGCTGCAAGTAAAGGAAACCCAAGGAAATAAGGAAAATGCTAATGAATTGGCACTATGGCACTAGGAAGTCCAGGCGTGGATTTAGCTTCAAGCAATGCACAAGGATGTCTACATCATCTTCACCATCTCAGCTCTGTTTCCTTCTGAGAATTGACTTCATCCACAGATAGACGGGCTCTCTCCAGACTCGATTTAACCAGCTCAATAAGCCCAGGAAGAGATCCTCTCTCAAAGCAAGCTCTGGTTGGCCTGCTTGAGGCTTGAGCCCACACCAATGACCAGCTGCTGTTCCCAAAAAAGGGATATCATGATTGGCCATCCCCATGCCCAGGAAGAAGCCAAGGCTGTGACTGAAAGGCTCATTAGAGCACATAGACTGGGGTGTATCCCCAAAGAAAGTTACAGTCCACACACAATATAAAAAGGAAGAGTTGGCCATGTGTGGTGGATCACACTTGTAATTCTAGCACTTTGGGAGGCTGAGGTGGGAGGATCCTTTGAGGCCAGGAGTTGGAAACCAGCCTGGGCAATAGCAAGACCCCCTCTCTACAAAAAGCAAAAGAAATTAGCTGGGTGTGGTGCTGCACGCCTGTAGTCCCAGCTACTCGGGAGACTGAGGCAGAAGGATTGCTTGAGCCCAGGAGTTTGAGGTTGCAGTGAGCTATGATCACAACACTGTACTCCAGCCTGGGCAACAGAAAAAGACCCGGTCTCCAAGAAAAAAAAAAAAAACAAAAACAAAACAGTCAATGAATGAATTCATGACTGTTTACCTATATGGGGATCACTTCATTTAATCTGTACTATTATTACCTTCATTCTGCAGAGGAGGAGACAGACACAGAGAAGCTAAGTAAGAAGGTCACACTCTCAATTAATGGCCCAGCCAGGAGTGGAACGGAGGACTGTCTGACCCCACAAAGTGCTTACTTTTTGCCCATGGTAGTTTCCTGTCCTCATAGACCCTGTAGAGCTCAAGGACATGTATGGAGGAGGAGGGAATCCAGAGGAATTGGGGAGTGGGAGAGAAGATTAAAGATCTTTTCCAAGTATTCTCCAGTAAATTTCAACAGGGCAAGGTTCGAGTGCTGTCACTGAGCAAGGAGCTCACCCACACTGTGCTCAAGGATCTGCTGTACCCCTTGGCTCAGAGCCCGGATGGAGGTCTGCAGGCTTGTTTTCTACTCTGTGGGCATGAGTCAGGCTTTGCCCTGGGCTCAGGTTTGGGACGGGGGCTGGGTTGCTTCCTATCTGTGTGTTCTCACATGCAAGAAGCGGTCCTCATCAAAGCTAGCTTGTCAAATAGCGGCCCAGCCACCCTATTCCCTAACGGGAATCCCCAAACCTCTCCCACACCAGCTCTACCCCAGCCAGCTCCTCTTACAAGCCACGGCCTCGCCCAGTTCCCAGATTTGGTAACTTGTGCTGCTCCTTTGCCTGCCTGGAAGGCTCTACCTCTCTCTCTTGACTGGCTCTTTCTTGCCCTGTGGAATTCAGCTCAGGAGTCACTTTCTTCAGGAATCTTCTATGACATGCCTTCTGTCTTCCCCCTGGTCTAGAGGCCCCTTCCCTGTACTTGTATAGTACTAATCATAGTCTAATGAAATTTTTTTTACTGGTCTGTTTTCCTCACTAAATCCTAAATTCTCTGAGGACAAGGACTTCATCTTTGAACACAGCTGGTGCTCCATAAATGTGTGTTGAATTGAGAAATGAAGGAATGAGGGACACCACTAGGACCCGTGGCATCCCCTTTGCAGGTCTGGGCAGAGACCAGGGCTGCCTAGGGTGTCTGCTGGGCTTGAGGACAGGGCAGGAATGCAGCCAGGATCCTTGCGGTGTTGCCGACAAATCCCTCTGATTTCAGGCAATCAGGGCAGGCTTTAAGCGGCCCAGGTCATTGCTGGCTTCTTTCTGCCCTGCAGAAAATAAAGTAGAATTTCCTCTTTAGGGCCGGGCATGGTGGTTCACGCCAGTAATCCTAGCACTCTGGGAGGCCGAGGCAGGAGGATCGCCTGAGGTCAGGAGTTCGAGATCAGCCTGAGCAAGGGCGAGACCCCGTCTTTATTTATTTTATTATTTTTTTTTATTTATTTGTTTTTGTTTTTGTTTTCATCTTATATGTTATGGGGAATACAGAATTGCAGGTTACATACGTTGCCCATGTACCGCCTTTCTCCCCAAGTCAGAGCTCCAGGCGTGTCCGTTCCCCAGACAGTGCGCGTTGCACCCATCATGTAGGTATATATCCCTCCCTTCCCCACCCCCCTTTCCCGAGTCAGCACCTTCAAGCGTTACCATTCCCCAAAGGGTGCGCAACGCACTCATTGGTAGGCATACACCCATCCCCTCCCCCACCCCCCACCTCAGTCCGATATCCGATCGGTGTCGTTCCCAGATGTGTATTTAGGTGATGTTCAGGGAAACCAATTTTCTGCTGAGTACATGTGATGCTTGTTTTTCCATTCTTGGGATACTTCACTTAATATAATGGGTTCCAACTCTCTCCAGGAGAACCATAGAGATGTCGTATCTTCATTATTCCTTATAGCTGAGTAATATTCCATGGTATACATATACCACAGCTTACTAATCCAATCATGTATTGATGGGCATTTGGGTTGTTTCCACATCTTTGCTATTGTGAATTGTGCTGCTATAAACATTCGGGTACATGTGTCTTTGTTACAGAATGACCTTTTTTCCTTTGGAGACCCCGTCTTTACTAAAAATAGAAAGAAATGATTTGGACAGCTAAAAATATATATATATAAAAGTAGCCGGGCATGGTGGTGCATGCCTGTAGTTCCAGCTACTCAGGAGGCTGAGACAGAAGGATTGCTTGAGGCCAGGAGTTGGAGGTTGCTGTGAGCTAGGCTGATGCCACCGCACTCTAGCCCGGGCAACAGAGGGCGACTGTCTCAAAAAAAAAAAAAAAAAAAAAAAAAGAAGAAGAAGAAGAAAACAAAATAAATTAAACTGACAAAAGACAGATTAGCAAGATAAAAGACAATTTAATCATGCCCCTCCAGGAATTCACAGAAAAATGTGAACCAAGGAGGTGTTTAGCATAGGAGGGGGGTGGGTGGTGGTATATACCATCTAAATGGAGGAAGTGAAGGGAGAATGACGCTTACAGGAAAACAAATGACTTTCAGGAAAGATAAATGGGCCCTTAGGAGAATAGATGGGAGATATGATAATTTTGTGACAATGTCAGTTTAGATGTGGTGACTTCTAGCCTCCAGGGATAAGAGTCAATCTTCCCTGATTGCTCCTGGGAGGAGATTTATGAGCCTCTGCTTTTAGGCAGATAAACGATTTCAGGAACTCAAATGCCTTCTGCTCAAAATAATTTTCATGGCCTGGTGGTGTATTCAGGATTCCTTCACCGAGGAGTACAGGGATAAGATACTGACGGCATCAGTTAAAGCTAGATCCAGGGGCTCAAACCATTTCAACAAGTCCCAAGTCCCTATGTCTCTCTTTTATACTCAATTACTCAGTCTGTTGCCCTCTCCCTCCCTCTCTACGCTGTCTTCTCTGTGACGGTCTCATTCTCAGGCAGGCTCCTCTCCTGGCAGGGCCAGGTGTCCCCCAGCACCTTCAGATATGCATCAAGCCAATTGCTGGCAATTTTACTTTTCCAGTGAGTTCCAGCAAATCCCTGGGATTGGATCTCATTGCATCCAGCAGGGGAAGAAATCTGCTGATCGGCCAGGCCTGGCACGCACACCCACCCTGGAGCCAGAGGGTGGAAAGGCAGAGAAAGTCGGCCTCACCCAAACCACATGGACGGAGAGTGGAGAAGAGGTGGCTCCCTGAAGGATAACCTGGGTGCTGCTAACAGAAGGAGCAGAGTGGATGCCGGGCAAGGGAAAGCCACAGATGTCCTCTCAACAGAGAGAATTCTACAGTGTGAGAGAAGCTAGATCATAGTTGTGGAATCAGAGTCTCAGAAGGCCCCTTAAAACTGGACCCATCCAGCCCTTTATGTGACAACTGCTTGCCTGGTACCCCAGGGAGCCCCATCCTGTCCCTGGCTGATGCCTGTGTCCTGGGCAGCCTGGGGGTCAGAGGAAGTGTCTCCCTGGCATTCCCCCTCCCTCCTCACTGCTCTTTCACTGGAAGATTCTAGGTCACAGCTGCCCACCAGGCCTTGTTTATGCTTCTTCCCAGTGAGCTCCGGGCTCTGGCCATCTGCCAGGCTGGCCACCAGCCATGCTGACCACAGACTACATTCTCTCTCCCTGACACAGAGGTCCGATCGGAAGGACATCCGGGGCTCCTCCAGAGCTAGAAGCAGGCCGGGGTGCAGGCAGCAGTCCTCTCTGAGCCCAAGGCCGAGCTCCTACTCTGGACTAGGATGCCAGAGTCTCCCCTCCCCATCCAGCACTGAGTCTAGGAGCCACGACCACGCCTCTCCAACCACAGACTGGAGCATCCTGTTCAGACCTGCTCAAACACTCCTGAGGCCTGGGCCATTACGGTTCTCCCAAGTGAGAGCCAGAAGCAAGAGGAAAGGAAAGGTTAACCTAAACAAAGCCTTACAGGGGGAAAGGCTGGGCCTTCCTCTCCCCTTCCTCCCGCCTCTGCCCAACCAGCAGAGGTTCAGAGGTTCAGCAGAGGCTGAACCAGGTCTCAGATTCCCTGGCGGCTCCTGCCATCCCTTCTTCCCTTCCTCCTTCCTTCTCCACTTCTCCATCACAGAATGTTCCAGCAGAAAGGGAACTTTAAAAACACCTAATCTGGAGATTGCAGACTGGCACCTCACAGTCCAGGACATGTTGTATCTGGCCCTCCCACTTCTTAAGAAAAATTTGAGCCAACATTTAAAAATTGGTAGATTTCACATAAAAATTCATGTGTCTGACTTCTCTAAAAAGCTTGTAAAATCTGCTAATACTGGGCCTGCATGTCCCCGTGGCACCAACTGGCCAAAGCTGAGCGTCAGTTGCTCCTGAAGACAGTAGGCATCCTGCATTTGCTGCATGGACAGGGGGTGGACTGCAGGTCCCTTTTGTTCACATATGATGAGACCAAGTGCCAGTTGTCATTTTCCTTCACTCTTACATTTTTGTTTTTATTACTTTAGGTGGTTTGCCTCTATGGCTCCATCAGAAATAGGAAATGAAAGAGTGAGAGGGTGACATGTTTCAAGGAAATCCAAAGAGCACCCACCTCTTTATAGAGGAAATGAGTATTCCTAGATGTTTCTATCATTGGCTTGGCCCTAGTAAGCATTTGGGCTTGCAATCCCAATCGAATCACCCCCTGCCACCCCTAGTTTTGCAGAAGGACTCATCTGGGCCCAGAAAGGTACAGTCCAGTCTCTTGGCCAAGGGTGCACAGTCAGCCAGGGGAAAGGTATCTACACCTGCACGTCTTAGATGGCAATGGGGCTTTGGGTTCCCTCTGTTACACGTGCTCTCAGCAGGGAGGAGGCCATCCTTTAAGAAGTAGCAACACCCTCATCTCTGCACGTCTTGCTTTAACAGGGGGCCTTTGCAGAGGACACAAGTGGCAGGGTCAGAAGCCTTTGAGGAAGGAGGGGTGGGAAGGAGCAAAGGCCGTCATCTGAAGGGCTCTCTGGGAGCTGGGAGCTGACTTGCTCTCAGGCTCCAGGCTCTGCGCAGTGGTCCCCGAGAGGCACACTTCTTACCAGAAGGACAGTTGGATCTTGCTGTTCGAAGAATGAGCCTGGAGAGATAAGAGTTCCTGCTCTTGGAGACCAGAAAGAAAGGCAGAAGGCCACCGATTGGGATATGTAGTGAGCTGGGAAGTAGAGCATCTGGGTTGAGCTCAGGATATTTTTTGGACATTCTCTGGTAAATATTAGAGGCTTTGGGAGCCCCCTAAAATCACAAAGAGTTATGTGTCTGAGGAGAGTGTTTGTGACTTTTTTCAGATTCAGTAGGGTCATCTGAGCTTACAAAAAAGATTATCATCCTCAAAAAACTAAAAATAGAACTACCATGTGATCCAGCAATCCCGCTGCAGGGTATATATCCAACAGAAAGGAAATCAGCTTATTGAAAAGATATCTGCACACTCATGTTTATTGCAGGACTATTCACAATAGCCAAGATATGGAATTGGCCGGGCGAGGTGGCTCATGCCTGTAATCCTAGCACTCTGGAAGGCTGAGGCAGGAGAATTGCCTGAGGTCAGGAGTTTGAGACCAGCCTAAGCAACAGTGAGACCCTGTCTCTTCAAAAAATAGAAAAATTAGCTGGCGTCTTGGCATGCACCTGTAGTCCCAGCTACTTAGGAGGCTGAGGCAGGACGTTGCATGAGCCCAGGAGTTTGAGGTTTCAGTGAGCTATTATGACACCACTGCACTCTACCTGGGGTGACAGAGCAAGACTCTGTCTCAAAAAAAAAAAAAAAAAAAGATATGGAATCAACCTAAATATCCTTCAACAGATGAATAGGTAAAAAATGTATATATACCCAATGGAATATTATTTGGCCATAAAAAGGATGAAATCCTGACATTTGCAGCAACATGGATGGAACTAGAGGTCATTAGGTAAAGTGAAATAAGCCAGGCACAGAAATTCAAATAAATATTACATGTTCTCACTCATATGTGGGCGCTAAAAAAGTAGTTCTTGTGCAGGTAGAGAGTAGAATGGTGGTTACCAGAGGCCAGGAAGGGGAGGGGGAGGGGAGGAGATGAAGAGAAGTTAGTTAAGGGGTATGAAAATACAGTTAGAGAGACGGAGAAAGTTCTAGTATTTGATAGGACAGTAGAGAAATTATAGTTAACAATAATTTATTGTATATTTTTAAATTACTTAAAGAGAAGATTTATAATGTTCCCAACACAAAGAAAAGATAGGCAGGGCGCGGTGGCTCACGCCTGTAATCCTAGCACTCTGGAAGGCAGAGGCAGGAGGATCGCTTGAGGCCAGGACTTTGAGGTTGCTGTGAGCTAGGCTGATGCCACAGCACTCTAGCCAGGGCAACAGTGAGACTCTGTCTCAAAAAAAAAAAAATAAATGAATAAAAATAAATCTGTGGTCAGGTAAGGAGAAGCCCAATCGCTCAGCTTAGAACTTTTTTTTCTTTTTTCCCACTCCCCTCCATCCCCCACCCCTGCTGAATTTTCTTACACAGCTTTGAACTACTTAAACTTCTTATGGCCTTAGTCGCCACATTTGTAAGATGGCAGTCATAACAGCTACTACTTCCTAGAGTTGCTTTGAAGGTTAAATAAGATAATGCATTTCAAGCACTCAACCAAGGTCTGGCATACAGAAGCACTCGATAAACTATATTCGTCACCATCATTCTCAGTTGGAGGGTTCTTCCTGGAGATCCTAAAATCACAAAGCACAGGTCTACTTTACTGTATACACTAAGCCTCAGTTATCGCCCCTATAGGTTTCTGAGATTTACTTTTTACATATTCAGCCCCCTCTCTTAGACTCTCAGGCCCTTGGGGACAAGAAATGGCAGCCACCACGTATAGCTGGAAAGAGCACGAGCTCAGGAGCCCTGGGTTCCAACCTGGGATCTGACACTAACTGGCAGCCGTGTCTATGCTTCAAGGCTTCATTTGGATGAAATCATAGCTAAGAATTATTTGGTCACTCTCCTGTGCTAAGCACTGTGCTGACCTTCGCACAGCTGATCTTGTTTAACCATGGGCTAATTTTGTAAAGTAGCTTGTATTATTATCCCATTTTACAGGTGAGGAAACTGAGGTTCAGAGAGGAAACAGATCTGACCCCAGATCACACAGGAGGTAAGAGATGGAGCTAGTTTTAGACCCAGAGCCCATGTACTTTACCACTAAGCTACCCTGGTTCAACACAATGATTTCTAAGAACCCAATACACCAACACCCTCCATGGCCAAGTATCAGACACCTAGGAGAGCCAGTTCAACTCCAGGTTGTTGTTTTTTCCCTACCCTGTTTCTCTGTCTATGCACCTCATGTCCATCTTCTTCCCACCTCTACTCTCAGAACCCTAGTGCATCGCCTGGGTTACCAGGAGGACACTGGGTTCTAGCAAAGGAGGTGTTATCAAAACCACAAGGGAGTTTCGGCCTAGGTTCAGTTGCTCACCACACAAAGATGCAATTATTGAGACAAGGAGGACAGCCAGGCAATTTTTTAATACAGCAGACATCTGGGAGAAGTTGCCTCAAACCAGCGTCCTGGACTATTGGAGATCATGGGCTTGTTAGGGAGGGGCCATGTGCCTTGGGGCAGGTCGAGGGTGGGGTGGTGAGTCTTGGAGTCAGGAAGTCTGCCCAGGGGCCTTCAGAGTCTCTGCTCCTTTGTCTTGCAGAAAATCCACCATTTCTGGGAAACAACTCAAAAGGTCAAGTAGTTCGTTAAGGGAGAGGATTCTAAAAAACTTGTAGGGATCATTGGAATTTGTTCCTGGAGCTGGCTGCAAAGGTACAGCTACAAAAGCTTTTACTTTATTTACTCTTTTTTCCCCAGGCCCTGGAGGTATGAGCTACTTCCTGGTCCCACACAGGCTAAATATTTCTCTCTCAGGTTGGTGGCTTCTCAATAGTTAGTGAAATAATTTACATAAAGTGTCCAATGTGGACAGTTTTGTGTGGATTTGAATAAACAAGATTTGGTTCTCTCCCGAGTGACTCTAGAGGCCCATTTATTCCACGAATATTTACTAAAAGCCAGTAACATGCTAGACACAGCCCTAGCCGTTGGGCCAGGGTGGGTCAGAGTTGCTTTCTCCTGGAGGAAGCGGGAAGAACAAAACCAAGAGGTACACACACAAACAACTTCAACTGAGGATACATGTCAGGGAGACAATAATCCCAGGTCGGGTGGATAGAGAGTGAAGAGACAGCTGGTGTAGACAGGATTCTCCGAGGTGGCGCCAGCTGCCAGCCACTTGAAACTCCACCGTGGCCTCCATTCCTCAGAAGATCCCCGGGAGGAAAGTATTATTATCTTTATTTTACTGTGGCAGAATGAGGCTTCCAGAGGTTAAATAACTTGCCCAAGTCTCAAAGCTTGAAAGTGGCCGCCTGGGATTTGAACCCCACGCCCCTTGCACTCCGAGTCTGTTTACTCCTCTGGCATCAGTCGGCTTCCCTGTAAAATGAATGGGTTGGACGAGGAGACTCCTCAAGATCCTTCCTCTAAAATCATATCTATAAAGAATGTACAAAGGAGAGCTGCCGGCAACTGACGCCTCTGAGGGCAGGTGTTCGGGCTATTTTCTCTCTACAAAAGAAATAAAATACCAATTATGACACAAAAGCTGGTAGGGTGGGGTTTACTGACTTTACCTGCCCACGGGGGTTTCGGAGAAAGCATGTCAGTGGTTTAGCAGCTGCGGGAACAGGTCAGTCGTTAAGATACCAAATGCAAATATGTCAGGCCTGGAAATTCCTGCCCTGTTAAAACAAAGGACAGGACTTCAGGCAGTCTGGGAAGGGAAGGGCACATGCAGGTGGGCTGCCCCTAGCCCCTAGCCCCCCTGAAGGCTGGGGGAGCCTCCCTGTAGTTACTTATGGTGTTTATAATCTCTGATCCATGCTCACGAGCGCTTCCTCCTCTAGCTGGGCAGCAAAATCTCAGTCCAGTGTCGCCTGGGCTGTGAAGTGGCACCTGACCCAGGCCACAGACAGCGTTAGCCAACTTGCCTGCTTCCGCTCCCCTAGCTCTCGGTTTACCCCTGTATTTGACCACTTCTAGGGAAAAAGTGACAATAATAAATATTTGTCCCTATGCTAAGACACCTTATAAAACGATCTCATTGCATATTTTTTTATTGTGGTAAAATATATAGAATGTAAAATTTACCATTTTTAAGTGTACAATTCAATGGTATTAGGTACATTCACCCTGTTGTGCAACCAGCCAGCCCCTGCCAACCACCATTCTACTTTCTGCCTCTGTGAATTTGCCTGCTCTCGGTGCCTCTTTGTGCTTAACAACATTTGTCCTTTTGTGCCTGGCTTATTTCACTCAGCATGATGTTTTCAGGATTCATCCATGGTGCAGCACGCATGAGAACTACATTCATTTCTAAGGCTGGATAATATTCCATTGCACGTATCCAGCACGTTTTGTTTATCCATTCATCTGTCGATGGACATTTGGGTTGTTTCCCTTTTTTGCAATGGGGAATGGTGCTACTGTGAAGATGGGTGTACACACGTCAGCCTGGGTTCCTGCTTTCAATTCTTTTGGGTAATATCTAGAAGTGGAATTGCTGGATCATTCATCTAATTTTATTATTTAGCTAAGAAGGAAGGTACCAATATCATCTGCATTTTACAAATGGAGAAACCAGGTCTCAAAAATTAATTTTCCCAAGGCCAGGGAGTAGATTAAAAGGTATGATGTTGTTTACGTCTGTCTGTCTGTCTGTCTGTCCCATTAGACCTGTGAGCCTCAAGGTCCTTACATTTTCCTGCAACTGGATGGACTTTCCCGGTCCCTGGTTGCCTCCTCCTTCGGTCTCCGTCTCAGTGAAGAGCACCAGCATCCCGGAGCCCACGGCCATTCCTGTATTCACACACTCTGCCACGTGCCAGGCACTGGACGATGCTGGACATGCAGCTGCCCCTGCCTTCTCCTCCTAACTTACAGTGTAGTGAAGGAGAAGAAAGAAATTAAGCAGTTCATTACTCAAAAAGTTAATCGTACCTGTGACAAGTGCCAGGTCCTCTCCAGTTTCACCACGGCCGATCCCCAAGCCTCGCAGCTGCCCCACGGGTCTCAAGTCCACCTGCTTTGCTGCATCTCCACGGCCACCGCCACCAGCAGCCTCCCCAGAGGTCTCCCAGCCTCAGCCCATTTCTCGCCCAGCAACCAGAGGGGCCTGTTAAAAGTACAAATCCAATCCTGCCACTGAACTGATTAAAATTCTTTGGTGTCTTCCTGAGAACCCCAAGAAAAAGTCTAAACTGGCTTGTAAATTCCCTGTGCTCACCTTCCCCTCCCTCGCAACAGTGGGACTGAAGATCCCCAGTGCAGCCCCTGCCCAGGGTCTCCCCACCTTGACACGGCTGCCATTTTGCAGGGATCACCGTTGTTGGCAGGGCTGTCCTGTGCGTTGCAGGATGCTGAGCAGCACCCCTCACTCCCACCCACTAGATGCCAGCAGCACCTGTCCCCCACCGCACCCCCAGCCATGACAACCAAAAGTTTCCAGATGTTACCAGCTGTCCCCTGGGGGCCAAAATCACCCTACACCCGTTCACTCTGTCCTTGGTGGGTGGCTACAGGAGCATTTCACACACATTCTTCAGGTTGCCCTCCTAAATGCTCCCACCCTCGTGTTGCCCCCCTAGACCGTGAACATCCTGAGGGCAAGGACCTTGCCGAATTCATCCTGGTATCCGCAGCACCTCGCTCAGTGCCCAGCGCTCCAGACTGAACCCAGCAAGGGTTTGTTAAATAAATGAACGAGTAAATGAAGTATGGACTGTATATTTCTCCTTACAAATCATGACTTTTTTTTGAGGACAGCAGTCCTTCTCTGGGTCCCAAGTAGCTTCAGTAGGGGGCTGGGACTTGGGTATTTCTGTTAACATTCACATTCACAAAGCTCCTTCATATCCCTGATCAGAACCCACCGCCACTACCCATGGACAGAGTGCTAAGGAAAACAAAGGAGTCTGGGGGTACCCTAACTTTTGAGGTTGAGGACAGAGAGGCAGCGGGGGGTGGTGGGTCCAGGCAAGTACTGTCTGATAGAACCTTCTGAGGCGATGGAACTGTTTTATAAACTGCACTCTTTAAATGTGATAGCTACTGGCCACGTGTGGCTACTGAGTACTTGGAACGTGGCAGATGTAACTGAGGAACTCAATTCTTTCTTTTATTTAATTGTGATGAATTCAAATTTAAATCTGGACAGGTCTCAAACATCAGTTTCAGTTCAGGGACTTGGATTCTAGTCCTGCCTCTGCCTTTAACTCACCTGTTCAGCCCTGGCCAGGTGCCTTTCCTTTTCTGAGTCTCAGCTTCCGACTCTGTATTAGGCGAGGAATGACAAACATGTTTCCTCTAACACTCCTGCTCTCATGAATCACTGATGGCTGTCTGAAGCCCTGCCTTAGCTGGGAGGAGGGGTGCTGTAATCAATTGGTCATGTCTGCATGAGCACGTGTAGTGGCCCTTGCAGAGTGCTGCAGGTTTACTGCTTTAGGGGTGAGCTGTTCATTCCCCCAGCTGCTGGGAACGTTGTTGGGGGCCACTCAGCTGCGTTGCTCGCTGGGACTTGGTTGAGAGACCTACTACACTAGTCAACATGGGAGTCGACAGTAGGAGACAACTCTGCACAGGTCACTCCAGTTCTAGAGCTTCCTGTAGGGTCCGTTGGGGTCTTTGTTGCACCTACATCATAACTCAGTTTCTCTTTCTGCCCTATCCTGCTTCCTTCCCTCCCATAGGTGTTGCTCCTGAAAGCATCACCAGTAAACTTCCTGCATGCAAATCTCTGTCTCAGATTCTACTTCCCAGGGAATCTTGCCCTGAGACAGCAAAGTGGGGGTGGTGTCCACACTTGGGACACGAATTGGCCATCGAGGGCCTAAAGAATTATAAACCAAGGTTTCCCACAATAGCCCCTGGTACCTATACAAAAACCAGCCCAGCCACAGCCCTGCTTCTGAGAAACTATATTCCCACCTGAATCCAGCATGCAACAGGTGCCTGTGTTTGTTAAGCAGAGGCCAAGTGTGAATGCTGGGGCAGCGTTTTGGAAAGGCAGAGAACGGTCTGACAGTGGCAGAAGAGACAGCTCAGGGAGAAGGGGGCTCCAGGCAGCACGAGTCAGAAGCCACCTGTCAGGGCTTCTCTGCTCTGTGGGAGGGAGAGGGCAGCACAAGCAGGTAGGAGACAAGTCTCTTAGTGCACACATTTGCGGGGCGTGTCTGTTTATGTTCCATTTATGGAGTCCCTGCAATGTGCAAGTGAAAGGTACATTACAGGTGGTATCTAATTCAATCTATGAAACCCTTTATGTGTTAGGGATTCTGATTCTGTTTTATAGAAAAGACCAAACTGAGGCTCAAAGAGAAATGACTCACCCAAGATTGCATATAACCAGTAAGTGGCATTGCTGGGATTCAATCCCAGGACTTTCTAATGCCCATGTTCCTAATGCTCCCATGCCCTCTTCCTGTTGTGATTGCAAACCTAGAGGCTCAAATCCATCAGAATATCAGAGTTGGATGGGTCCTTAGGAATGATCTCTTTTAAGCACATGGCTAGTAGGTGCTAACCTCTGTGCTAACCCCGAGTCATTGGTGGTAGCTGATGAGAACACTGTATTGAAAAGGATTCTGAGGCTGAGGACCATGAGTGCTGTGATCAATTGGTGATACCTTTCATGGTGCGGTGAGTGTGGCAGAATGCAGGTCTGGGCTCAGTCATCCCTGAACTGGTCCAGAGCCCTTTAGACAAAACAAAGTCCCCGTGGTGATGGGACCTTGCTAAGATACAGGGTCAGTGGGTGCCAGAACCAGGACCAGAACTTGGGCACAGACTCCCAGTGCAAGGCCCCTCCCGTGGTCTCCTGAGGTCCATCTGCCTCAGACCCTGGCGAAGGGGCTTCTTGCTGTATTATAGCTCAGCAACATCCACTTCTGGGAGCATTCAAACTGGTGGAGAGCTCTTGAGAGGCAGGGGTCTCAGAGCCAGCTGGTGCTACCTATATCACCGGTTCCACCACTGACTGGGATTAGAGTCCTGATAGGAAAAATCACGAACTCATGAAGAAACTCAAAGAGCTGTTCTGCACCTGAGCCTGGACCCCAGGGCCCACTGGAATTGTTGAGCAGAGGCCATGGTCCCATCAATCAACAGTTTCACCCTCTAGGACTCCATTTCTCATTTGTCAACCAGGTTCATATAAGATGAGGGGAAATTCCCAGGGACTTGAGCCAAACCTATATGTTCAGTGCATGGCGCTAATTATGAGAAACTGTGTGCTTTACTTCTGGTTTTTCTCTGCAACTGCTGATAACTTTTATTTCATTGTCCTAAGGGGAAATTATTTTTGCTCCCTCTCTCCCAGCAGAGGAAAGGAGAGATGGCACAAATCACCCACTTAAGCAAGAAACATTCGTCAGAAAGGGCAATGGTTGCAGCTGAGAGTGAACAATGGCATGAGTTCCTATCACACTGCCTGGCACCCTCTGTGAGCTCAGAGGATGTTTGCTGAATGAATAAATGAATGACTCAATCAGTTAAATGCCACCTCCTCAAAAAGGCCTTGCTTGACAACCCTATTTAAACCTCACTTCCCCTTTGATGCAGCCACTTTCTTTTTTTTTTCTCTTTAAGAGATGGGGTCTCACTCTGTCACCCAGGCTGCAGTGCAGTGGCATCATTATAGTTCACTGTAACCTCAGCTTCTGGGCTCAACCAATCCTCTCACCTCAACCTCCCAAGTAGCTGAGACTACAGGCCATCATGCCTGGCTAATTAAAAAAAATTTTTAGAGACAGGGTCTTGCTATGTTGCCCAGCCTGGTCTAGAACTCCTGGCCTCAAATGATCCTCCCGCCTCAGCCTCCCAAAGTGGTAGAATTACAGATGTGAGTCACTGTGCCTGACTGATGCAGCCACTTTCTGTCTTAAAAGCCTTATTTAATTTCTTTATAGCATGTACAGTATTCATATCTGAAATGATCTTCCTACAATGCACTTGTTGATATTCTGTGTCCCTACACCAGAATATGAGCCTCGAGAGGGCAGGGCCCTTGCTTGGCTGTAGACCACTGTGTCAGCAGTCCTAGAGTGGTGCCTGGAGCACAGCAGGGATTTAAGAAATATTTGTTGAATGACTAACTGAATGAGGAACTAAACCTTGAGAAGCCATTTGATCACACAGGCCTTACCACTTTTGTATAACAGCTTTACTGAGATATAATCCAAATACGATTCACCCATTTAAAGTTCAATGCTTACCATCACCAAAATCAATTTTGGAACATTTTCATTACCCCAAAAGTTGCCTCTACTCGTTATCAGTCACGACTCATTTTCCTCCCACTTCCTCCCAGCCCTGGGCAACCATTAATCTTTTTTTTTTTTTTTTGACACAGAGTCCCACTCTGTCACCCTGGGTAGAGTGCAGTGGTGTCATCATAGCTCACTACAACCTCAAACTCCTGGGCTCAAGCGATCCTCCTGCCTCAGCCTCTGGAGTAGCTGGGACTACAAGTGCATGCCACCATGCTTGGATAAATTTCTATTTTTTTGTAGAGATGGGGGTCTTGCTATGTTGCTCAGGCTGGTCTCGAACTCCTGGCCTCAAGTGATCCTCCCACCTCGGCTTCCCAAAGTGCTAGGATTACAGGCGTGAACCACTACATGAGGCCTGGACATTTCATATAAATGAAATCATGCAATATGAGGTCCTTTTTGACTGGGTTCTTTCACTTATCATAAATGCTTTCCAGGTTTTCAAGCTTCAGCCAGGTTATAGCATATAAGCATGTATCAGTATTTCATTTCTTTTTATTGTCAAATAATATTCCATGGTATGGACACATCATACTTTATTCATTCATCAATTGATGGACATTTGCGTTGTTTCTATTTTTTGGTTATTACGAATAATGCTGCTGTGATCTTTCACATACAAGTATTTGTGTGGACCTATGTTTCCATTTCTCTTGGGTATTCGCCTAGGATTGGAATTGCTGTGTCACACCGTAACTCTGTTTTAACCTTGTGAGAAATGGCCAGCCTGTTTTCCACAGCAGCTGCACCATTTTAGCCTCCCACCAGCAGTGTATGAAGGTTCCAGTCTGTCCACATCCTGGCCAAAACCTGTTATTATCTATCTTTTTTAATATTATAGCCATCTAGTGAGTGTGAAGTGATATCTCATGGTGTTTTTTTTTTTTTTTGCATTGACCTGATAGCTAGTGATATTGAGCATCTTTTTGTATACTTATTGGCCATTTGTATATCTTCTTTGGAGAAATGTCTGCTCAATGCCTTTGCCCATTTTTAAATTGGGTTGTCTTTTTATTATTGAGTTATAAGAGTTTTTTATACATTCTAGATACAACTCCCTTATCAGATACATAATTTGCAAAAACTTTTTCCCATTCTGTAGACTGTCTTCTTTTCACTTTCTTTTTTATTTATTTAGTTTCTTAAATACGGAACGCTTCACAAATTTGTGTGTCATCTTTGTGCAGGGGCCATGCTAATTGTTGTATCTTTCCAATTTTAGTACATGTGCTGCCAAAGCGAGCACGAGGTTGTATTTTCACTTTCAACACAGGCTTTAAAATAACAAGCACTGGGTTCAAATTCCAGTTCTCCTACTTACTAATCTGTGACCTTAGGCAAATTATTGAACTTCCCTCATCCTCAATTTCCTTATCTGTAAAATAAGCATAAAAATACCCACCTTACAGAAATGCTACAAAGATAAAAAAAGAAACAGTGCAAATCAAGTGGCACTTGGCTGGATCCCATACAGAGAACTACTAGCATGGTTAGTGTAGTATGGAATCAGTGAGTAAATCAGAAAAGCAACAGTATGTCAAACTCCCAAAGGCTTCTGACGCAATGATTCCCAAACTAGTTTTGGGTCCACCTAGACGTTTCTAGTGCCCTAGGGGGATTCTGTAAAAATCTCTAAAATAGTTAGTATCTATTTATTTTAGATCAAAAGAAAACATAACACTGCATGCCCTAAAATAGTTGCGGGGAGTGTATTTCATGGGATGGGAATGAGTAGTGAGGGAGACAGAGGGGATGGCCGGGTACCGTGGCTCATACCTGTAATCCTAGAACTCTGGAAGCTGAGGTGGAAGGATCCCTTGAGGCCAGGAGTTTAAGATCAGCTTGAACAACATAGCAAGGCCTCATGTCTACAAAAAAATCCTCAAAAATTAGCCAAATGTGGTGGCACATGCCTGTAGTCCCAGCTACTCAAGAGGCTAAAGCAGGAGGATCACTTGAGCCCAGGAGTTTGAGGTTGCAGTGAGCTATGATGACACCACTGCACTCTAGCCAGAGTGACAGAAGGAGACTCTGTCTTAAAAAAAAAAATGTGAACAAAAGACTTCAGAAATTAAAGCAAAAAAAAAAAGCAAATCTAATCAGACATCCACAGGCAAAAAATTAACCTCAATAGAAACCTCAACATAAATCTCATATCTTATACAAAAGTCAAATCAAAATGGATTATAGACTTACATGCAAAATGTAAAGCTATACAACTTTTAGGAAAAAAGTAGGTGAAAATTCAGTATCTACAGCTGGGGAAAGAGTTCTTAGACTTGACACCAAAAACCATGATTTATAAAAGAAAAAATTGATTAATTGAACCTTATCAAAATGTGAAACTTTTGCTCTGTGAAAGCCCATGTGAAGACAAGGAAAAGACAAGGTACACCACGGAAGAAAATATTTTTTGCAAGCCACATATCCCCAACAAAGGACCAGTATCTAGACTATATCAAAAACTCTCAAACTCAATAGTAAAAAATCCAAACAATCCAGTTAGAAAATGGGTAAAAGAAATGAAACCGACGATCATCAAAGGGGATATACAGATGGCAAATAAGTGTATTTTCATGTTCAACATCATTAGCCATTAGTGAAATGCAAATGAAAACCACAGTGAGATATTACTTGCACACGTATCAGAATGGCTAAAATAAAAAATAGAGACAACCCCAAATGCTGGTGAGAATGCAGAGAAACTCGATCACTCATACATTACTGATGGGAATATAAGTGGCAAAACCACTGTGGAAAACAATTTGGCAGTTTCTTAAAAAAAACACTAAACATGTGGCTGGACATGGTGGCTCACACCTATTATCCTAGCACTTTGGGAGGCTGATCCGGGAGGATCGCTTGATGCCAGGAGTTGGAGACCTGCCAGAGCAAGACCCAGTCTTTACAAAAAATAGAAAAATCGGCTGGGCGTGGTGGTGGGTGTCTGTAGTCCCAGCTACTCTGGAGGCTGAGGCAGGAGGATCACTCGAGACCAGGAGTTTGAGGTTGCAGTGAGCTATGATGATGCCACTGCACTCATGGATGACAAAGTGAGACCCTGTCTCAAAAAACAAACAAATGAAAACAAAACAAAACAAAAAACTAAACATGCAACAATTATACAACCCAGCAATTGCACTCCTAGGCATTTATCCCAAAGAAATAGAACTTATCTTTACACAAATATCCTGTATAGAAATGTTCATAGCAGCATTATTTGTAATAGTCAAAAACTGAAATCAACCCAGATGTCTGTCAGTGGGTGAATGATCAAATAAACTGGTGCTGAGGCAGGAGGATCGCTCAAGCCCAGGAGTTTGAGGCTGCAGTGCTCCATGATTGCACCTGTGAATAGCCACTGTACTCCAGCCTGGGCAACATAGTGAGACCCTGTCTCTAAAATTAAAAAAAAGTTAAAAAAAAAAAAAAAAAGGGCAACACAAGGGATTCTTGTTGTGGTGGAAATGTTCTGTATCTTGACTGTGGCGGTGGACACAAGAATCTATGTAGGTGATAAAATTGTGTAGGATGAACACACTCATACATACCTTCAAACCCACACAAACGAGTACAAGGAAAACTGGGGAAATCTAAATAAATGAGTGGATTGTATCAATGTCAGTATCCTGGTTGTGATATTATACTATAGTTACCATTGAAGTAAACTGGGCAAAGCATAGAAGAGATTGTTCTATATTATTTCTTATAACTGTGTGTGAATCTAAAATGATCTCAACAAATATTTCTGTTAAAAAAATCAAGTAGGGCAGGCGCAGTGGCTCACGCCTGTAATCCTAGCACTCTGGGAGACCGAGGCGGGAGGATTGTTTGATCTCAGGAGTTTGAGACCAGCCTGAGTAAGAGCAAGACCCCCATCTCTACTAAAAAATAGAAAGAAATTAGCTGGACAACTAAAATATATATATATATATATATATATATATATATATATAAATTAGCTGGGCATGGTGGCGCATGCCTATAGTCCCAGCTACCCGGGAGGCTGAGGCAGGAGGATCGCTTGAGCCCAGGAGTTTGAGGTTGCTGTGAGCTAGGCTAACGCCACAGCACTCTAGCCCAGGCAACAGAGCAAGACTCTATTTAAAGAAAGAAAGAAAGAAAGAAAGAAAAAAATAAAGAAGAAAAAATCAGCAGTTCTGCCTATAAGGAGGGACATTTGAGCCCACATTTTTGTCTGGACGCTCTCCGTGTACCCATGCTGTGTTCTCACTGCTGTGTGGGAGAGAGACTTGTGGTCTATTGCCCTGGCAGGTGATGTTCTTTCAGTTGCTTGCATTGCCAAGCAGGAAGTTTACTCTCTCCGCCAAAAAACCCATGGGAAAGTACATACTATTCTAATTTTTCCTTATGCTGAAACATGCCACAGCAGCCTGCCTCCACCAAGACACTGCCATTCCAGCCTGTCATGGATCCCAGTCAATACTCAGATCACCTGATGTCCCAAATCATTCAAGCCTGTAAAAAAAAAAAAAATACTAACCTTTATCTAGAAAGAAAGGAAGGAAGGGAAAGAGGGAAGGAGGGAAGAAAAAGGAAGGAAGGAAAGAAGGAAGGAAGGAAGGAAGGAAAGGAGGGAGGGAGGGAGGGAGGGAAGAGAAAGAATGAAAGAAACCCAACCCGGCTTCGCTCACAGGATAAGGACTGCTGCTAACTCCCTGCTACCGCGGCCCTCCCTCCCGGGACTCAGGTTTCTCCAGCCTGGCTCATTCATCTTTCTGGTTCTGAGCTGCTGTGAAGGGAGAGGGCTTTGTGGGCCTTGCCGCCATCCTCAGGACAAATTGTTGCCAATGATTCTGTCCTTTCCAGCCTCCCCACGTGTCCCTCTGCCTAAGGCCCTGCTTTGGCCACATCAGGGAATTCAGGGCCTGGCCTAACAAGCCTGTATCCTAGCTACCTTGGAAAAGGGAAAGGGACCTTGGTGAGCAATGAGCTAGAAATAGACTGAGAAGTGTTTGGTGAGGGAGCAGGCAGACAGGAGCAAAGGCCACAGCTGCCTTCGCACCTCAGCTGGAGAACTTTCCCTGGAAAAAGAGCTTTATTAGAATAGCTTCAGATTGAGGTGACACACATGGGGCAGGGCATTGAAGAAAGGAAACAAATATGTCCTATGCCTGCTGCCAGGTATGATGTACCATGGTTGGTTGTTTCAGGTCATCTAGTCCTCATAATAATCTTGAGGGTAGGAATTATTAAGCCAAATAACAGACTAGAAAAACTGAGGCCCAGAGAGAGCCCCAGAGAGGATAAATGATGAAGCCAGGATGTAATCTCAAGGCTGCCCCCAAAGCCTGTTCTTTTCCAGGGTACCCTGCCATCAGTAGTTCTGCCAAACATTCTTCGAGGGTCAGTGACAAAATATGATTAGTACTGGGTTCGAGGCAAGTGAGCAGTGAAAAAGGGTGAGTTTGGGGTTAAGAACAAACTGGAGGCTGGGCGTGGTGGCTCACTCCTATAATCCTAGCACTCTGGGAGGCCAAGGCAGGCAGATTGTTTGAGCTCAGGAGTTCAAGACCAGCCTGAGCAAGAGCGAGACCCCGTCTCTACTAAAAAATAGAAAGAAATTAGCTGGACAACTAAAAATATATAGAAAAAATTAGCCAGGCATGGTGACGCATACCTGTAGTACCAGCTACTCCAGAGGCTGAGGCAGGAGGATTGCTTAAACCCAGGAGTCTGAGGTTGCTATGAGCTAGGCTGACACCACGGCACTCTAGCCTGGGCAACAGAATGAGACTCTGTCTCAAAAAAAAAAAAAAAAAAAGACCAAACTGGGCTTAGGTCTTCAACTTTTGGTGGGCTTCAGGTCACCTGTGGAGACTTTTCACTGTGTCCCAGGGCCACACCCAGGGAAGCCCTGAACTTGTGACTTTGGGTAGGGCCTGGCAATCTCCATTTTCTCATGCTTAACCCGGGATGAAAACCGTAGCATTCTTACTTCAAATCCTGGCTCTACCACCTACCATGTGGGTGACCTTAGGCAAATTATTTAACCTCTTTGAGACTCAGTTTCTTCATGTATACAATGAGAATAATCATATCTCCCCACAGGACTACTGTAAAGATGGAAAGATATCAACATGCAAGAAATGCTTATTAACCCCGTCCTTGGCATGTAGTAAACATTCCAGACACAGTAGTTATTTTTGTTAGCGTTATTGTCTAACAATGGAATACTCTTTTGGTAAAGTTGGCAATGGGGATGATTTATTATGGGAATCCTGACCCATTACAGGCTGCCAAATGTTTCTTACACCAGAAGCCAGGTAGAACAGAGATACTTTCAAATTAAATTCCCTTCCCAAGTTCTTTCTTTTGAACTACTGATTTTAAGAGATGATAATAGCACTTCGGCCTTAGGGAAATGTCAGGGTAAGAGTAAATGTATTCCCTCTTCAATTGTTGAGTCTTAGGGAGTGCCAGAGACTGCTCTAGATGCAGGGGTAAGGGGACATGGGGGAGGTACACAGCGGGGACAACAATTAAGTTACATGAGTAAATAAGATCTATCATTTCCTGTACCTACCAGTGCTGAGAAGTCAAACACCGGGGTAGAAAGGGGAGGGCAGTACAGAATCTAGGCAAATTATCATATTTTCTTCAAATTAGACACTTTGGACTACTTTGTACTTATTCCAAGAATGTTGGTATTATTAATTAGGAGTGCTTTTCTCTTGGAATAGCATTCAGAGACCAAATATTCTTTACAGTGGTCAATGTTTACCCACTAAAGAATAAATATTCTTATGGAAAAAATATCTTTTTTTTCCCTAAACGAGTTGGTTTAATTCCAGGTGATACAGAATTTAGGTAGAACAAAGACCAAACAGCAGACTCTGGCAGGATTCTGGGCTGCTTTTACTTTAATTCACAGCTAAGGTGGGAATGACTCAGTGAAAACAACTAAAGAGATGGTGAGGCCGGGGCGAGGTGGCTCACGCCTGTAATCCTAGTGCTCTGGGAGGCTGAGACGGGAGGATTGCTTGAGCTCAAGAGTTTGAGACCAGCCTGAGCAAGAGCGAGACCCCTTCTCTACTGAAAATAGAAAAATTAGCCAGGCGTGGTGGCAGGCGCCTGTAGTCCATGGCACTTCTAGCCCAGGTGACAGAGCAAGACTCTGTCTCAAAAATAATAATAATAATAATAATGGCACTGGCATCGTGGGTTTTACAGAACTGAATGAGACAAAGCATATAATAGCCCAGTACCTGCAGGGTAGTAAGTTCTTAAGAAATGACAGCTGCTTTTATAATGGGAAACAGCTGTGGGGGGCAAAGTACGCTGTTTCACAGTTGAAGTTTTTAATTTTGTTCATATTAAAAATGGTCTTTTTAATGAAATTTTTGTTTCTTTGAGACAGAGTCTCATTCTGTTGCCCAGGCTAGCGTGCCGTGGCATCAGCCTAGCTCACAGCAACCTCAAGCTCCTGGGCTCAAGCGATCCTCCTGCCTCAGCCTCCCGAGTAGCTGGGACTACAGGTGCGTGTCACCACGCCTGGTTAATTTTTTCTATTTTTAGTTGCCCAGCTAATTTTTTTCCTATTTTATAATAGAGACAGGATCTCACTCTTGCTCAGGCTGGTCTTGTACTCCTGACCTCAAGTGATCCTCCCACCTCAGCCTCCCAGAGAGCTAAGATTACAGGCGTGAGCTATGGAGCCCAGCCCTGAAATGATAATGGTACATAGTAATAAGGATTTTTTTTTTTTTTTTTTTTGGTGCCCTTACCTGGCAAAATGAAGGGTTTTATTGTCTAAGCTTGTGCTCCAGGAGTAAAATGTAGATGACAATATCTTCCAGACAAAATTGTAAGAATTAAAGGAGGGAAATGTGGGGAGGTGCCCAACACAGTCTGGCTGAGTTGGAATCAGATTTTTCTTTTTTTTTCTGGAGACAGAGTCTTGCTCTGTTGCCTGGGCTAGAGTGTCATGGTGTCAGCCTAGCTCACAGCAACCTCAAACTCCTGGGCTTAAGCAATCCTTCTGCCTCAGCCTCCCGAGTAGCTGGGACTACAGGCATGCGCCACCATGCCCAGCCAATTTTTTCTATATATTTTTAGTTGTCCAGCTAATTTCTTTCTATTTTTAGTAGAGATGGGGGTCTTGCTCTTGCTCAGGCTGGTCTCGAACTCCTGATCAGGAGCTATCCTCCTGCCTCTGCCTCCTAGAGTGCTAGGATTACAGGCGTGAGCCACTGTGCCCGGCCTGCAATCAGATTTTTCTACACCAGCTCCGTCCTGTATCAAAATAATGGGAGCCACATATGTAACTGAAAATTTTCTGGTTGCCATATTAAAAGCAGAAAAAGCTGGATAAACTTACTCGGGAGGCTGAGGCAGGAGGATCATTTGAGCTCAGGAGTTCCAGGCTGCAGTGAGCTAGCTATGATCCTGCCACTGCATTCCACCCTGGGTGACAGACTGAGACTCTGCCTCTTTTTAAAAAAACAAAACAAAAACAAAATCTGGGGACAGTCTCAGATGAAAAAAAGCATAAAAAGAAATGGGTGAAACTAATTTTAATAATGTATTCTATTTAAAATATTATTTTAATATGTACTCAACATAAAAATTATCAATGAGATTATTTAACAATATTTTTTTCACACTAAGTCTTTAAGATCCAATGTGTGTTTTATACTTACAGCACATCTCAATTTGAACCAGGCACCTTTTATGTGTTCAATACCCACATGGAGCTGGTGGCCATTGTCTTAGGCAGCATAGCCCTGGAGAGTATTGGCAGCAAAGCAATAGAAAGACACCAGTATCAATTATTTCCTTCTATTCCCTGGTCTTAGTCTTTTAAAAACTCAAAAGTCAAGCTATGAAAATCATCTTTCAAATTCACTTTACTCACCTGGAAATGTCCTTTTTTCCAAGCATTTGGTGCCTAGGTTGACACAAAGGAAGACCTTGGGCTCTGGGTGAGTCTGGCAGTGGGATGCAGATTTTATCTTTTTGTCTTTGACTTTCAAATCTTGAAATAATAGGAACAACTGATAAAGTACCACTCACTGTGCTAAGTGATTTATATACATTACTTAATCTTCATAATGACCCTATGAAGCAGGTTCTATTGTTATGCTGTTTTTACAGGAGCATAGAGGCTCAGAGAAGTTAAGAATCTTGTCCAAAGTCACACAGCAAGGAAATGGCAGGACTTCATCTAGCTGAGTCTGAAGGCAGTGCCTGTTTTATTGAGCTTTTGTGCCATTCTTTGTAATTAGTAAATTGCAGAGTTAGGACTCACCTTCACTTCTGACTCCAAGTGGATCCATTCAAGCAATCTCTGAAGTTCCAGGTTTCCCACTTTAAAAAAGGAATAATAGTAGTCACTTAAAAAAAATTTTTTTTTTATTGATACATGATATTGTGGGGGAATTTTCAGGATTAAATCAGCTAATTTACTTACAAATCTGTACCGGCAATGGAAATCTTTTGACTGGCTTCAGGAGTTTTAGTTCAGGTCTTTCACTAGGGACTCATGCTGTGATTACCATGAATTGTGGTAACCTTTAGTGACAATCTTGGAAGGTGTAAGCCCAGTGTTTGGCACAAAAGTCCAAGAAGTTAGAAAATCTGGACTGGGAGCCTGGGCCCTGCACACACCGGGCTGTGACAGAGAGCGCAGTGAGTCCGGCAGCTCCTGCTCCGGGTCCTGGCTATCTCTTGGAAGCGCTGAGAAACCCTGGGCAATTCTCTTTTCTTCTTTAAACTGAGGGGACAGAACCAGATGGGAGGTGAATTCCTTTCCAGCTCTGACTTTTCCGCTCTGCCCAGCATAGGACTGTGTCACCCTCCCGGATGTACACTGTTTAAGGGCCCCAGTGTGTCAGCTTTGTAACTTCCAGTGCACATGGTACTTGCTTCCCCAGTGGGCGGAAAACTCAGGGGTGGCCTTATTATAAATGAATATCGAGCAATAACCGCAGGGTTGAGGCTTCAGACAGAAGTCACTATGGTGACCAAAGCAGAACGAAAGAGTGCAGGCTGCAAGAGCCCTCCAAGGTCTCTTGCCTTTCATTCCAGAACTCTGCTGGGCTCCCTGCATGGTGAGCTCCACTGAGTGAAGTGCCTCAAGGTCAAGGGAACAAAGAAAGGACAAATAAATTGGCTTCATCTGTTCCCTTCTTTGTCAGCATCCACAGACCTGGATGGAGTGGGCTGAGTCTGGAAGGAATTCAGCTTTCGATACAGCAGCCAATTCATACAGAAGAGGGTCGCCTCTGAAGGTTCTGGGGGCGGGTGGGCTGGGGCTGAGGCTGGGGGTAGGAGCAGCGCCACCTCCAACGCTGTGCAAAGACAGGCAAGACCCAGGCCTCGCCTCTGCTGGAGGAGGAAAGCGACCTATGAATCATTTAGAGTCCTTGACAAACTCTCCTGGGACTTGCTTTTCTCCTTCGCCCTGCAAACATATCAGAGCAGAAAATGAGGTGTTTTGACCCAAACGACAGCAGAAACAGCAGGCTGCGAGAGCCTCTGGCTTTTCAGAGGGCGACTCCCTTGTTCGCTCTAACCCATCACATCCCGAGTAACCCAGTCTCACCTGTGGCTCTGCGATCCCGGTCCGGAGAACCCACGTTTGGGATCCTCCGATTGAAAGGCAACCTGGACCCTATTTTATTTACTTATTTATGTATTTATTAGCAGAAGTAAAAATTTAAACATTTCCCCCGTAAGAAATGCATATTCATGGTGGGAAATTAGAATAATTGAGACATGTAGATGGATAAAAAGAAAAAAAAAAAAAACCCACAGTGATCCTACCACCTAAAAATAACCATCCACTTATTTAGTCATTAGTTTATGAATTCTACAACCATTTTTGAAGGCCTACTATATGGCAGGCACTGTACTACGAATAAGGACAAAGGTGACCAAGACAGATCTCGCCAAGGCTTTTTTTCTGTGTAGAGTGGAACACACATAGACTTCCTAAAACGTCTCTGCTGTTTTCTTTTTCTTTTTTTTTTTTTCTGAGACAGAGTCTCACTCTGTTGCCCAGGCTAGAGTGCCGTGGCATCACCTTAGCTCACAGCAACCTCAAACTCCTGGGCTCAAACGATCCTCCTACCTGAACCTCTCGAATAGCTGGGACTACAGGTGCGTGCCACCATACCTGGCTAATTTTTTCTATTTTTAGTAGAGATGGGGTCTCACTCTTGCACAGGCTGGTCTCAAACCCCTGAGTTCAAGGGATCCTTCCACCTTGGCCTCCCAGAGTGCTAGGATTATAGGTGTGAGCCACCGTGCCGGGCCTTGAGGCTCCCTTTCTGTGTTGGGATGTTGTAAGGCCTGGTGTTCGTTTCTTCAAGATATGTAGCATGAAGCGCAGCCAACTATCACGGTTTCCCCAGGACTGTCCCAGTTCTCACATTGAAAGTTCTATGTCCCAGGAAACTCCTCTGTCCCAGGCAAACCAAGATGGTTAGCCTTGAACGACCCTCTCCAGAGTAGTGCCTTTGTGGTCAAAGTTTAAGGAATTACGTTGACACAGCCATTGTTAAGAATATACAAAGAAGAGGGAGGAGCAGTGTTTAAGAACACCCCGAGGCTGTGGAGGAAGATGTCTCAAGAGAGCGCCCCCATTTTATGTGCTTGCTTCCCTCAAGCTCACCTGGTTGCTGTCTCTGCCTGGCACATAGGAAGTGCTCAATAAGTGATTGTATTCATGGTGGCTCTCATGATGAGGATTGACCTCAATATTGTGATTTACCTTTGTAACAGGATGGCCTCTTCCACCTGGCAGTCTGCAGTGAGACTCTGTTATCAGAGGGCAGGCGGTGTGGAGGTGTATGGCACCCACATAGAGCAGGAGGCTATAGCAGAGTCTGGAGATGAGTATTAGGGCGTGGGGGTGGCGAACCATCTGAGCAAATTTTCCTTTTCATTTTTTTAAATGTTTAAATTCTATGGTGTCAGTTTCTGAAATTGCTCTCAATGATCTCTGCCTCTTGGCACACATGCGCTTGTGCAATCCTCTCCCCTGGTGAATGGCTGGACCTTGTGACTTGCTTCTGTATAGAATACAGCAAAAATGATAGGGTGCCCCTCACCCCACTTCACCTTTATAGACTAGGCTATAAAATACTGTGACTTCTTTCTTGCTCACATCAATTTTCTCTGGCTCTTCTCAGATGCTTGCTCTGATGAAGCAAGCTGCATATTTTGAGCTGTCCTACAAAGCAGACCCATGTGACAATTAGCTGAGGGCAGCCTCTGGTCAACAGCCACCAAGGAACTGAACCCTGTTGATAATCATGTGAGTGAGCTTGGAAGTGGACTGTATTAGTCAAGGTTCTCCAGAGAAACAGAACCAATTGGATGTGTGTATTTTTTGGGGGGGAAGAGATTTATTACGAGGAATTGGCTCACTTGATCACTTGATTATGGAGGCAGAGAAGTTGTGGGATCTGCTGTCTGCAAGCTGGAGACCCAGGAAAGCCAATGGTGTTATTCCAGTTCAAGTCCAAAAGCCTGAGAACCAGGGGAGCCGATAATGCACATCTCCCAGTCCAAGGGCAGGAGAAGAATAATGTTCCAGCTCAAGTAGGCAGACAGGAGGCAAAACAGGTGAACTCCTCCTTCTTCCACCTCTTGCTCTATTCGGACTCTCAACAGATTGGATGGGGCCCACTCACACTGGGGAGGGCTATCCACTTTACTGAGTCTATCAATTCAAATGCTAATCTCATCCAGAAACATCCTCACAGACACACCAGAAATAATATTTAATCTGGGTACTCCTTGCCTCAGTTAAATTGACACATATAATTAACCATCACATGAACGCTTCCTTAGTTGAGCTTTCAGATGAGACCATACTTCTAGCTAACATCCTTTTTTTTTTTCTTTTAAGACAGAGTCTCACTCTCTTACTCTCTTGCCTGGGCTAGAGTGCCATGACGTCAGCCTAGCTCACAGCAACCTCAAACTCCTGGGCTCAAGCGATCCTTCTGGCTCAGCCTGCTGGGTAGTTGGGACTACAGGCGCACGCCACCATGCCCAGCTAATTTTTTCTATTTTTAGTTGTTTGGCTAATTTCTTTCTATTTTTAGTAGAGACAGGGTCTCACTCTTGCTCAGGCTGGTCTCAAACTCCTGAGCTCAAGCAATCCTCCTGCCTGGGCCTCCCAGAGTGCTAGAGTTACAGGCCTGAGCCACCGAGGCCAGCCTAGCTATCATCTTGATTGCAGCTTGTGACAGACCCTGAAACAGAGCACCCAGTTAAATCATTCCTGGATTTCTTACCCACAGACACTATGATGAAATAACCGTATGTTGTTAGGACACTAAGACACCAGCAGTTCTGGATAACTAATACAAATTTACTCATGGAAAAGTACACATAAATGCACAGCTTGATGAATATTTTTTTTTTTTTTTTTTTTTTTTGTTGAGACAGAGTCTCACTTTGTTGCCCAGGCTAGAGTGAGTGCCGTGGCGTCAGCTTAGCTCACAGCAACCTCAGACTCCTCGGCTTAAGCGATCCTACTGCCTCAGCCTCCTGAGTAGCTGGGACTACAGGCATGTGCCACTATGCCCGGCTAATTTTTTCTATATAGATTTTTAGTTGTCCATATAATGTCTTTCTATTTTTAGTAGAGACGGGGTCTCGCTCTTGCTCAGGCTGGTCTCGAACTCCTGACCTCGAGCGATCCACCCGCCTCGGCCTCCCAGAGTGCTAGGATTACAGGCATGAGCCACCGCGCCCGGCCCAGCTTGATGAATTTTTAAAAGCTAAACATACCTGTGCAACCAGTACCCAGATCAAGAAATAGAAATTATCAGAGTTCCAGAAAGCACCATTCATATTCCTTTTAGTCACTAGCTATACTGTCCTCCCATCCCCTACCAAGAGTAACCCCTATCCTGACTTCAAAAAGCATAAATTTGTTTTGGTTGTTTTTGTACTATATGTAAATGGGATCACACAATATGTATGAAATAGCTTTTTAGCAGATTCTCAGAAAGATCCCTCAATACACTGACAACCCCCCCCCACCCCACACAGAGGCAGTGACTGACATATTTGTCAGTAGCTATCCATCACAATGTTGGTCTGGGAGCAGATGATCTGATTCTAGAAGAGAAATATTCGTTACCTAGACAGTAATAGGCCTCGAACAGGAGGAGCAATTTATTCAGCCTCCAGGGTTTGATAGCCATGTCCCTCATGTTATCTTGTGTCTATAACTTGATTTCCTGAAAGACCATGCCCATAGGAAATAACCACTAAGCCATATTTAGCCATATTTTCTGTCTCCATGAACCAAGACCCTGTTGTTTGGGTTTCTACTTAATTTTTCACAAATTTGGTTATTGGGAGTCAGCACCCCTCGAATACGATCAACCCCAGTTGCAGCAATAAGACTGCATTTCTGGACCTATTGCTAACAATTATGATTGAGGGTCTATGTTAAGCACTTTGTATCATTTTACATAATTTAAAAACAAATAAACTCTATTGGTAGGTAGTTATTATTGAGGTATATTATTTTTTTATTTTTATTTATTTTTTTTTTTGAGACAGAGTCTCACTTTGTTGCCCAGGCTAGAGTGAGTGCCATGGCGTCAGCCTAGCTCACAGCAACCTCAAACTCCTGAGCTCAAGGGATCCTCCTGTCTCAGCCTCCCGAGTAGTTGGGACTACAGGCATGCACCACCATGCCCGGCTAATTTTTTCTATATATATTTTTAGCTGTCCATATAATTTCTTTCTATTTTTAGTAGAGATGGGGTCTCGCTCTTGCTCAGGCTGGTCTCGAACTCCTGAGCTCAAACGATCCACCCACCTCGGCCTCCCAGAGTGCTAGGATTACAGGCGTGAGCCACCGCGCCCGGCCTATTGAGGTATATTATGAATGAGGAAACAGAAGTTGAGCAACTTGTCTGAGATCATGCTCAGGTTATACAGCTAGTCAGAGGCTGACTGGGGAGTCAGATACAGGTTCATTCACTTCTACTCTCTGACTTTTCAGCCACCAAACTATGGTACCCTGCAGAGCTTGAGATCAAAGTCTGCTCACGACAGTGAGGATTTGCTTGAGCAATCAGCTAGATTCCTTATCCCTGTCATTCATCTGTCTATCCAAACACACATCCATCTAGTCAACCATCTGTCTAATCCTCCAACTATCCATCCAATCTATCAGCCATCCATCCAACCCTCCAAATCCACTGAACCCTCCCTCCATCCATCCAACCATTTAGCCATCCACAAATACCATGTGATTATTCATTACACAAATATCAAGGGCCTCCCCTAGGCTAATTCCATGCCAGGAGGAGGCAGAATGCAGAGGGGACTGGGATACAACAGCAAATATAAAAGACAGATTCCCCACTAGATTTGGAGCTCCCGGAGAGCAGAATCACTTACTTTTGTATCTGTAGTACATACCATATGATTTGGGTCCTGTTTTCCTTTTCAACCTCATCTCACCTATTCCTCTTCCTCCTCATTCTTTTTCAACTAAACTGTTTCTAGAATAAGCCAAGCCCTCTTTTGCCTGAGAACTTTAAGCAATTGGCTATTCCTTTTGACTCAAATGTTCATCCAGCAATGCCAGTAGCTGACTCCTTTTTTCCCTTTGCATCTTAGTTAAAATGTCCTGTCCTCGGAGAGGCCTTTTCGACCACCTTATCTAAAGGAGACACCCTTCTGCTCCTCCTCCAGCTACTCTCTATCACCTCTGTCTATTTCTCCTATGGTACTGCTCACAATATGTCATCATATTGTTTATTCATTGTTTGCTTATTTTCTAGCTTCTTGACTAGAAAAATAAGCCCCAGCAGGGCAGTTACTAAATCTTTTATGTTCTTTTTTTTTTTTTTTTTTTTTTGAGACAGAGTCTCACTCTGTTGCCCAGGCTAGAGTGAGTGCCGTGGCGTCAGCCTAGCTCACAACAACCTCAAACTCCTGAGCTCAAGCGATCCTCCTACCTCAGCCTCCCGAGTAGCTGGGACTACAGGCATGCACCACCATGCCTGGCTAATCTTTTATGTTCTTTACTGCCCAGCCCAGTAACTGACACATAATAGGCCTTTGATATTTATTGGTTGAATGAATGGATGAAGAATACATGACCATATCTTCCTAGTATTGGGGGCTTGAAGAGTAGTGGAGAATAGACCTTGAAAGACAGTATGAGAACACAGAGAGGGCCTTAAAAGCCAAGCTGAAGGTGGTACACTTCACGTGCACATAGGGAGCCAGTAGAGGCTCTTGAGTGGCAGGTTGAAAATGGTGACTTAGGAGGGTAATTTGTTATGCCAAAAACTGTTATAAATCTGAAATTTAAATTATTCACTGCAGCATCCTGCAATGAATTACTTCAAGAGGTAATTCCACCCCAGGATCAAAACTGTAGTTTTCTCACTGTCGGGGATTATACAGTCTGGGACCTCAGGGTCTAGGAATTTCGTAGACTCTATGTTGTGTTAAATTAATTGATTATGGTTAACTATAGATAAAGTGTCATGGCGAAAACCCTGTAAGGCAGGATCTGTGTCTGCTAATGGCAGGCATCTAGCCTGCAGGAAATAACTATCTGCTGAATGAATGAATTAGTGAAACCGTCATGAACTTCGAAAGACCTAGGTTAGACAGGATCTGCTGCTAGCTAGCTATGTACCCATAAGATCTTTAACCTAGCTGGGGCTCAATTTCTTCATCTGTAAAAGAAGGAGGAGACTTAACTTACAGGATTTTAAATGAGAGTTTATGGGAATATCTCTGGTACAAAGTGAACACAAAGTACATTCATTTCCTTCTGTTATTTTGAAATGAGATTCTGGGACTGCCCTGACTAGGCTTTTCTACTGGCCTTTCCCTCAAGAGCCACCTGGCTTGAAATAGGCAGAGCATATGGTGATATTTGCTTATTGCCATTTTCAGTATTTTCTGTGTAAAACTGGAATTTTGACTATACAACTTACCAGTTGAGTGACCTTGGGCACTCTCTTCATGCCTCAAAATTTTAATCTATAAAATGAGTATAATAGTAGTACCTGCCTTATTGTTAAGAATTAAATGAGATGATGTACCATAGTGTTTGTACTAGTGCCTGGTACGTGGTACTTAAGAAATACTAGCTGTAATTATTTTATTTATTTTATTTTTTTTTGGTGTGGAGATGGGGTCTTGCAACATTGCCTAGGTTGTTCTCGAATTTCTGGCCTCGTGCTCACTTTGGCAGCACATATACTAAAAAAATTGGAACGATACAGAGAAGATTAGCATGGCCCCTGCGCAAGGATACACGCAAATTCGTAAAGTGTTCCATAAAAAAAAAAAAAAAAAAAAAGAATTTCTGGCCTCCAGCTATCCTCTCAACTCAGCCTCTCAAAGTGCTGGGATTACAGGTGTGAGCTACCACACCTGGACTTAAAAAAATTTTTTTTTAAATAGAATTTTATTTTTACTCCCCTTAATGCTAGCATCTTTTCTCCCATGTCCTGTAGGCATTATCAGTGCTCATGATCTCTTCTGGAGAAAAGGCTGACTCTGGGGTGCCATGTGAGAGAAATGAGTTCAGCAAATTCTTCCAGAGATAACAAAGCAAGAAATCTGAAGTGGGAGTAGAGAAAGAGAGGCATCAGGACACTGAAGAGAGAGATATTGTGTACGATAACATAGGAGAGGACAGGAAAGAAAAAGGCTTAAGCAGGGAACCAGGTGTGTCCACTTTCCAGTGGATTTGGAGAATAAGCAGTGTTCACGTAGCAGTCCAGCAACGTCTCAGGACTCCATCAACTTAATCCAGTGTGGATGGTGTCTCTCCTCTGCCATTAGCATTCTCCCCTTTTTTTTTTTTTTTTTGAGATAAGTAGGTGTTTTGTTCCTAGAAAGTGGAGAGAAGTCAAAGAAAACATTCCTTATGTGGAGGCTGGAGTGACTGCCATGAGGTTATGGACATCATTCAATCACCAGCACCCAGTACCGTGATTAGCATAACAGGTACTCAAAAAGTGCGTGTAGGATTGTATTTCAAACTTTAGTTGTCTTTCTCAAAAGAGCTTGTCGTGCCCACACGCGGCCACAAGAAGATCCGCGCCTAGAAATAACATTTATTATAAGGATCTCTGCGCACAGATTCTTGGGAAGCGGTTCTCCTCTCCCATTACCTTGTTACTCCTCCCCTCGGTTGCCTTTGAAAGAACTGGTACGCCACATGATTGCCTCCTTTCTCCCACCTCCGAAGACCTGGCTGATAACGGGCAGCAGCGTAGGCCAACCATAAAGCTTTATTTCCTCTTCTAGCCAATAAAAAGAGGCGATAAGTATATGGCTCATCTTTTGTGACTTCCCCCGCCTCCTTTGAGCCCGCCCTCCCACTCCTCCTCTCAGAGTCCACATTTGACAACTCATCTGGCCAATGAGAAGTTCCCACTCTACGTGGGGGGGAGGGACGGACTGACTAGATGATAGACGTCCCCGCCTGGCCAATGGAAGATCACAAGCGCGGGAGGGGTGTAGCACGGAACCAATGGCGCGGTGCCAATAACGAGCATCAGGGAAAGGGCGGGACAAAACTGATCGCGGGAGGGAGGGGAAGGCCCAGGGAACCAAGCAGCGCTGCCGCCGCCGCTGCTGCCCGAGTTGGAGGAGGGAGAAGCCAGGAAGAAAATGGCGGCCGTAGCTGCAGAGGCGGCAGCGACTGCAGCGTCCCCCGGGGAGGGGGGCGCCGGCGAGGCCGAGCCGGAGATGGAACCCATCCCCGGCAGCGAGGCCGGCACTGACCCCCTCCCGGTCACGGCCACTGAAGCGTCTGTGCCGGATGGCGAGGCCGACGGGCAGAAGACTGCTCCTCAGGCCGACGAGCCGCCGCTCCCGCCACCACCGCCGCCGCCGGGGGAGCTCGCCCACAGCCCAGAGGCGGCGGGGCCAGAGCTGGAGGCTGAGGAGAAACTGCCCGTTCGGGCGGCGGAGCCGGCGGCAGCCTCGCCTCAGGAAGAGCCCGAACTTCCACCTTCTGCACCGCTGCCCGAGCAGTCCCCGGCTCCGGAGGAGCGCGAGGAGAAGCCGCTGTCTCAGCCCGCAGCACCGGCGCTTGTGCCGCCGGCGGGCGGGGACTCGGCGGTGTCGCAATTGATTCCGGGCTCCGAGGTGCGGGTCACGCTGGACCACATCATTGAGGACGCGCTCGTCGTGTCGTTCCGCCTCGGGGAGAAGCTCTTCTCCGGGGTCCTCATGGACCTGTCCAAAAGGTACCGCGCCTGACCCCAGCTCTCTCCGGCCCGCTCCGCTCGGTCCCGAGGGAGGGGAGCGAGCCCGAGCGGCCCCTTCACCCCGGGCTCTCGCCTCTCCGGCGCCCGTGGGCCCCGCCGCCTGCACTGCCCTCTGGTACTGCGTGGCGCGTGGCGCGCGCTCCGAGTGGGGCCGGCGAAAGGGCGGTCCGTGCCCCAGGTGGGCGCCTGCGGGGGCAGGTGTGTCACCGGGTGGGAGGGCGCGGGTGCAGATGGGCTCGCGGGTCTCACCCCGCATCCCCGGCCTCCTTCTGCAACCTGGCCCCAGCTTACCCACACTAGGGCGGGTGGGTTAATTAATACAAAATGCAGATGGATTTTTTTTTTTTTGCAGAGAATGGGGTGCTGAGCGGGAGAGATTGCTTGTGAGGCGCTTGTCTATCCTCAAATTAAGCTTTAACTTTAGTAGGGTTTAGTAGGGTTCGAGAAAGAGGTGTGTACACTGGGGTTCCCAAAAGGTTACTGTCACCCCTTACAGGGGGACGAGCATTTGTAAAAGTGAACCTTTTAACTGTTACTCTTACTGTTAAAGAAGTAATTTCCCTTAGGATAACTTTAATAGGGAAGCACATTTTGCTAATTTTAATGGTAGTTTTAAGAGAAGTTTAAAGAAGACATCGGAGATTTTTTTTTTAACCTTTAATGTCAAGGTGGTGTGGTATAAAAGTGTTCAAGTGACTTCTAATACTATAGATACAGTTTAAATTTATGTATTAAGGACAAGAAGGTTGAGTTTGCCTACAAACCTCTGTCTTAACCAGTACGTTTTCATCTTTTGATTTAAACAGTTTATGGACACTGCTTTAAACAGGTAAAGGAGATAATCTAAGTCTAGAGTTAACCTTTTTATTCTCTTCTTTTGCAGATATGAAGTGCAGAGACTCCCATTCATGGCTCTCCATTCTGTTTCCTGCAACAGCACACACTCTGATGGTATCTCACCTGTTTGAAAGTGGCCTATTAATATGTATACATATATATATTATTTTTAACTCCTTTCCCTCCTATCAAGACACAGGAATCCTTTCCCATTTGGGGAAAAAAGCCGTTTACATTCATATTGAAGTATGATGTTTGGAGGGGGAAGATGTCAGTTTTTACAGTTACTCTATACCTTGTTTAATCTCAAGTTTTGTTTTGTTTTGTTTTTTTTTTTTTTTAAAAGAATTTTGGGTTAGGATTTTTGAACTTTTGTTTTCATTGTTAGAAAGCTGAATAAGACAAGTGTGCTTTCTATTGATGTATTTGAGAGAGAGAGGAGAGATACTCAGTGTGTATGCTATTGAATCAAACAGAAAAGAAGGCCAGTGATTGTGTGAGAATCTGGATTTCAAATCTGCAAAAGGAAGGTGCAGAAAGGTAAGTTGATTTTGGAAATGGAATGGATAGTGCTTTCCTGTTTTGAGGTGCCTAATGTGTTAGTGTTTTAAAATTTTTCTTTAGAAGAGAATTGCAATTTTGAGTTTTAGTCTATTTTGTCAGTAGTGCTTATAAACAGCAGTTTCTTTGGATGAGCTATTCCTAATATGAATCTTTTACATTTGAATGTTTTGAAGTGAAAGGATCCTATTACAGAATTTTTTTAAAAGTTATTAAGAGAACTATATCAACTTTTACTTTGACAAGTATTTATTGAGTACACTGTGTGAAAAGCACCTTCCTAGGTATTCTGAGTATAACATACATAAGACACACTTCCTGTGCTCCAGAAGCTTATTATATGGAAGGCATCAGTTCTGGAAATGGAAAGGAAATTCGATTTTACTTTACTTTAAAATTTACCAATTCAAGGAATTATTATTGGACCAATGATTGACTAATTGGGTATCCCTTTTTCGTAATTTAATATACTGTGGACAAATAGATCTGCCAGTTTATTTTGTAATCTGCACTTACATTGATTACATTCCTTCATGTGCAGTTTGGGAGTTGATGGATGGACTCGAGATACTTTTTATAGACTCTACCAAGGCTGTGACTATATTCATCAGTGACTTTAAAATAAAAACCTCTTGGTAAAAATTACAAGAGCTACCTACTGAGGGCCTATTATGTGCCAGGCATTGTACCTCATGCTTTAGTCTTTATAGCTCTGGTGGTATTTTTTATTTATTTGGGAGGGAACTGAGGCTCATTTAATTTGGCCAGTTACCTTGTAAGTGGCAAAGTAAGGATTCAAATATAGATTGATTTGATTCTAAAACCCATGCTTTTTCTACTTTTGTATTAGAAAGTTAGTTGGGCCAGTAAGTTTTATTTTAAGCAGGAAGTAAAGAATTACATATTTCTGAAATTTAGTGCTTATCTTGATTCTAGTGGCTGTTTGGAGTAATATAAAGGATACAAGTATTGGAGCCAACCAGATTCTTAAGTCAGTTAAAACGTATGAAAACTGCTCTGGAAACTTCTTAGTTGCTTAGCTGAATATTGGGGGAAATGTAGTAAGCTCTGAAGTTTTGGTTCTTGCCTGTTCAGTGACATAGGAAAAAATTAACATTTGGAGATGAAATGTGTCAATGTATGTATGCTTTTCTTCAGTCTTCAAAAGGGCTAGTTAATTGCTTTTATTAGTTTCTGCTATATTTTATTACTGATATTGTACATGGTACAGAATTGTGTTTTGAAGTTGGGAGAGTTGTGCATCATGTGGAAAAGGTGTTTGTAGAACACAGGATTATTATGTGTGCATGGATGACTAGGAGTCTGCTTTTGTGAGTATCTGAAATTCTTCACTTCCCTGTCATTGTATTATTATTATTATTATTATTGGCTTATTTTCAGAGTGTGGTTGAAGAACACATTTTTGAGAAAAATCTTTTTATGAACAAAAAGGAGCCAGACACATGTAACCCAAGAAAAGAAAATGGTACAAAATAGTAGATTATTAACCTGGACAGAGTTTCAGGGTACTTGGGTTGGGTTCAGAGTTCTAGTACCTGTACTGGCCCTCTCCCATTAGCACTGTGACTTTGGGCAATTCACTGCCTCTGGGCTTTAGTCTCTAGGTCTTATGAGGCAGATTCATTTGGCTTTGGGCAGTTCACTTAAACACAAACAAGCAAACTATTCCTCAGTTTATGTGTATGTAAAGTGAATAGAGTGACCAGGTGGCCTGGTTTTCCTGTATCATCCTGGTTTGATTGTTACTTCCTCCTTTGGCTCATAAATGACATGATCATGTGAGGGTATCTGGAGTAACTAGTTCAAAACAGATTTTTTTTTGGCATAGTATTTATTTAAAACTGGATGCCTTTCCCTGAAGGACCTCATGTCAATAAATAAATAGATAGATAATACTGGATGCCTTTAGGTGAAGCATGTGTTCTCTAGTTTAGCCTCAGCTCCTCTACTGTTGTTTTATACCCAACCCTCTTGGCTAGTCTAAACTATCTGCCTACTCTTGAGCTCATCAGCAATGTCTAATGACAATAGTCTATGCTAGCAGATGAGAATATTCAACCCTGCAAATTATTTTTTCTTATTCCCTTTTCTTCCTTAATCTTATGCTTTTGTACCTTTGAGGTATAAAAAGTATTGCTTCAGGTTGCTTAACTGTCTTGCTATTTTATACAGAATAATAAATCAGCGGTTTTGCCATACTTTCTGTTGAACCTTTTTTTTTTTTTTTTTTTTTTTTTTTTGAGACAAGGTCTTGCTCTGTTGCCTGGGCTAGAGTGTAGTGGCATCATCATAGCTCACTGCAACCTCAAACTCCTGGGCTCAAGTGATCCTCTTGCCTAGCTTCCTGAATAGCTGGGACTATGGGCACATGCCACCACACTGAGATAATTTTTCTGTTTTTTGTAGAGATGGGCTCTTGCTCTTGCTCAGGCTGGTCTTGAACTCCTGAGCTTAAGCAGTCCTCCTGCAGCAGCCTCCCAGAGTGCTAGGATTACAGGTGTGAGTCACCACACCCGGCCTTTACTTTTTATTATGGGAAATGAACCTGCATGTCTGTATCTCCGAGATTCCACTTAAACTTTCAGCCAAACATTAAATCATATGTGTGCCTCCAGTGTATTATTTTGAAGCTAAGCCAAGGCGTATCACTTATCCATAAATATTTCAGTGTAGATCTCTAAAAAGATAAGGACTTAACCATACTACCATTGTCACACCTGAAATATTAGCAACAATTCCTTTATATCAAATATCAAGTCAAAATTAACATCTCGAGACTTTTCAAATTGGGATCCAAATAAAGTTCATACATTGTAAATGGTTGATATTTCTTAAGTTGTTTTTATTTGTAGTTCTGCTATTACTTTTATTCCTCTGCAGTTTATTTGTAAAATAAATCATGGACTTTGTTTTGTAGAAATTTCTACGTTCTGGATTTTTTTTTTCCGGTTGCATCCCCCTTTGGGTGCATATCCATGTTTTAAAATAGTTCTTTTCCCTCAGAAGCAAACTGAAGGGGCAACAACCACCGTCTTCTCAGGGCCTCTTTTGGGCCTTGTTCCTTGTTTTGGATCAGCAGAAATGAGTATGGATATCTCTTATTTGGCTGCCAGCTTTTAGATCTATCCCCTAAACACACCTCCAACTTTCGTAATTCCAAACATAGAAAAATTTAGCCAGTCAAGATTGTTTGCAAAAGGCAAAAGCCTTCAGCCCAGGCTTCTGAAAAGGTAGTTTCTCAGCCTTCTCAGTTCATACCTGAAGGGACTTTATTTGCTGGAACCAATGGTTTTTCCCTATACAGAGGGATTTAAACGACTGATTGTTCTCCACATCTTAAAAATAGTTATAAAGCCACTTTGAAGTCCTAAAAAAATCTTACTCCATTTTTTTGTGACCTGACATGAAATAAGGAACTATAAATTGTTTGTGCTTAAAAATGCTAGTGCCTTTAAATTTTGTAGTACATGTGTATTAAAGGTTGTAGCTAGTTGTATTTTCAAATTGATCTTTTTACAAACATTGACTATATGTGGGGGTACTGTTGCATTAAAAAGAATTGAGATGACTTCTTTAAAAAACTTCAGATTTCACTAAGTTCTTAAAACAGTTTGTAGAAAATTTACTTGTTTTTTAAGGAAATATAAACCAAGACAATGATTTCTTTTCTTTACAGAGACCATGAAACGTATGGTGCAATAGCCCTACTTTTGGTGGGAAAAATATACAGCCATTCTGGTGAAGCAGTGAGTAGTGGTATCCAGTAGCTTATACTAAAGCGTCCAGGTTGAGAATTTAGGCCCTCAAGTAGTATGCTTGAATGATTGTGTTGAGTTGTACATAGTTAAAACACTTAATTTTTGGTGATTATTCTGTTTGTATCCCCAGGTATCAATAAGGGGTTCTCACAGTAAAATAAATAGTAGAGTCAAATGCCAATCACTTTCTGACTCGCACAGCTGTAGTATGCCTGTTGTTATACAGTACTGTATTGAGAGTGAGCTCTTCCATTGCATGTTCCGTTAATATGATTTGTTTTGGAAGTGATTATTCATTAGGCATTAAAAACCTAGTTTGAATCTGAGTGTAAAGAAACTTGTAACATATGGAATTAAAAATAAATTTTGCAAGTAGATTTTATATACTAAATAACTAGATATGTTATATGCAAACTATGCCAGGCATGTTTTATTAGACTTGAGGTTTCTAATGAGGTTAATTTTCAACCTTTTACATGTAAAGAAGACCGAACTTCAATGTGTACTATTTTAAAATAAAGCTCCTGATGAAACTAGGTCTTATCTTCCCAAGTTCACCTTTTCTGTAGGGCCTCGTTTATGTTCTTAACTGTTAATGACTGAGTTAATTTTGTGTTGATAAAAAAATGAAAGTAGTTACTTGTGTTTATAAAGTGCATCATTTCTTGATATTTATTGGTCCTGTTCTCCCTAAACTTCCTGAATTAATCCAGACACATTACCAGTAGAACAGAAGCTTGTTGTAGTGGCAGATCTTTCAAGAAAGTAATTGGGGCCGGGTGAGGTGGCTCACGCCTGTAATCCTAGCACTCTGGGAGGCCGAGGTGGGCGGATCGTTTGAGCTCAGGAGTTCGAGACTAGCCTGAGCAAGAGCGAGACCCCATCTCTACTAAAAGTAGAAAGAAATTATATGGACAGCTAAAAATATATATAGAAAAAATTAGCCGGGCATGGTGGTGCATGCCTGTAGTCCCAGCTACTCGGGAGGCTGAGACAGGAGGATCCCTTGAGCTCAGGAGTTTGAGGTTGCTGTGAGCTAGGCTGACGCCATGGCACTCACTCTAGCCTGGGCAACAGAGAGAGACTCTGTCTCAAAAAAAAAAAAAAGAAAGTAATTGGAGGTTAAGTTATGTTTTGGGTGGATTTAATATAGAATGTTTTGCTAAACAGTGGTCCTCAAAACAAATGTGCATAGATTACTGAGCTCCACTCCACCAATCTGCATTTTAAACAAGGTGATTCTGATGCAGATGATTCTTGGACAATGTTTGGAGATAACTGATTTTTAGGGAGTAGTTAACCAAAATAGTAGACTGATAAATTTGTTAAACCTGTTTTAAAAGTTACTGGTAAATTTAGGATGGGACATAATTGCGAACTAAACAAGGCAGTTACATTTGGGGATGGGCAACTTGGGTGGCAGTTCCAGATCCTTGTAGAACTGGTAATTAGTCTTGCAAATGGTTTCATAAATCTGGTTGCCCACTTCAAATTTAACTAGTCTATAATTTCATCTTTTTCCCCTTGAACTAATTTTACATAGTCACCTTACTGTAGAAGAATGGTTTTTAGCCTTTTAAAAGTCACAATACTTTCACTCTGCATATTCCTGCCATCTCAGAAAGTTGCCAAGCTTTACTTTCTGTACTTAGTAATAGCTACTATTTATTTTCCATTTTTATGCCAAACCTTTTCCCAGTACTTTGTATACATTGCTTCATTTGACTCCGAAAAATCCAATTAAATAAATTCTATTAATCCCCATTTCACAGATAAAGCCACCAAGGCTCAGAAATTGCCTAAAATTATAAACGGTAGATATTAGGTATTCTGGTTGCATTGTTGAATGATACACAGTTCTTTAAGGTTTGAAAACAACCTGTTTTAATTAAGATGTACTTACCTATATTTTGCCACTACCATTTAGCTTATGGTTTTGGTGAGGAGTTAACCTGGTAGTTAGAAAGGAGAAATAATAGTGTTCTCTGTTTCTCACTTACCCAGGCAATGCCTGTTTGCTGTAAAAATATTAATTGTTCTTCAGTTCAATGTAGTTAACTCTGGACATTTTTGGGAATTGGATTCTTCTTCTGAGTGGTTCTGGGTCTTAAATTAGATAACATTCTATTTTGCCTTGGTTGGCCTGGCCCTGGCAATAGTGAAATCCACTGGTTCATAAGGGGAAAGACGAATTGTCAGCTTTGAAGCTTGTTAAGCACAGATCAGTGTTCACTAAGTGCTGGATGACTGAATTTGAAAAGGATTTAAAGACTAAAATACAGTAAGTTAAATAACCTATTTTTGGAATAGGAAAATAGGAATAGTGAAATAAATTGAACATGTTGCTTTTTTACGAAAAAAAGAGAAATTGAGAAATACTTAGACTTCTGTGGGGTGGACCCCATTAGACATATTACAAATAAAATGTTAAAAGTACATTGAAATCATAATGGAAATAGGAAACCTAACACTGCTTATTGGTATCTTAGAGCCAGGACCAAGAGAATTCTGTTTAAGTGTTTGAAAACTGTAATGAGTATTTACATTAATAATTCAAAAGAAGATCCTTTTATACCAGCATTTATTTTCTTTCAAAACTGTCGAGTATGTTGCTCTAAGTGATGATGTGAAAAAGTAAAGATTTCTGTGATCTTAAATATTGCCACTGTGTGACTATTATAATTTTCTTGGATGGTTATTTTTAAAGGAATTTTCTGTTGAAGAGTTAAATCATTATTGCTTTTCAAAAGACTGAAGCACTGTTTTTTTTTTTTGTTTTTTTTTTTTTGTTTGTTTTTTGAGACAGGGTTTTGCTCTGTCACCCAGGCTAGAGTGCAGTGGCATCATCATAGCTCACTGCAACCTCAAATTCCTGGGCTTAAGCCATTCTCTTGCCTCAGCCTCCCAAGTAGCTGGGACTACAGGTGCGCCCCATCACTCCCCGCTAATTTTTAAATTTTTCGTAGAGACCAGGTCTCACTATGTTGTCCAGGCTGGTCTCAAATTCCTGGCATCAAGTGATCCTCCCACCTCAGCCTCTCAAAAGTGGGGGTTACAGGCATGAGCCACTTTGCCCAGCCTAGTGTTTTTTTTTTTTTTTTTTAGTATATATCTGTAGTTGTTTCCATTTTTATTTCCAAACCTAATTATTCAGGTAAGGTGTTTCAGAGGATAGTTTGAAGGTCCAAGGTTGGGAACTTAAAATCTAAATTATTAGAGTTTTAAACCCTTTCTTTCCTCCTCCAAAGTTACCTGTGATTTTATAAACGAGAATTCAATAAACTTTTTTAAAAAAGACTGCTTAAATTCTTATGGTCAGAAAAGTGTTCTCTTGAGAATTTTTTTGTAGCCTCCCTCTTCACCTGTTAATTTTATTTTATTTTATTTTTTTTTTTTTTTTTTTTTTTGTTGAGACAGAGTCTCACTTTGTTGCCCAGGCTAGAGTGAGTGCCGTGGCGTCAGCTTAGCTCACAGCAACCTCAAACTCCTGGGCTCAAGCGATCCTACTGCCTCAGCCTCCCGAGTAGCTGGGACTACAGGCATGCGCCACTATGCCCGGCTAATTTTTTTCTATATAGATTTTTTTAGGTGTCCATATAATGTCTTTCTATTTTTAGTAGAGACGGGGTCTCGCTCAGGCTGGTCTCGAACTCCTGACCTTGAGCAATCCACCCGCCTCGGCCTCCCAGAGTGCTAGGATTACAGGCGTGAGCCACCGCGCCCGGCCCACCTGTTAATTTTATAAGATATTTCCTGATATCTTTGTTTCATAATAGGTGCATGTTCTGTTTTTAATGTTGCTAAAGTAATTTCCCCCCAACCACACCTCATCCATTTGGGTACCCTGCAGATTGCCCTTGTATTACTTGGGGCTTTTAATTAAAAACATTATCCAATCATGTACAGTTAATCAAAGCATTTTATTTTTACTACAATAGCTACTATATATTGCACCTGTTTACTGTGTACTAGGTCCAATGGTAAGCACTTATGTATATGTATTATTTAATTTTGATGACAATTCTACCAAGTTTGTTAGCTACAATTCCCAAATCCAAAAAGCTCTGAAAACTGTACTTTATGTTACTGTTTTGGTGACAAAACCTAATTTGATTTGTGATGATATAAGGCTATTATATCTATTTATCCATCCTATTTAGTGTGAATGTACTTTCATTTTGTTTTACTATTGAAATATTAATAGGCCTGATAATGGAGTGCTTGTTATCTTCTGAAAACCAGGAAAATTCTGAAGCCTGTCTGCCTCCACAGGACTCAGAAAAGAGCATGTGACTCTATTAGCTTCTCCATTCCTTTAGTGGAGTAGAGGTGGAGGAGAGAGATTAAGTAACTTGATGAAATGAGGGAGATTGTAGTTAAGAAACTGACTGTGGGCTGATTGTCTGGATTCATATACTGCCTCTGCTCTACAGCTTACTAGCTGTGTGATCTTGGGATTGTCACTTGCCCTCTCTGTGTTTTAATTTCCTCATCGATAAAATGGAGGTAGTAATAGTACTTTACTGATAGGGTTGCTGTGGTGATTAATTAATGTAACTACATATTTAGACTAGTACCTGGCATATAGTGGTGCTAAATACGTGTTTACTATGATTACATTTATGAAGTGGGTACTAAGTGGCAGAGCTAGGATGAATGTGATAACAGCTCTTGAAGTTACTTAATATGGGTTTACTTGAATATCCACTGAACCTAAATTCTCTTGTACTGTGGTCTACAATATAATCTGCATCTTTAAAATGTTTTGAAAAAATCTGTAGAAGTTTCAGGTAGTTTCAGATAGTACTGGCAAAGTATAACTTTCCTCTTTTAATTAGGAAGGATGATGTTTAAATTTTACTAGGGCGTGAGATAACAGTTTGCATAATGGAGGGTAGGGTGTGTTTTTCAATCTTTTCCCATTAGCACCTTGGGACAGATGGCTTATGAGGAAATTATAGGCTTTATCATGAAGAGTAAGTTGTAGTTTCAATAGGGAAATTTAGTCCTTACAGTCTGCTTCTTATATGCTTTATTTATTTATTATTATTTCTTTTTTTATTGAGATAGGATCTCGCTCTGTTGCCCAGGCTGGAGTGCCATGGTGTCACCCAAGCTCACAGCAACCTCAAACTCCTGAGCTCAAGCGATCCTCCTGCCTCAGCCTCCTGAGTAGCTGGGACTACAGGTGCATGTCACCACACCCAGCTAATTTTTTTTTCTATTTTTAGTAGAGACTGGAGTCTCACTCTTGCTCAGGTTGGTCTTGAACACCTGACCTCAAGCGATCCTTCTGCCTCGGCCTCCCAAAGGGCTGGGATCATAGACATGAGCCACTGCATCTTGCCCTATGTTCTTTTTAAAATTGAAAAGGGTCTCACCTTTGAGAATGACACATTTCAAAGTAAGGGAAAAGAAGATATTTTTGTGCTCTTATTTTTACTTATTAAATGATGGGATCAGACTAGTATAGCTGAGGTTAAGTTTTTAACAAAGATTTGGACACTTAAGATCATCACTATACAGTTTGAAGCCTTCACTGGCCTCCTCTTTTTTAGAGACCAGTTATTCTCTATCTACCACACTTGTAGCTGAACAACCTCTTCTCCTCTGACACACTCATCAACATGCCTTCCTCTCTTTCTTCCAGGTGGGTTTCCTTTATTTTATTGCTTATTTAAACCTCTGAATCCTTACCAACATTTCAAAAATGGATAGTCTTCACTATTCACCACTCTTTGTTTTATACTCTTCACTTAATCTGCTTGGGCCCTTCTAGGTCCAGTTCCTCTGCAAAGCCCATCTCCTGATCACTCATCCACAGTGATTTCTTGCCCTCTGAAGTCTGTAAAATCATTTGGCAATGACTGTTGCTGTCTGGTCTCACCTTCTAAAGCTGGGTCCTAGAGCTAGGACTGTGTTTTATGCTATTAGACTAATTAGCATACTTGTTTTTGAATATAGGTTTGTGTTACTTAGTGGTACTTGGTGAATTTGCTGGCATTTACACTTAAGTAGGATAAATTTTCTTTTTTATATAGTTTCTTTGCTTAAAAGTTTTTGTTGGAACTGAGATAAACTGAATTTAATATTATGCTTTTAAAAAACTTCTTATTTTGAAATAATTTAAAAATAACAAAGAACTCTTATAAACTCTTTGATCTAGAGTCACTATTTTTTTTTTAACATTTTGCCACATTTGCTTTATCATTCTCTGTGTAAACACTCTTCTGAACTATTTGAGAATAGCTTAAAGACATCATTCTCCTTTACTTAATACTTGAGCATTTCTTTCCTAAGATCAAAGATAAACTATAGTCACAGTATAGTTTTCAAATTTAGGAAACAATGATAGAATACTTTTATCTAATTTATATTCCGTATTTCATTATTTCATCACTTTTTCTAATACAAATTTACTTCAAAGCTTTTTATCTTCTAGTAAATGTTTGCATATTACATTCAGATGCAAAATTACTATATTATTCAATCATTATATAGTGAATATTCCTAAATTTGGATTTGTCTGGTATTTATTCCTGGGAAGTTCAGATTACACAGGCAATGTTGTTTTCTCAGGGGACCACATGTGCAGGCACATGATAGCCATTTGCCCTCATTGGTGATGTTCACTTTGAGTCTCCATCAAGTTAGAGTGCTGTCTCATTTCTCCACCGTGTAATTGCTATTTCTCTTGCACTCATAATCCCATGATAATAATAATCTGTATTTAGATTCTTGTTTTTTCTTTTTCTTTTCTTTTTTTTTTTTTTTTTTTTTTAAGTCTCACTGTGTTCCCCAGGCTGGCCTGAAACTCCTGGGCTTAAGCAATCCTCCCATCTCAGCTTCCTGAGTACCTAGGACTACAGGTGTGCCTGGCTTAGATACATATTTTGAAAAGTTTTTTTAAATTGGAACCCCCCCCAAAAAAGAGCACATAAAATGTCTGAACTATTAAGTGCACAGTTCAGTGGTATTAAGTATATTCACAATGTTGTGAAAGAGATCTCCAGAACTTTGCCATTTTGCAAAACTGGAACTCAATATTCATTAAGCAACAACTTTTCCATTTCTTCCTTCCCCCAGCCCCTGGCAACCACCATTCTACATTCTGTTTCTATGAATTTGACTACTTCAGATACCTCTCATATAAGTGGATTCATACAGTATCTTGTTGTGATCGACTTATTTCACTTAGCATAATGTCCTCAGGGCTTATGCATGTTCTAGCACGTGGCACAATTTCTTTTTTAAGACGGAAAAATGCTGTGTTGCGTGTATTTATACCACATTTGTTTATCCATTCATTTGTCAGTGGACAGACTTGGGTTGCTCCCACCTCTTGGCTAATATGTCTTTGAGATTCTGCTTTCACTTCTTTTGGATATATATACCCAGAAGTGGGAGTGCTAGATTATATATATGATAATTCTATTTTTAATTTTTTGAGGAATATATGTACAGTTTTTTGGGTTAAATTCTCCATATTTAGCTGATTATTGAATTAATTTAGTTTGTTCTGAGATTAAACTTTGATATAATAACCAATCTGACAAGAAGATAAAATGTGAACCAAAATAAGCTTGTTTCACAGTTTTCACTCTTTTATGATTTAACTTGTTGCTAATTGTAAGGAGACGTAGTTTCTAAAAAACATCTGCTTGAAATAAATCTGGGTATTATTTTTTTAAGTGGTTAATTGCATATAATTTTTTCGTACTGTAGGCTCTTTTTAAAATTTTAGTGTATAATATTTTAAAAAGAAATCCTTCCTGCAGTTGCAGCTTGGCAAGAATTGGAGGGAAGAAAATGGGAATCGGTTGTGTACTGTTAAACTGCTGTAAACAGGAAGGAAAGAATATAATCCTATGTCAGAGATGAGCTGATTGAAGTTGCTGTGAAGTTAATGCTGATGACCACTATATCAGCATTTAAGAAACACTTTGAAAATAATAAGTAAGGGCCGGGCGCGGTGGCTCACGCCTGTAATCCTAGCACTCTGGGAGGCCGAGGTGGGCGGATCGTTTGAACTCAGGAGTTCGAGACCAGCCTGAGCAAGAGCGAGACCCCATCTCTACTAAACATAGAAAGAAATTATATGGACAGCTAAAAATATATATAGAAAAAATTAGCCGGGCATGGTGGTGCATGCCTGTAGTCCCAGCTACTCGGGAGGCTGAGGCAGGAGGATCGCTTGAGCCCAGGAGTTTGAGGTTGCTGTGAGCTAGGCTGACGCCATGGCACTCACTCTAGCCTGGGCAACAGAATGAGACTCTGTCTCAAAAAAAAAAAAAAAAAAAAAAATAATAAGTAAGAATTATAAATATGTCTGACTTTAAAAAAAATTGGTAGTTTTTGGTAAACATTTTTAGTTTTGTTTCAGGTATTCCTTTGGAAAGAGAATTTGGATGATGGTTATGAGCTTTATGCCAAGAAGGGATGCATATTCAAGTATAGGATTGATTGGTAGTGCTAGAAATCTGGACCAAATACCATAATTTTGTAAAGTTTATCAGGTGACTGAAGACAATAAGTCGAGCTAAAAATCATCAATAAAATTCAGACATCTTAAATGGGACCCAAATATTAGAAAACATTTCCATACTTCCTTTAATAGTCACCTTTAAAATTTTGGCTACAATCCTCCACATTTTACATTTTTTTCACCTTTGTAATAGGCTGAGGATTCTTTTTCCACAGTGATTACCTTTTGCTTTGACACAAGTAACTATTACAACTGTAGTATTCCCCCCACTCAAAATTTTGGCACTTGTTACTCACAAATTATTAAGAAGATAGCTATTTTTAAAATTTTTTTTTATTTTGAAAGAATTATAGATTCAAAAAAAGTTGCAAAGATAATGCAGAGAAGTCTCTTAGACTGTTCACCTCTTTACCAGAAGCTATTTTTTGTCTTTTCTTTGAGACAGAGTCTCGCTCTGTTGCCCGGGCTAGAATGCCGTGGCGTCAGCCTAGCTCACCTCAAACTCCTGGGCTCAAGCACTCCTACTGCCTCAGCCTCCCAAGTAGCTGGGACTACAGGCATGTGCCACCATGCCTGGCTAATTTTTTTTCTATATATTTTTAGCTGTCCAGATCATTTCTTTGTATTTTTAGTAGAGACGGGGTCTCGTTCTTGCTCAGGCTGGTCTCGAACTCCAGACCTCAAGCAATCCTCCCGCCTCGGCCTCCCGGAGTGCCAGGATTACAGGCATGAGCCACCTCGCCCGGCCCTTATACTGTTCTTATACACTGATTTTATTTTAATCATAGTGTGACTCTTGAAATTGAGTCCATAACCAATATCTCCATCCTCAGTTTGATAACACTGTCCTAGGTATTAAGTGTCCTTCATGTAAGGGTAACAGCATGATTACTGAGATGAAGCAAGGACATGTGATTCCCCTTTTCCTAGTTTTTAAAATTTATTTTTATTTATTTTTATTTTTATTTTTTTTTTTGAGACAGAGTCTCATTCTGTTGCCCAGGCTAGAGTGAGTGCCATGGCGTCAGCCTAGCTCACAGCAACCTCAAACTCCTGGGCTCAAGCGATCCTCCTGCCTCAGCCTCCCGAGTAGCTGGGACTACAGGCATGCACCACCATGCCCGGCTAATTTTTTCTATATATATTTTTAGCTGTCCATATAATTTCTTTCTATGTTTAGTAGAGATGGGGTCTCGCTCTTGCTCAGGCTGGTCTCGAACTCCTGAGCTCAAACGATCCACCCACCTCGGCCTCCCAGAGTGCTAGGATTACAGGCGTGAGCCACCGCGCCTGGCCTTGTTTTTATTTTTTTTTTAGAGAGAGGATCTCCCCTTGTTGCCTAGGCTGGAGTGCAGTGATGTGATCATAGCTCAGTATGACTTCAAACTCCTGGGCTCAAGCGATCCTCCTGACTCGGCCTCCTGAGTAGCTAGGACTAAGGGCATGTTATCATGCAGTCCCTGTTTTCCTCTTAAAGTGATTTATCTTTCTAGTCCTTTGAAGATGTTCTGTTATTATTTAGAAACATTTTTCTGCTTCATCAGTTATTCACTACCCACAGTTATCAGTTTGGTTTACTTCCTGTCCCCCTTTCCTTTTGGTAGCCCACAATTCCATTCATCATTACACAGTTAGGTACTTCCCTATCTTATCAAAAACATTTAATGTCCGAGTATTTTGTAAGCTTATGAGGGAAAGGCAAATTAAGAAAACAATCCAAACTGAGTGCAGTGGCATGTGCGCCCGCCCATAGTTGCAGCTGCTCAAGAGGCTGAGGCAAGAGGATTGCTTGAGCCCAGGAATTCAAGAATACCCCAGGTAACATAGCAAGACCCTGTCTCTATTTAAAAACAATGAAAAGGAAAGGAAGAACAAACTATCCAGGCCAGATGTGGAGGCTCACGCCTATAATCTAGCAAGAGGGAAGCCAAAGCAGGAGGTTCACTCCAGCCAAAGGCCAGGAGTTTGAGACCAGCCTGGGAAATAGTGAGACCTTGATCTACAAAAAAATTAAAAAAATTAGCCAGATCTGGTGGTATGTGCCTATACTTACAGCTACTTGGGAGGTTAAGGATCTCTTGAGCCCAGGAGTTTGAGGTTGCTGTGCGCTGTGGTGATGCCACTACACTGTAGCCCAGGCAACAGAGCAAGACCTTGTCTCAAAAAAAAAAAAAAAAAATCCAGTTGTGAAATATTAACATTCTTTTTGAACTCCATAGATAAACATATCAGATTCCATAACTTACTTGATATAAACAGCTTTAAAGGAATTGGCTGGGTTATCCTCTCCTTCAGAGTATAAATTAAAGCTATGGAAAGAACCCTAAACTCTAGTAAAAGTATTGGTTTGAAAATAAGATCAAAATTACATACATGAAAAAAGTACAGTAAATTTTAGCCAACAAAAATGACTAACATTGGCTTATTTATCTTTACATGAATCTTTTTAAGGTAGGAAACAGTGTTGCTCATTTTACACATGCAAAAACTGAAGTTTAGAGGATACAAACAGTTGACAAGAGACAGCTGTGAAACTTCATGTCAAACATTAAGATAATTATGGTTTAGTTATTACTAAAAAAAGAAAGGGAATTTTTCTTTATTCAGCTATGGAAATATTGTGAAAATTTAATGGGGCAAAATGATGGCATCTTGAGTTAGAAAGTTTTATTAATGTAAATAGTGGTCTTACCTCAGATAAGTCATGCATGTTGTTTAACGTAGCTCCATGTTAAAAGACAAAATCACCTCTTATCCTGTCATCTTGAAAAAGTAGATGTAGAACACCTGTATATTGTACAGGAAAAGGTTAAATGCTCAAAGTGCCTTCCTAAGTAGTCAGGAAGCAAACAAGAAAGCAACTTTCTGTGAAGTCTGATATAATGAGGAGGGTACCTTTCCTCTTTGGACTAGCCCACAGCCAAACTTGTCCTACCTTAGGTAAAAAATGCTTTCCTCTTCCTTTATGGTTTGTAAGTATTTGCTCTAAATTGTTGGTTTGTGGTAGCCAAGCTAACAAAGACTATAGGAAGAAAAAGTATGTAGATGTTAGAAACCAAATACCTGATGTATATTTGTTTTTTCTAAATCCTTGCCGAAGTTTAGGTGTGTCTGTAGCTGTTAGTACCTAATCTCAAGATTTTTTCCCAGCAAAGGTACTCTGAACCTTTTGTGGAACATAACATTTTAGAGAATCTTAGAATTAAAGACTTGTTTTCTGTAAAAACAGACATATACAAAACATTTGCATCTAGTTTCTGGGGTTTTACCTGACTGACTTCCTGAAGCCAATCCTTGGGTTCTGAGCACTATGGTAGGCTGAGGCAGGAGGATCGCTCGGGCCCAGGAATTCGAGGCTGTAGTGAACTATGATGACGCCACTGCACTCCAAGCCCAGGCAACAGAACAAGATGCTCTCTTGAACAAAACAAAAGAAACAAACAAAAAAACAAATGAAGTAGACCAGAGGAGGAAAAAGATCATTATATATCACATAATAAAATATTAAGTATTTGGTGAAACTTTTGCTTAAATGTGTATATTCATGCATGTATACATACGTAAATGTTTTTATTGGGGTACAATGGGAAAATATTTCTTAATGTGAGATACAATTTTAAAAATTTGAAAGCCACAGTTCTATACCTGTTTACTTTGGAGGTAATTTGAGTATCTGAGTTCCTGGTATTTTTGTGGTTTTGCAGGGCAGAATAGGAGGCTTAAGAGTTAGGATGCAGGAAAAAAGGAGCAACTTTTCTTTGAATCTTTAGCAATTAACCAGTAAAGTTGAGATGAGATTTTACTGATTCAATATTTTTGGGTAGTTAAGGCTGAATTTACTCTGAAGTTTTTGAAAGCTGTTACAACCAGAGGGAAATATATATGTATGTCACAAATTTATAATTGCATTCACTGAAAATGTTGTATACTGTCACATGATGTTTATTATTAAGCTATCTGAGAACATTTTTTTCTGATTCAAAACTGGAAAGACTTATTTTAGGTAAAGTCAGCTATTCTCTCATTGCTTAGGGCAACCATTTGTTTTTACCAAAAATGTAGGACCCAAAGTAAACATTAGGTAACATTTAAGAAGTTGTATAATGGATGTTAACTTAATATCTTCTTTTTTTTCTTTCATTTCCTTTAAAGGTTTGGGCCCCATGGTATCCCTGTGACAGTATTTCCCAAAAGGGAATATAAGGATAAACCGGAAGCCATGCAGCTCCAAAGTAATACATTCCAAGAAGGGACAGAAGTCAAGCGTGAAGTGAATGGTGCTGTTCCTGATGACCCTTCTCCTGTTCCGCCTCCTGAGCTGAGCTTGGCTGAAAGCCTGTGGACTTCCAAACCACCACCTCTCTTCCATGAAGGAGCACCTTATCCTCCCCCTTTGTTTATCAGGGACACATATAACCAATCAATACCTCAGCCACCTCCTCGGAAAATTAAGCGACCCAAACGAAAAATGTACAGGGAAGAACCCACTTCAATAATGAATGCTATTAAACTACGACCCAGGCAAGTCCTGTGTGATAAATGTAAAAACAGTGTTGTTGCTGAAAAAAAGGAAATTAGAAAAGGTAGTAGTGCAAGTGACTCTTCTAAATATGAAGATAAAAAACGGAGAAATGAAAGTGTAACTACTGTGAACAAAAAACTGAAAACTGACCATAAAGTGGACGGGAAAAACCAAAACGAAAGCCAGAAAAGAAATGCTGTGGTTAAGGTTTCAAATATTGCTCACAGCAGAGGCAGAGTTGTAAAAGTTTCTGCTCAGGCAAATACATCAAAAGCTCAGTTAAGTACTAAAAAAGTGCTCCAGAGTAAGAACATGGATCATGCAAAAGCTCGGGAAGTGTTAAAAATTGCCAAAGAAAAGGCACAAAAGAAGCAAAGTGAAACCTCTACTTCCAAAAATGCACATTCAAAAGTCCATTTCACACGTCGATATCAGAATCCTAGCTCAGGTTCCCTTCCACCCCGGGTTCGTTTAAAACCACAGAGGTACAGGAATGAAGAAAATGACTCTTCTCTGAAGACAGGACTTGAGAAAATGCGGAGTGGCAAGATGGCACCCAAGCCCCAGTCTCGTTGCACCTCTACCCGCTCAGCAGGTGAGGCCCCTTCAGAAAATCAGAGTCCCTCAAAAGGCCCTGAAGAGGCCAGCAGTGAGGTTCAGGACACAAATGAAGTGCATGTGCCTGGTGAGCAGGATGAACCACAGACATTGGGCAAAAAGGGCAGCAAAAGCAATATCTCTGTTTACATGACCCTAAATCAAAAGAAATCTGACTCTTCCAGTGCTTCAGTGTGTAGCATTGATAGCACAGATGATTTGAAATCTTCCAACTCTGAGTGTAGCTCTTCTGAAAGCTTTGATTTTCCTCCAGGCAGTATGCATGCACCTTCCACCTCCTCCACTTCCTCCTCCTCAAAGGAAGAGAAAAAGCTCAGTAATTCCTTGAAAATGAAAGTCTTTTCCAAAAACGTCTCTAAATGCGTCACACCAGATGGCAGGACCATATGTGTAGGGGACATTGTTTGGGCCAAGATATATGGCTTCCCTTGGTGGCCAGCCCGTATTCTTACTATAACTGTGAGCCGGAAAGATAACGGCCTTTTAGTCCGACAGGAGGCCCGTATTTCATGGTTTGGGTCTCCAACAACATCTTTCCTTGCTCTTTCGCAACTGTCCCCCTTTTTAGAAAACTTCCAGTCACGCTTTAATAAGAAGAGAAAGGGCCTGTATCGCAAGGCTATCACAGAGGCAGCTAAGGCTGCCAAGCAGCTGACCCCTGAAGTGCGGGCTTTGCTGACACAGTTTGAAACGTGAACATGGACAGTAAGGTAGGCAACACCATTGGAAGTCACCACAAATTTTCTAGTCTAGTTAGGAATAATTTTTACAAAGTAGGTTGGCCAAATTGGAAAGAGAAGTTTCACTCAGTTGGCTGGCTTTTTAATACTTACCTTACAGCCATTTTTAGACTGAGAAACCTAAATTGGACACGTAATCAAATTTTGTCTTAAGGATAAGTGAGATTTGAGCAGTATTTTTCAGTTTTGAAGTCCAAAACCATCCCAAGGCATAGGAGCCATAGCCTCGACTGAAATTCAATTTTTGTAGGGACTGTTAATTGCCGTTTATACCTAATATTGTGTGTATATATATATATATATATGTACACACACACACACACACACATATGAACTATAGCCTGTCACTATGTGACACAGGTTGCATATTTGGGATTGCAGTAAGGGCTGGTGAGTTGGGAGAATAGTGTGGGTATTTAATGACTACTTGTTTTTCAATTAATGAACACTTAGCCTTTCTATGCGCGTACTGGTGTAAAAGTTTGATGCTTAGGTGTTTGACAGATGCTTGCTATTCAGTTACAGACTGGGGAATAGCCCAGTATTTGGTACTAAAACTGTCAAGACTGGATAGGTTTGGATCATCACTCTTTTGTCCAATGGCGACTGAACAAAACTTTCAAGCTTCTGGTTTGGGAGTTTAGATAGGTTTGATTTTTGGATATGTAAATAGTTGATTGCTAAATTTGGTCAGATTTCTCCTGACTGGCTGTTCCTAAATTCTTAGGATACGTCCCAGTAAATTACACTTTGTGAATTAATTGTCATATGTGTAATTGTTGCATTTTGGATGTACCTAATTTGATAATTTAAAAAAAATAATTTCCGTTTAAGGTATCTGTTTGCAGGTCAGAAAATGAGAAAATGTAATTGTGTAATGTTCTGAAATGTAAACAAAAAAACAAAAAAGCTGTAAATAAAATCGACTAAATCCAAATTATTTGTGTGTGTTTCTCAAAAAGCTTTGAAAAATTTCAAGGTGGCAGAAAATTATTCTTTGTGATAGTGTTTAGAGGAGGTGAAAAGTCAAACTTTTATTTTGCTGTTCACCCTATCAGGGAATATATTATCTGAGAATAGGTAAACTTCAATAATAAGAGATGAATCAGTATATTCTTAAAATGAGGTTTTGTATTGTAGAGGTCTGATATGATTCTAGATTTGATACCTCCCTCCCAATTTCTCATAAATGTGTGGGTTTTAATTTTTGTTTTTAGCTTTAATATTTTATCATATGCTTCATTTTTTTACATTTGGGTAATTCTAAATGGTCTCCTCTGTTTGGTCTTCTGCCTCATATATCACTGCTTTTGGGGCTAGTAACTTAGCTTATTATTTTTCTGCATGGTCCATCTGTCCCTAAGATTTGATTTCTTATTTTCCATTTTTAGCTTTATATTGTTAGTGAAAAATATATCTAATTGCCCATGGAGGCAAGTTTATCCCAAGATTTTTTAAGTTGCTTTCATATTTTTTGTGTTTAACTTAACTTTTAAGTATGATGTAATTTCAATTTGATACCTTTGGAAACTTAAAAATTTAAAGAGCAGCTTTTTGTGGATTTCTAAATAATTCAATTTGAAATATCTTAGTTGCTATGGAATTAATAATGAAAAGATTAATGGAGATTGAAAATCAGTAGTCTCGTCAGCTTTCTTAAGGTTATGGACTTTGATTAACTACCAATTTTTGCAAAAGCAAGTAGAATTTCTTTTGGGGAACTTAGTCAATGCTTTTTGATTATAATAAACACACAGTTTTAAAAAGATGTTTCACTTGAATGGAACATATTCTTTCCTGCAAACAGAAACAATTATATACTATTTTAAAAAATTCTTTGATTATAACAGGTTGAAAGAAGAATATAATGTGATTGAGGGGTGTATAAGAAAGTATCCTAAGTTTTTCCAAGCATTTGTTTCAGATTAATGAACTTGTTCATTCAGGTATTTTTGAAAGTTTGAAATCTAGAGTTCAGAAAGATTTAAATAAAAGTCACCCAAAATATGTAATTCCAAGGCTTTGTATAATGATGAGTTTTATCTTAGCAGTCATTTTGAAAGTGGATTTTACTAATACAGTCAGGTGCTTTGGTAAATGTGCTCTTGTGGCATAAACCAAGTTTGGTTGGTTCCAGAAGCCATGGGGAAAAAGAAAATAATAAAATCATGGTTGTTCAAAACTAACATTCAGTTTTGTAGAACATACCTTTGAAAAAAATTGAAGCATAATCACAAATTTTAATTACCTAATTATCATGCTAAATGATTCCTCCATTTTAAACTGGCAGGCATATTTCGTCAGAAGTTTCAAAAAGGAAACAAATTTTAAAGAATCTCTGTAATCTTAAATGTATGTTCTAAACACTAATAGCTGTATATTAAACAATGTTTTATTCAAATGGAAATTTCTTGGGCAGCTAGATAAATTTGTCCAGTGTCTACTGCAGATAGAGATAGAATTGAATTGGGTAATTGCAGCCCACTTTTACATTTCTCTTTGAAATGATAAAAGGAGGCACTTGGTATGGAGATGACCCAAGGGGGTATTTTTTCCCCTTTCAGAGGGAGAAAACTAGGCTTAGACCAAATCTCCAGTGACTTAAGTGGCTAAAACAGGATTAGCAAAGGGAGAAACCAAGTTAAGTAAGAGTTGTGGAAGCTGAGAATGTCTTTACTTCTGGAAACTTTCGGAAACGGTATTTTTCCCTTTGCTTTTTCTAGAATTTATGTAGAACAGGAAGCTGACTAATCATGTGGAAGGGACATCTATTGAACTCTCATTTACAGATGTGGAGTCAGAGACCTAAAAAATACCAGTGAGAGTTAAGGGAAACTAGGATTCACTAGTCTGAAGCCCATTTGCATGACTGTATGGTATATTCCTAAGTGCTTTTGATGGGAAAATCTGTAAATAGTAATTGTAGATTAGTACTAAGTAGAATAGACAGGCAAAATACATGGAACTGACACTAAAATCAGTGAATACATACATGTTCATTAGTGATCTGAGTATCTAAATTACAAAATATTAAATTGAGTTGTACCCCTATATAAGCAGCTTATGTTGAAGGAAAGGTACACATTTAAAGACTACAAGAATATAGAATAACTGAATTGGAAATACCTTAAGAAATCTATAATTTGGATCTAAAATTAGATTTTCGCTTTAGGTTGGTTATGAATGTTCTGTGGTTTGTGGCTGCATGGGTTCACTTTCGTTAGTATTTAGAGAAGAGATGTGCAAATGTCCTGAAAAGTTGACAGTGATTCAGGGATTTGTGCCTAGTGATGGCCTGCAGTAGACATTTGCTGAAGAACATGTAGACCCAGTTTCTAAGTTGGGGAAAATTTAGGTTTTGCTCTGGGATTGTACTAATAGCTATTAAATATTAATATCTAATAGAAAGCCTAGCATAGAGGAATTCAGAAATAGAACAAGAGGCTGGTGCCATGCCAATTTCCAGGAGAAAATAAAACAGCAAAGCTCTATTAATTACTTTTACCTTTTCTGACTTAGTTAATAGGGTCTTCATATTCTATATTTACAGTTTGTATATACTTACTGTATTCCTTCAACAAAGCGAATAGAATAAAAAATGAAAGCATTAGCAAATAATATGCTCTGTTGTGCCATTTTGAATAAAGGAATGGGAAGTATAAAGTCATAGTGATATAGATGATCTATATATTTTTAGTTTTCCAGGGTATCTTGGTGTCTTTACCATGGATAATTGACGTTAAGATGAGAAGAGAAACAACTCTGTTTAATCTTTACTTAAATAAGAGACTCTACATTTATAGCTCCAAACAGGATTTTTTTTTTTTTTTTTGCCTTTACCTTCCTTGTGGTACCAGGTGGAAATCATTTTCTCCTTATGTTAATAGAGAACTATGATTATTTTTGTGTGTGGTATTTTAAAAATTGGTTAAATAGACGTAACAATTTACCATCTTAACCATTTTTAATTGTGCAGTTCTGTGGCATTAAGTACATTCACATTGTTGTGCAACCATCACCACCTTCCATCTGTAATTTGTTTTTTGATAGGAATCTTTTAAATTTGGGATGGTATTATTCTAGAAGATGTTTGGAAATTGAGTCACAGAAGTGTTTTTCTTGGTCAGGATTGTCATTGGAATATGCTACTGGCAGTGCCTGGCTCCAGGATTCCTTCCTAAACAACCTACAGTCCTGTACAAGGGAGTATTGTTGCCTACAGTGCTAATGGTGCCCTCATTTTTAAGAACTGTAACTGCCTCATGGTAAAATAAATGAATTAGTGTGACTGTATATACTTAGTACTCTTAAGAGTAGGTTTTAGTTAAAACTATCCCTTTCCAGTGACATAATAAACATTTCTTTTGGACAATTCTGAATATGGAAATCATTTAAATTATTTCAGTAATGGAATTAAACTACTTTCCAAATGTCAAGTTTTATATACCATCACACTTTATGCCATATTTTCATAATATGTATACTATTTCTTTGACTTATTCACTTTTCCCACTTTTTATGTCAGTACGGTTAATAGAAAACAAATATACCTTGACTTAACATGGAAAACCCTAATAAAATTCTAAGGTCATCTTCTGTATCACAATTTGGTTGGAAACACTGGATTAATTTTTATATCATGCCTTTATGTCCATCTTGGGGTGGACTGAGTCAAATTTTAATGCCTTTAATTCTGTGAAATAACTAATTACCAAACTTGAATTTTTGTTAAAAATTCCTGTATTATTTTGACATAAAGATAAATTGGGGGGGAGGTGTGAAGGAATAGGAGACAGTATTGACTCAAAATTTAATCATGATTTATCAAAATACTGAATTTCTGAGTCAAAGTCTCGTTTTTCAACTGAGTAACTTAGATGGCTGCAGTTCATGTTGTCTAACTTGATGGGCCGCCTTTTGTTGAACAAAACTTTTGTTTGTAAAACAGTTTCATAAAGCTTGGATATTAAAAGCAGACTGGTCGTAAAAGTTTAAAATTAAATATATTTTTTTCAAATTCCTGATATTTTTGTAAGGTCTTATTAAAAAAAAAGTTGAAAACACAGTCATTATTTAAATATGGAGTTTTCCTTGTAGCATAAGAATGTGAGTTGCCTCACTGCCTTAGAAATCTGAGTCCTGACCAGAAACCATGTTTAAAACTTCTTGTAAGTTTTTTCTATCCTGGTGTCAGTATCTAGACGGAAAGCCAAATATTTCATAGCTGAAATGTTAAACTATTACAATCAGACTTTATTCCTTTTCTCATAAATGTAAAAAACTTGTAATTATAATGCGTATCAGGTTTTGCCAAGGGCTGCTTTTTTTCTTTTTTTACTATTTAAGGTAATTCTGTAACTCTCAGTGTCCCTCACTTAGATTCACTTAAAAGCTACTGAAAAAGCCTAGGAGTATAGTTTTTTTCCCAGGTAAAATACAGAATTTTTTCGTTGCCTGGGTTTTTGTAGAAATGTGTCATCCAGTTGAATGTAGAAGGTAGGAATGGTACTTGCGGGTACTTAGGAGTATTTAACTTTCCAGCGATGCTGGTGAGTGGAGCAATCATTAACAGTTTTGCAGCAGCAGCGCTCAGTAGCAGGCTTTTATTGAGCCAAGACTCATTCTCTTTCACTTTGTAGGCACATGGTTGAACATACAAGCTCTTGAGCCAGATTTCCTAGATTCAAAGCCTATTGGATCTGCCTCTTATAAGCTGTGCGATCCTAGGCTGTTTACCTCAATGTCATCTGTGAAATGGGGAGAATTGTAGTACCTCCTCAGAAGGTAATTGTGAGAATTCAAATGAATATTTAAAGGAATAATAAAGTGCCTAGCACAGGACCTATATACATACCTGCTGTCATTACCACCACTTTATGTGTGTGACATAGGAATTTCATTCTGATAGCATTTGGTAATGTCTTTCTGCAACATATGTTCAGTATAAATGGAAAAATGTTATAGTAATGTTTTTACCTGAAAATTTCAATAATCATACTGTGATTATACAAATATCTGGAAGGGGCATGTACTCACTAGTTTTAATAGGCATTTGTGAAGGGTAACTGGGTCTTGGGGATTATGGTCAAGGGAGACCTGTATTAACATCATCTTTCAACTCTTGCCCCACTATTTATGTAACATGAATTCCTGGGATCTAATGCTCACTTTCCCATTTCCGGTCTCCTGTGTGCCAAGCACAGGGCCTGGCATGAGTAGAAACGTTTTCTTGTGAATGTATGAGGAAGAGTAATTTTGGTTCAGACATATGGACTAACCACCAATCACCATCTCAGATGCCCCGCACATCCCAAATCCTTTCCAAGGGATAGAATCTGAGCTGGTGGGGCTCAGTGTAATGGAGGTCCTGTTTGTTAGGAGAGCTTTACCAAGGTGTTAGAACCAGAGTTACACTTGGTAGCTTTTAGGCAAATTAGCTGATTTACACAGATGCTGTGTTCCCCAGGGACCCTGGCATTTTATTATTTTAATGTTTTTCTGATTGGTGAAAAAGTGGAGGTTAATTTGAACATTTTTTTATTGCTACTTGTATGATTGAGTAGGAGATTGTTTCCCCTTTCGAGAAGGGAAATACCATACATTCCAAAGGCCTTGATCTGTATGTGTCACGGCCATATTTTCCAGAGGATAGTCATTTTCACCCATGGCTTTTTTTTTTTTTTTTTGAGACAGAGTCTCGCTCTGTTGCCCCGGGTAGCGTGCAGTGACGTCATCATAGCTCACTGCAATCTCAAATTCCTGGGCTCAAGCGATTTTCCTGCCTCAGCCTTCCGAATAGCTGGGACTATAGGTATATGCCATAATGCCCGGCTAATTTTTTTGTTTTTAGTAGAGATGGGGACTAACTCTTGCTCAGGCTGGTCTCAAACTCCTGAGCTCAAGGGATCCTCTTGCCTCAGCCTCCCAGAGTGCTAGGATTATAGGCGTGAGCCACTGCACCTGGCCCCATGGCTCATTTTTGAGATGCTGTTTATCACAAACCTATGATCTCCCCTCACAGTTTAGTTTTTGACAAGGAATCTGGCTGGGAGTGGCAAATCTTGGTGTGAGTCCTGGCATGCTGGGAATAACTATGTGCAGTTTGTCTAAAACTCTAGAAAAATAACTGGTTAGAAAAAGAGCACTAGGGCTAGAAAACCAGAATGTCCTGTTGTAAAACCATGTACTGTTTACGCTTTCCCTGCTTGTTCGTGTTACATCATACCTTACTACTGCATTAAGAAAGTTAATGTTGAGTGTTCAGTGAGAAAATAGATACGTGCATGTGATCTTAATTTTTTAGATTTTAATTCTGGGCTTTGCTCTAAGAGCATGACCTCCACTTTGTTCATGCACTCTAAAAGGGAGAATGAGTGTTTATTTACCCTGTTGTGATTTCCCCTGTAGATCTTTGCTACCTCCCAGAATAGTTGTTATTGCTACACTTAAGCTTTCTCTTAAAGGACAAAATAAGTAATTTCCAATGAAATCACCACCTTTTCTTGGGGGTATCCCCCCATTTACTGCATCACAGCAGGGGTTCCCTGGCTATTCCTAATGGATATTCTATACTAGTGGAAAATTTCTAAGGAAAAACCTTGAGACCCTAAAAGCATTGAGGGGTAGCTCATCTTAAACATTAGCCCCACAAGCAAGGCACTGTGGACTGGCATGTTAATATTTTACATGGCATTCCAAGGGATTGCAGGTGAAGAATTGCACAGGGAAAGATGAGATCATTTTTTGATGCATCTTCTTGACTGCCTAAAATTGAGAAGGAGAATGATGGAATGATTGTTGAAACCTAACAGAACTTTTACTTATGGAGGGAGAGTTTCAAAAGATAAATTCTTTAATGCATTCACATTCTTTTTGTTTGTGTGATTTCTATTGGATTATAGTTAATAGTATATTTAAATTTTTCTGGGAACAGAAGGGTAAATACCTCATTATTAAATCTCATTTTTAAACAATAGTTTTCCTCTGAGTTAAAATTCTAGATTAGGTGTATATAAAATTTCTCCTTTTCAGTGTCAGAAAAGCCTTTTTAAAAGTTTTCATTATATGATACTTCTGATTTACTTTAGCATTTTAATAAGTAATTATTTTATTATAAGGACTGAATGTTTTCTAGCTTAATGATCCCCAAGTTAACATTGATATGATAGATGAATTGTTCTTTATTTATACTTAAACTAGGGAAGTAAACAAGTATGTTTAAAAATAAGGCCTAAAACAGTAATCCTTCACTTGAAATTATGCTTAGCATTTGAAGTCTCTCTTCTGAAAGCTTAAGTGAGAAAGCTTATCTTGTCATAACTATTATTTCAACCAGGTATTACCTTACACAGTTTAGGTCCTTAATAGTATGCAAGGGTGGTCATTGGGATAAAAGGAGAAAGGGTTTCAGGCAGGTTTTGGTCATTCTGCTAAACAGGGTCATTGAGCTCATTAATGATGTAATATGGACAGGGATGACAAATTCAGCACCCCTGAAGATCATGACTACTCCAACACTAGGCGAGTGTTGGATTAGTAAAAACTTTTTGTCTAGAACATTAAATATGAGTTAGCATTTCCTGTTTTCATTTGTAAATTTGCTTGGAGGGCAGCATCGTGGTGTGGCATTTTGCTGCTTATCTGACTTGGGCCGGAGAGTGCCCTCTCCTGGCCAAGGCTGGTGTGTCTGCACGGCTGTCAAGTCTGTTTTCCTTTGGTAGCAAAGCTTTGCATTCTGCGAAGCCAGCAAGTTATCCAGAATAAATTCGTTATGGATATTCAGCTGAATTTTGGTCTTATTTTTAAATTATTTTTTGGTAAAATGGATTAAAAAGAACTCAAATGACTGCTCTATTTTTGTTAACTTGGTTTTTTCTACCATAGGTCTCAACAAATGGCAGCTATTACATCAGACAGTGACGAGTCCTGCTGCTCCCTTGCAGTGTCTGACAGACCACTGTGGATTCAGTCTGGGAGCATTGAAGTTAACAGTGAAACGGGCAGGTCTGTCTGTTTTAAGCCCTGCCACAAAGTGAAGAGGGCATCATGTCATCACTTGATCATTCCTGAAGTAGATTAGGCTAGACTTAAAAGAATTCATTAGTTCTTGTTCTTTTTCTTTAGTTTTCATTGACCTTGGTAGCCGGGTATGCCTCATGTAGGTGATAGTTTTAACGGGTGAAAATAACTTTCAATTGTTACTACCTGCCGTGCCAAAAAAGTAGAGCTTCTTGTGAGCTTTCATGAATTGACATCAGTTTTTCTTAGGGTAGGAGTAGGTTGGGTGTTACATTGCAGAATTATGTCAAATAGTAACTGAGTCTCCATGGAAAGTCAAATACTGGATTTCTTATCTTTTCACTATCCCAGTCTTTCTTTGTCACTTTTATATTCATTACTTTAACTTCTTAAATAGTCATTACTTCTTACTGTATATATAAGAATTATATATATGAACATATATATATTCTTAGTGAATTAATCTCAAACCATTGTCATTTACAAAGGCAAGTCAGAGCTTCAGAGGGTGGTAAAAGATAATGCTGAAATGTGGTTGTAATCTGTTTCTTTAAGTGATTCCTTGCGTAATGCCTGAAAGGCTTATTTTGGGCCCTTACTTGGTAGGAAAGGTTTAGTGATTTTTCTGTGTGTGCGTTGCTTTTAAACTTAAGATCTTTTATTACTTCCTTGAATTAAGGTTATTTAACCCTCTGGTGTTTGTGTAGCTAGTGCAGAGCTGTATAGTTGTAAATAAGCTGTAATATACCAGTTGGATCAGAATGGCAAATTTTGGATCAGAGGTTGGGGCTTGGATTTTGGACACTTAACTGTATAGGGGTGGTAGCTACCCTTAAGGTGATCTCTTGAGGGAATAGTGTTTTTTGTGTGTGTGTTCCTCATAGGATTAGTAAGGTCTGGAATCCTTGGCTTTCCTGCCCTTGTCTTCCACTGAACTTGAATAGGCCTCACTAAAGTTGAAGCCAAATATTGAGAGAGTCTTAAATAGAAGGAAATGGAATTGTGCATAGGATTGGCTGTTTACCTTTTTTTCTTTTTCAGTTTATAAAATGGGAACATTTTTTCCCCAAAGTTCTGTGAGAGTCTAAATCTTTAGTACTATAATCATATTAGTTACAGTATCTTAGTTTTAGAAAGTAAAAACTTCTTAGCTCAGTGTCAAATTTAAAAAATTTTAAATTGTTTCTTCAGAAGCAAGGACTACATTCACCCATCTTCTTGATGTGTATAGAATTTATGGCTGGAAGTCATTTTTCATTGCTTGAGAAGAAACATGACAATACCCTGTGAAATTTATTTTCTAGGCCTGGATCCAGTAAGCAAGTTAAGTGTGGTAATACTGGGAAGTCAACATTAAAATCAAGAGTTCTGTCAAAGCATGGGAAAGATACCTACTTTGAAATTTTTGGATGTTAAATATTGGGAAGGATTGGGTGATTTTTCTTTTCCTTTTTGCATTCTGTGTTTGTTTTGTCTGTTGTTACACCACTGAAATACCATATCTTTGGTTTAAAAATGCATTTGACCAAAAAATTCATCTTTCTTTCCATGGATCACCTCTTTTGGAATTTTTTTATTTGTACCTGGGCTCCCAGGTTGGAGAGGCATAACCGTGGATTGTAGAGGGTTTCAGTGGGATTCTTACTACTTCGTGGTATCAGAGGGAGGTTGGTAATGTTGGGCATTCCGGTCATGCTACTTGGCAGTAATTTTTATAAGCCTTGCCGTTTATAAATGTTATGCTTGGAGTCCTGCTTTTTGTTGGAGGTGTGGTGAAGCGTGCCTCTGCTGATATTGAGATTTGCTGGTGTAACAGGGGCACTGTGGTCAGTCTAACAGGGTACAGAAGTTGTCTTCTAGTATCAAAATAGCTCTCTTGATGCCTTCTGACGTGCTGTGCCTCTGGGAGGCACCCTCCATCCCCCTCTTTTTTTGCTCTTTGCAAACATATAGACAGTGTGATCTGCAGCTGATTTGTACATAGCCTGGTTCTGTATGTAAATTTGCTTCCTAAGACTGTAGGCCAGCCTGTGCCAGAGGAAGGCTGCTGGTACTTCTTGGCAGTCCACAGCTAAGCTAACTCTCAGAGTTTAGTATTGTTACCTGTGAAATGGCAACATAGAGAACAGAGTTAAAATTCCCGTTATTAAGCAAATATTCATAAGCAAGTAGTTTTTAAAAAAACACTCAAGTACAGATTGACTATGTGAAGATAACAGCCATCTTACTTGTGTTGGAATCTGGCCTGATACACTTCAGAAATAACATGAATGCTTCTGCTGGTTTACAGTGGCTGTAAGTTGTTTTCTCAAAAAAACATTGGACAAGTTTAACTGATTTAAAAGAAAAAATCAGATGTGATCCCACAATCTGTGTAAGGCTTAATTTAAACTACGAGGACTTCATTTTTCTCGTATAATTACTTGTGCTTAACTACATTTTCTTCCTTTTCTTTACTATATTTCAGCACAAAGACATTAGCAGGCTGCTGGTTTCATGGACCTGTACCACAATGACACAGAGAACACCAGAGCATCAGGACTGAATGAAATTGGAGAGTTTTAAAGCTGCACTAAGAAGTAAATGTTAAGGCAGTGGTTAAAACCAACAGTCCATAATGGGGCACTTGCACATTGTGCTATATTAACCTGAAGAAAAGGTACTAGGGAGTATTTTATAAAAAATGAACTATTGCAATAAATTATGCATGAGATGAGGAGGAAAGTGATGTGAAATACACATACAAGAACTCACTTGAATTTTATGTATGAAGAGTCACTGACAGTAACTTCTTTTGAATGTGAAGTTCTTATCAGTACAGTTTGGACATGCCTAAGAGGTATGGGATGATGCAGAAATGTTGAATTATTTTTCATACTTAAACTTTGTGCTTTCTCCAAGGTTTATGTTAATCAGTTCAGATATGAGGAAAGGTGTTTCTAAAAAGACTCTCCTAGGAAACAGCAATAGTCATGTAGGCCACGGCCAATGGTTTTTTCAGGGTCCCGGTAGAAACAACAGAAAAGAGTGTCTCACATCCTGCTGAAGGGATGGCGGGTGCCCCACCCCAACCCCCAAACAGAATTTGGATCTTCTTTAATAACACAGGGCTGTATTATCTTGAATATATGTTTGCTTGTTAGAACATATTAAGATGTATTTATTTGCCACTAGTATTTAACATTTTGTGCACATTTTCATAACTACATTCTTTCAAATTTCGACTCAAAGTGGATAGGCTAGTGTTGATCTTGGTGTGAAAACATACACTCCAAGAGCTAGTTATTAATTCTACTGAGCTGGAAAGGCTTTTATTATTGTCTCTATCCTTACTGATTTTATCTAGTTCAGAAAAGGTGACAATATCTAAATTTTGATGTGGACATTTCTCCACAAAGAGCCCCCTCTCCTTCTGTCTAAGTGCAAGAAATTCTCACAGGTGTCAACTTGGCCCTGCGGGACAAGTGGCAGGAACAGATCTGTAAGACAGTATCAAACTTTTCATGCATGGAGCATGAATTCTTATTAATAGAGATTGTAATTTTTTTTCTTGTCTTTAGTAAGTACGTATGAAAAACCTTAATTTTTCTTTTTTAATGAGTGGAGAAAACATGAGAAAACCAGATGGACCTGTTAGTACATTTTTTAAGGCATTTTATATTTGATGGTGCCGTACTTTTAATAATAATAAAACTGAAGTTTTTTAGTGGCAATACTGATTTATTTTTTAAACTAGAAAGATAATCCGTATTGATTACTTATTACAAAAAAAAAGGAAAAAAAAAATGCCAAAAAATAAAAAACCATAAAATTCATTTGAACAGATAACTGAGTACTTGGCTCAAGTATTCGAACTTTCCATAATGTTACTATATAGGCTTGGAATTTCCTAATAACCCCATGCTCAGGATTAACAAAAGGTTCTGGGTGAGAGTTTTAGAATATTAATATTTAGTATACCTGACTGATTTGTTTTACAACTCAAAAAGAAAAGGCAGGCAGTCTTGTATCTAATGAGCTTAATGCAAATTCTAATTACACTGCAAGTAATTAAAAGTTTTGGTTGCATTGTGAAATTGTCTTTTTTGGAAAGTTTCATATTGTGAAGTCATTATATATTTTATCAAATCAGAAAAAGTCAGCTCAGGAACTGTAGCAGCAGGGAGTTCTAAAGAGGACATGTACTACAAAGGGCACCCCACTCTATGAGGCCCTTGAGCTTTGGCTTGGGTCTGTCTTGTTCTTTCAGATACATAAACACCAGCAGTACCTTTCAGGCTCACTTCAAGAACCAGATAATGCCCAAGCCATGGTGGAATTACACATGGATTGTATAATCAAGATTTTTAATTGAGCTTTAGAATTCTTTATTTGTGTAGAGTGGTGGAAATGACCAAGAAGTAATAATATAAAGTAAATGAATTTGGAGAGATCAGGTATTAAGTATCTAAATATTTTTTTCCTCATGACAAATTCTCACAGGTGTTTTGTTACAAACCAGATTTTCATTTTTTAAAAAATGAAACTTGGTGGTATGTAAAAGCTAGACCTGCCATGTTGCTATTTCACTTTCATTGCTTTAGTTGCTTAATATTTAAGCTTTGCTTCATGCTACCTTTTGTCTGTATTTCAAATCTCCATAAGCCTATTTTGTTTTGTAGACTTGAATGATAAAAATTGTTTCTCATCTTAAGTATGCTCAGAGTTTTAAATGTTAAAGAATGTTGTGTAACATTTATCCAATAAAGTCTTTGATTTTTTTAAAATTTAGTTATTTAAAAACTGTTTACTTTTTAGGACTTAGTATTTAAGGATTATTATTTTTTTAACTATTAAAAGTCAACCACTAGTACTTTAGGGAGCTTGTTTTGAGAAGCAGTGCTTCCTAAGGAGAACAACAGCCTGTAGGTTTCTAATCACTAGGAGATTTTATAGGACCTCTTTATGATCAAGGATAGAGGAAGGGTGAATTGTTTAATTAAGACCCTGTGCATAAACATAACTTTTTTTCTGATGGAAACAACTTACCTTTCAGAATTGGATGTAATTAAACATTTATTGTGGGGTTTGTTTTGTTTTGTTTTAACTTTAACTTAGAGCCTTCCCTTATGGATAAATGGTTGCTTCTTTAAAAAAGCCCAGCATGTTCAATACGAGGTCAAGTGTTTGACCTGAGAACCAGAAACAGTTATCAGGAAAAAATTCGGCTTTTAAAACCTACGAGGACGGTTGAGGTTTTTTAGGAGTGACCCAGAAACGTAGGTCAGTGTACTTTTTTTTTTTCCATTTCAGTAAAGCAATCCTTTAGAAGGCTGTCTGTTATTCCAGAGTATACATGGAGTCTTTAATCTTAAACATTCTCCCATTTCACTTTATCTAAGTGAGTGTAAAAAAGGAGGCCACAGGAATCTGGCTCTGTTAATATCTTTTCTCTCTCAAGTTTCTCATTAATGAAAGTGGAACTAGGGAGAACCAGGAAAGGTTAACAATCGCCGTGCTCATCATCTGGGAAGGCCTACTTGAGACCCATACCATTCTTGGTCCTGCTGTCCGCATAGATCGGTGTATTTATAGACACAACTTCTACAAAATACAGGGAATGAGTGATGAAACCCATAGATGCAACTTAAAATCTTCCTGATGCTGGACTTCAGATAAGGAAGTGTAAGTTCATTTTTCCTTTTTCAAGTAAAGATTCTTTTCTCAGTGCTTTGAATAAAGCATACTTTGGTTTTTTAGCATACTTTTCTGTAGTGATGAGTGTCCTGCCAAGTCTTTGCTTATTCAGAATGAAATTTCACGGGACAAAGGAAGAACTCCTCCTTTGCTTTGGTGTCAAGAAGGTGATGAACCTGGGGTGAGGGAGAATAGCTTCAGGAGTGCTGTGCCAGAGGAAGGAAGACCGGACGGTGGCGAGGTCGTTGTCTTCCAGAGTCGAGTACTTCTAGCATTGGCCCTTTCATCTCTTCCTTGTGAGGCAAGTTTGTAGAAGCAGCCTTGTAATGTGAAGGAGAGAAGGTGAGTTGGTGATGTGGAAAGGAAGATGTTTTTATACTGCCTTAGTCTTAAGAGGTGAGAGACCTGGGTTCTGACCTCAGTTCTGTCAGTGACTTTCCTGACAGCAGAATCCACAGTACCCTCCCTGGCAAAACGGGGTGTGGAAATGCAGCTTCCCAATCGCCAAGCTCTTAAGTTCCTACTCAGCCCGAGGCCAGAAACACTGGGGAGACATCAGGAAATTTTTTTTTGTTAATTGAAGTATTCTGTAATCCACTGTTTCTGAGTTCTGTCTGAGCTCAGTGTGTAAGTTCTCTGGATCCTGAGTAGACGGCTCAAAACCTGTGTGATCTTCTAAATAAAGTAAATGATAACATCAGCGTGAAGTCCCTTGAGGTAAGAGGGGAGCCTGACTGTCATTGCACCAGAAAAGCACAGCCAGGGCCTTCAGTAAGACACAAAGCAACCTTGCAAAGAGGTGAGGGGTGGGATCCCTCACATGTTTAAATGCAGCTCCTTTAACACCTGTAGGAAATGAGGCAGGCCCGACGAGCTTTTGCAGCACAAGCTGAAACTGTAATACAATCCCCAGCCTCTGACGCTAACTCTGTTAATGGCAGAATCCAAGTATCACCTGCCTTAGGAAACTATCAGACCCTTTCTCCTAATTTAAGTTCATGAGGTGAAGCTGCAACCAGCATATTGTTTTGGGACAGTCAAACCACCCTTATAAAACAGTCTTATGTACTTGAGATCAAATACCACGTGTAGCCTAGCAAAGCCTCTATCCTCCTACATTTAATGACTGTTCTCCCCACTTCATTTCCTTGCTTCTCATCCTTGGCCTCCCTGAAGACTCGTAGTTTGCTTAAAGAGTTTCAGGTTCGTGGATTCGACTTTGAGTTGCAAGCACTGACTGGAAGGTGTGTGCCCATGTGCGTAGTTGGCTTGTGGTGGCTGCCTGGTGTGAGTCCAGGTGCGATGTCTGATGTGGACATCAGTCTGGCACTGCAAACCACAGAGGGACGGTGAGATGCCAGTATCTTCAGATCCAGCTTTTCGCATTTGGAGCTACGCGCGTCCCAAAAAGCCTATGGGTTGGTTCCCTTCATATCTGTCATGACGATGGAGGGCTGATGAGGCCCGGTGCCTTGTAGCAGTTGCCATCCTCGTAGGCTGTATTTTTCTGCAAGCTGGGACTGGCAGCTGGGACTGACGGGAATGAAGACTAGCTGACGCTGGGTCGCTGCCACAGATTGCTAGCTGTGGTCTTCCCTGGCAGCGAGGCAGCAGGCCCTGCTGTGCCTCAGCAAAGGGGGAAATGTGAGCTTCCCAAGTTTCCCCTTGAGTGGAAGGAAAAAGAAGGTAGGGAGTCGTATTTCTAGTTCTGGCTGATAGAACTTAACTTTTGTATGATGGAGCTTATTCTGGGCTTGCAGACCGCAGAGGGTAGAACAACTAGAAGCAATTTAATTTTATTTTTTGATTATATAGAAACATTAGTAAAGGTAGACCAGTGTAAGAAACCTTCCGTGTACCGATTCTAGCTTCCGTAGTTACCAACTTGTGGCCAGGAAGATTAAATTTTGGATGCTTTGAAATATAAGAATGAAGGACATCCTCACTAGTTTTCACAAACTAATTTTGTCATTAGTTTCTCTGATTGCCCCTTGGAGGTTTTAAGCAGTTGTTCTCATGCTCTAAGGCTATTTTAGCCCCTACCTCTTGGGCTGGCTGGTAGCAAGTAGTCCAGTTTTCGTCTTCAGGAGCACTGATGGACTCCATCTAGGGCATCTGTACGTACAGTAGGAGGACGTGATTGGAACTGTCGCCTCCTTTCCCTGTACAGCTATTAACTGTGCAGTTTGAAGGAACAGACTTTCCAGCCATTCCTGGTGGGATGTGCACGTACTCCCCTTTTTAAAGGAAGTCCAGGTGATGCAAGGATTCAGCTTGTTACTATTGAATGGAGAGGTGACAGGCCGGAAAGGATCCCTAACTGAAGTGACTCCAAGGAGGTTTTACTTGGGCTGTGTGGGTGTGCGTCAGGTCCCAAGTACACACACGTAGGATTAGAGGCAGAGTTCGGTGCCTTAAGAGGCGGGGGATGAAGGTAGGGAGAGGAAAGGCATGATAAAGACGGGAAGTGATCACAGAAAACAGCAGGAAGGCTGTATAGCCTGACTGGCAGCGACCACAGGGCTGCGGGCTGACAAAGCTGTGTGTGGCGGGGGCACAGCTGCAGCAGCCCCAGCCTTTTATGTTTGCCAAGGGCAAGCTCAGGAGAGCACAGGTAAAAGCAAACTCGGGGCTTGTCGAGATCTGTGCTGTCCTATGTGGTATCTCAGATTTGCATTTTGTTTGTGGGGGGTTATCACACTCTTCCTCCTAAAAATCGTTTTGTCAAAGAGATTAAAGCAGCCATTAACCTGCACAGCTGCCTCAACAGCCCTCCCCTTTGACATCCCAAGTCTTGAAGAACTGGTTGTAAAAGACAGGATTTGTAGGCCTTCTTAGCTCTTTGGATCAGACAGCGCTTGCAAAAACACATCTTCTAATTAGGTTTAAATCTGACACCTGCTGCTAGCTCTCCATCCCACTATCTATTCATGCAATAAAATGTCTCTAAGAAATACCTGTGTCTGGTCTTCCTGAATCAGCTTTTTTTCTTTTGAGACAGAGTTTCGCTCTGTTGCCCGGGCTAGGGTGAGTGCTGTGGCGTCAGTTTAGCTCACAGCAACCTCAAACTCCTGGGCTTAAGCGATTCCTACTGCCTCAGCCTCCCGAGTAGCTGGGACTACAGGCATGCGCCACCATGTCAGGCTAATTTTTTCCTCTATATATTTTTAGGTGGCCAGATAATTTCCTTTCTATTTTTAGTAGAGACAGGGTCTCGCTCTTGCTCAGGCTGGTCTCGAACTCCTCACTTCGAGGGATACCACCCGCCTCGGCCTCCCAGAGTGCTAGGATTACAGGCGTGAGCCACAGCACCAGGCCCTGAATCAGCTTTGATTCTATCTTGAAAGCTGAGTGAAATGTTACTTAAACCAGGAGTCTTGGAGGCCAGCTCAGAGACTCAGGGAGCACTGGAAATAATCACTCAGCCCAGCAACATTTCCTAAAGCACTCCGCTACCCTTACACAAAATGTAGGAACTATATATGACTCTTACCACTTAGGGACTAAACAAACTTTCACATCTATACTTGACCATACTTGAGCAACTCTGATGGGCCAGCGTGTGAGGTCCTGTCATTTTGCAGGAGCTCAGGGAGGCCCAGTGCTGTGATGTTCCTAAGATCACTAGCTAAGTAGGCTCAGCCACTCCCCAGCCTCCACATCTGGACATGGCATAATGTTCCCTACGCCTTACAAGCACTTACTTGTACAGTGAGATGTGGCATTTTGGGAAGTGAGGCAAGCTTGGAGCAAGGTGAAATAATCCAGTGCGCTCTAGACAGGAAAACCACCACAGGAGTAGGAATTAGTTGTAGTTAATAGGTCCGATTTCCAGGGTAAGCCTTTTGCAGAGGCTCCAGCCAATGGAAAAGGTGCTCAGGTGCAAGTTGGAAAAGTAGTTAAATATAGTGTGGGAATACACAGAAAACACAAGACTCGATGGAAATGTGCTCTGGAGAAGGTGGGAGGCAGAAACTAAAGGACAAGTTGGGGATTTCTGATGAAGTCTCAGGACAAGTCCTTGCCAATATGCAATATGCAAATGAAAACTTAAAAACCAGGAGACAGATGGTTACAAGCAAAGTTGAATGTTCAACAACTGAGGACATTCCGCATGGCTGGGCAAGATAGGCCAGATTGGTTTAAAGTGACCCTCTTAACAGAATGTCTTTCTGAGCTTCATGGGAACACCCACAGAATTCTCTGTTGAGAAGCCCTAGCTGAGCCCTCCAGATTTGCTAGAACTGCATACTTACCCACGTAAGAACACTGCAGAAAGTTTACTTGAGTAACTAGGACCGGAAACTCCAGGGTGTGGAGGAGGCTGTTCTGGTCAATACCCAGGGAAGTCACAGATAGTTCACTGGCCTTGATTAGGTGACATCAAATTGTTGTCTCTTACTGCCTCCCACTGCATTCTTTGGAATGTGAAAAATAGCAAGGAAGCCTTCTAACACTTTAATTATTATACTTGCTGTGTCTTAAAATTTATGGAGAAGATGACTAGTTTCTACTTGTCCTGAGGTAGCAGATACTTAGTAGCAAAAGAGACATTTTTAAAAACAGGCACTTAAGAGGCAGCATTTGAAGACTTGGATTGTGATGGTTGCTCACACTGAGACCTCTTCTTGTGGAACGTCCTTTAATACCAATTTACTAAGTCTCTAGTAGAGTGGTAGGTGCTAGTGCTATTAAGAACATAAGTATGACCCTTTCTTTCTAGAATCTTGTGGCCTATTCATGGAGGCAGATAGGGAAACAATAGATCACAGTATTTTAAAGAATGTGTCTGAAAGTCTTCAAGGCAATTCTAAAAGATCAAAAACTATTTCGGGCCAGGCTTGGTGGTTCATGCATGTAATCCTAGCACTTTGGGAGACCGAAGCGGAAGGATTGCTTAAGCTCAGGAGTTCAAGACCAGCCTGAGCAAGAGTCAGACCCCGTCTCTATCAAAAATAGAAAAATTAGCCAGGCATTGTGGCGTGCGCCTCTAGACCCAGTTGCTTGGGAGGCTGAGGCAGGGGGAACTGTTTGAGCGTCAGAGTTTGAGGTTGTAGTGAGCTATAATGACACTACTGCACTCTACCTAGGGCGACAGAGACTCTAAAAAAATTGATCCATAGGCCGGGCGCGGTGGCTCACGCCTGTAATCCTAGCACTCTGGGAGGCCGAGGCGGGTGGATCGCTCAAGGTCAGGAGTTCGAGACCAGCCTGAGCAAGAACGAGACCCTGTCTCTACTAAAAATAGAAAAATTATCTGGCCAACTAAAAATACATATAGAAAAAATTAGCCGGGCATGGTGGCACATGCCTGTAGTCCCAGCTACTCGGGAGGCTGAGGCAGAAGGATTGCTTAAGCCCAGGAGTTTGAGGTTGCTGTGAGCTAGGCTGACGCCACGGCACTCACTCTAGCCTGGGCAACAGAGCGAGACTCTGTGTCAAAAAAAAAAAAAATTGATCCATTGCAGTATTGTGGGAATAAAAAAACATACAATGTCATTGTGTGATAGCTTAAAAGTAAATTCTGGTATACTATTTTTTTTTTTGGTAGGGGGAGGAGGCATCACCAATGAACTTCAAAATCATACATCTTAGCAGCAGTAGGCAAATACAGGCCACCTTCCTTCCTTATACACTTCCTACTTTTGAACTCTCTCAGGATTTTCCTGGGTCAAACATTTTCAAAAGGTTTGAAATCTTTTTGTCCAAATTTTGGAAGCAGGGAAGTAACAGTACTAGATAGAAACTCCTTGGCTTAAGCAAACTCACGCTGAGATCTCTTCCTTTCCTTTCCAGAGGCACAGCTTGGCCCACTCACTGGAAGCACACAAATGTTGGCCTTGTTTGGCATCCTGTAAGATTTCAGTGTGGGGGAGAGGAAGAGGAGGAGGAGAAAGGGAGAGGAGGAGCAGGGAGGCCGAAGAAGCAAAACCTCTACACTCAGTAGCAATGGTAGTCTTAGGCGTCTTCTCTTAATAAAGACTTTCTAGACAAACAAGTCTGTTTCCTGTTCCTTGGAGCACAGATGTCCTTTGGAATCTCAGTCCTGATTTTGCTTAGTCTCTAGTCACTGAGCTCAAAAGTCAGTCTGACAGTGCTCGCTTCGGCAGCACATATACTAAAATTGGAACGATACAGAGAAGATTAGCATGGCCCCTGCGCAAGGATGACACGCAAATTCATGAAGCATTAAAAATATTAAAAAAAAATATTAAAAAAATAAATAAATAAAAAGTCAGTCTGACAAAGCGGTTCTCAAAATGTAGCCAAGGTTCCCGAGACCCTTTCAGGTGGCCACAGGGTCAAAACTATTTTCGTCATACTAAACAGTTACTTTTCTCACTGTCATTTTGTCACAAGTGCACAGCTGAATTTCCCAAAGATACGATGTGTGGTATCAGGACAAACAGCACAGACGAGGCAAGAGCCTTGCTGCCTTTTATCAAGCCACACACGTTAAAGAGATTCGCAGAAATGTAAAATCTCGTCATTCTTCTCACCAAAATGTCTTTGATTTGGGAGATTTTTAAAGGGATTAAACATTTAAAAATTTCCCATCTTAATTTCTAATATGGTACATATTAATAGACTCTGCGTACACAGAATGCTCTTTAAATGTTCTTCAAGAGTGTGAGGGGTCCTGCGATTAGAAAGTTTGAGAACCACGGCCCTGGCACAAAGCTGGCTGCGCAGGAAGCACGTGCGACGGCCACCAAGCCGCACTCTTTTAGCTGAGCTTTCGGTACAACTTGTGTGATTCTTCACACACAACTTTTTTGGGAAGCCTTGATGCCAGATTTAGTGTAAAGACAGTGAGGCAAAATTAACCCCTTTCTCCCTTTCCCCTTCCCCTTGGAAACCGCAGGAAGACATTTCAATCTGAGACAGGTTTGGCAAATCACAGTTAATACCGCACGTCACTCCCCTCCCTGTCTACCAATGTACTGTGGGACTGAAAGAATCGGCACAGGCCCCAACGAGGAGAGCATGACTGCTCCATGTCACTGCCTTTGACACTTACATCAGAACAACTGAAAGCCGCTCACTAGCATCAACGGATGAGTAGGAAAAAAGTCAATCTTTGAAACCTCTGGGTTCATGCCGTCTAAACGAATATGGCTTTGTTCTGGGAGTCACATTCCACTATTCCTAAATGAAGCTATTTTAAGTTGAAATTACCAAGATTAATGCTTGGTCAAAAACACTGATTTCATAATTACCTACACAAACCTGGTGGGGCCCGAGACAGCTTGTGAGGTGGAGTTTCTGAATTCCAACGGTCCAACTCTTCAAGATGAATCTTCAAGGTGGCAACTAAAACTTGGGGCCAATCTGTGGAATTCAGAATCAGTAACCCTGCTTAAAACCAAGACTGCTCCAAAGCCAGAGAAGTCTTCTGCTTTAGCTGTCGTCAGGCAGACAAAATTTACAACCCAGCCCAGACTGTCACAGAAAGCTTTTATTACCACAGAGGAAGTCGGAAATCAGGAAATGTAGGAGGGCACGTACGGCAGCCTCCTTAGCGTGTGATCGATGTGTGATCAGGGAAGGGGACAGCAGGCAGGAACCCTGTGTCATCATCCATCATGTCTGGGCAATCTCCCAACCAACAGGTTGGCGGGGTTCGGGAGAGGCTTTTGCCCGGCTGGTGTGTCTGTGCGGCTCAGGAAGGTGAGCCCTGAAAGTAGGCTTCTTCCTGGACAAAAGACAGCCAGACCCAGGGACAACTACAGACACCACCTTAAAATGGAAATCAAATTAGGCTCACTTCATCAGGAAGCATATTTCACCCTGATCATAAAACAAGAGGGAAAAGGGAGCACTGGGCTCTACTGGGTGGCCTTTCTTGTAGATGAGATGCTTTGGAAAGTTAAATATTGGCAGGGCCTTTCCCCTGGCCAGCAGCAAGCAGCACACAATTTCCACGTCAGCTGTTAAAGCTATTGTTATCTTTGTTATCTGTTATTATTTGGATTTTGAACAAAATTGATGGAGTAGGAGCCGGTAGAGGAATCCTGTTTGATCTGGAAATTTTCTGTGGAGAGCCCAAAAGGTCGGAGAACCAAGTTCCCAAGATCTTTTAGTTTACCTGCAATGTAAGAGCAAAAACTCTAATGAATACAGGAAGGGACAGAAGCAAAGACACACCAATTAATCTTGCCTTACTACCTGCTAACAAAATATAAAACCTCTCTCTCTGCACTTAAAGAAACGCCTGCCTTTAATAAGACGAAACCCTCCAGGCGAGTCCCCAGCCCCTGTTCCCCACTCAGCCGTGCAGTCACTTCAGTGCCACCCCCACCCCCAGCCTGTGCTTGCAGAGACAGGAGGGAGGGAGGGAGGGGGTCCTGCTGGCTCCCTCTGGGAGATCAAAGCCCCCTGTCCAGACTGGCCAGGACTCCCAAAGGACACAGGCTCCTGGGAGGAGTGCTGCGAAAAATCAACCGCGGCTCCCCGTGGGGCCCACGGCAGCCCGCCGAGCCCGGTCTGCAGGCAGTGAAGGCCGGAGGGCCCTTCCCCGTGTCTGTTCTCTCTAAAACAACAGCAGCCATTTGCTAAATTTAATTCAACTCAGCAAATTTCTACTGGGCTGGGATTCAAACTTGAGAGCCTCCTGCTTTTCTAAGCAAATTCATAACTTCTATACCAAACTTATCATTTCTTGGGAAATGGGATCTTGTTTGTTAGTACAGAGCACCATCAACCTCAACGGCCCAGTCTCCTCTTCCCAAGTTTCAGGTTTTACTTATTAATCACTTGGGTGATTCTCATGTCCCAAAGTCAAAATTGAGACGCATGGTCTATATACCGAGGGTTCTTATGCTGTTTTTAGATACAAGAGGGCTGTGTTGAGCTTGTATGTCAAAAGTTGGAATTTCCAGGGCAATGGGATGGCATATTTGAAATTAGGAGTGTTCTGGAAAATCTTGGCTGGGACGGGTGAATAAACAGTATGAACCCTGTCTAAACTGCTGTAATTTTTCTTGCAGGTTTGCTTCCAGTGGAGATGAGAATGGGGGTAGACGGGAAGAGAAACTCCTAGTCAGGAGAGGTATAGCTTTGGTCACTCTGAGTAAAGTGATAAAAAGGGCTTTATTCTAAGATAGTCTCCCATCTTAAAGTCCAGGTAAAGAATCTCCTTTACTTTTTTTTTTTTTTTTTGAGACAGAGTCTTGCTCTGTTGCCCAGGCTAGAGTGCCGTGGCGTCAGCCTACCTCATAGCAACCTCAAACTCCTGGGCTGAAGCAATCCTGCCTCAGCCCCCCGAGTAGCTGGGACTACAGGCATGCGCCACCATGCCAGGCTAATTTTTTCTATATATTTTTAGTTGTCCAGCTAATTCCTTTCTATTTTTTTAGTAGAGATGGGGTCTTGCTCTTGCTCAGGTTGGTCTCAAACTCCTGGCCTTGAGCGATCCTCCCACCTCGGCCTCCCAGAGTGCTAGGATTACAGGCGTGAGCCACTATGCCTGGCCTTGAATATTTTTTTCAAAATTATTATTTATTTATCTTTTAGCGATGAAGTCTTGCTCTGTCACCCAGGCTGGAGTGCAGTGGTGCCATCATAAGCTCGCTGTGGCCTTGCACTCCTGGGCTCAGGCGATCCTCCCACCTCAGGCTCCCCAGTAGCTAAGACTACAGATGTGCACCTCCATGCTGCCCAGAGTGGTCTCAAACTCCTGGCCTCAAGCAATTCTCCCATCCCGGCCTCCCAAAGTGCTGAAATTACAGGCTTGAGCCACCGTGCCCGGCCATGGCCTTTACATTTTAAAGGCCTTCCTGATAACTCATTGAGAGAACTTTTGGTCTGTCTTAAGATCTGGCCCACAGAAGCTTACCATGTTTAGAGAAAGGCCAACCCATCCGTGCAGAAAACGTTAATAGGAAAAGCCCCCAGAACCCAGGCTGCCCACTCTCCAGGCAGACTTCCTACAGTCAAACCTGGGACACACACGCTCAGTGCTGCTCTTCTAGGAGAGCCACTGGCACGAGTCTTGGGTGCCTGCACACAGTAGCAGCACAGAGGGGCCCAGGGCCGAGCGCGGGTAGACAGACGTATGGGGAGTGGATCGCAACAAGCAAAGACAAGACGACAGGGGTCCTCAGGAAAACTTGAGTTGGCAGCACTGACCCAGAACTGCAGCAGTTTGTCTTGGGGTTGGGAAAAGAGAATAGGGAGAAAAAAATTAAAGAAGCCCAATACAATGTCATTACCGGGACAATCCTTGGCACTTGTGACGTGGAGTGAGTGGAGTGAGTGAAATTAGAATGTGTTAAGAGCCACTCACGTTAGACTCCCAGAGAGGGGCAGGTCCATCTTGGAGATGCCCCCCTCTGTTCAGGGGCTGCTTGACTGTTGACTGGGCCACGGGCCACTGCCTGGATGAAGGGTTCCCTGAAAGCCCATCTCCAGTGCCAGAAAGACAACGTCAAGTGCAAACTGAGCCTTTCACTTGGCATCTACTCTGTGAGGCACTGTGATCTAAAGCACAAGAGTAGTTTCCAGCTTGTGCAACGCTCACGGTCTAGTGGGGACACAGACGCAATGGACGGAGGTGTGTCCAGAGGGGCTCTCTGACCTCGCAAAGGTCAGGAGAGGCCACACGCTGCAGTGCTCTGAAGGACGGTGAGCAGGTCCGGGATGATGGCAGGCCACCACGCTCCAGAGACGGGGTTCCCTCAGGTAGCACTAAAGGAAGAGTTTTCCTCTAGTGCAGGAAAGCCATTCCGAGCTAAGAGTGCAAACACTGAAACTGCAGATGAGAGGGAGAGTTCTTTTTCCCAGGCCCTCACTTAACTGGCAGGACTCACCTGCCACCTTTGAGTGGCAACTTTGGACTTACAGCTTGTTGATTCTATGGTGTGGCCGTCATGAAGAGAGGCTTTTCCAGACACAGGGGGTACAGTGGCTGTACTTCAAAATCCATCAGCATGTTCGGCAAAGGCCACCCTTCCCATGGGCTGCTCTAGCCAATGCCTGGGCATGGGAGGGACAGGCCAGGGACTCCTCTGATGGGCAACTTTGGCTCCCCAGTGGCTTTGCTGAAACCTTCTTAGCACCACACTGCAGTGGAAGACGTTTCCTCCCTACCGTGCCTTCCTCCCCCACAGGGTCTGATGGCTCTGCCAGCCTCCTCCAGCTCCCGCCGCATTGTCCCCCAGGAAACCGCTTGTACTTCTAATCCTATCTTGGCTTCTATTGTTTGGAGGCAAGCTAACATACGGTATCATTCCTTTTTCCTTCTATTCCAGTATCTGTGCCTTTATTAACATTCTATAATAGTTTGACCAACTATCGCTTCCAGAACAGAATAGAAAATGGGAGGTTCTGCTTGCTAACTGAGACAACATATATAAAGTACCTGGCAGGTAGCAGACACCTAATAAAGACACATGATTAAGCAGTCTCCATGTTAGTGAAGACCCAAGGTCACCTGAGTTAATTCAACCAACATGTACCAAGTACACGTGTGCAGCACCTTGCCGTGTGTAGTGAGGACACAGACATATATGATAGTCTATACACCAAAATAAGTTAAGAATTTGACAGGGAAGAGAAGACATACACACAAAAGCAAGTTTACGTGTAGCTGAGATATAAAATGCTATGAGAGTCAGTGAGAGGCAGATTCCTCCTAGCTTGGGCAGGAAGAGAGGAAAGGAACAGTGAAAGAAGATTCGGCCCGTCTTTGTGTAAGGGTTTGCACTTGAACCAGGGACTAACGGACAGGCACGACTGCCACCATGAGATGGAGGGGGTGGTCAGTGCAGGCAGAAACAGCTTGAGCAAATGTACAGAGGGAAGCAGGCAAGGGTGAGCCTGGGGTCCCATGGGGCTGACAGGTGAGCAGGAAGGCACCTCCCGGCAGGCTGTCAGAGCCAGTTCCAGAGGCCTGTGGTTCCTGTGCCACAGAAACCACCGGCGGCTCGAGAATCGAACCTTCAGGGCGAGTAATCCTGTGGCAAAGTGAATGAATCACAAGGGGAGAGCCTGTGGGTGGTTCTGACAGAAGGTTAGTGCAATATTATGGGAAAGAGGCCATTTATTCACTGAAATGTCTACGATGCTGGGTAAACAGGCTCTGATACCAGCGTGTGGTCAGTGGGAACATAAAGAACAGAGCAAAACAGTATGATACAATCTACAAGTTTTTGGTGTCTGAAAAATTCACCCTTTGCAGTTCATGATGGTGGCAGAGAAGTGGCAGCTTCAGTAGAGATCATGCTCCTAACTATACACACAATCACACACTCAGGAATTTTTCCGCTTGCTGTTTACACTCAGGTTGGGTGCTCAGAGACTAAAGCAGCTTCTTTGTACCCAAAATACATTTGGGGCATTTGCCACACTGGCCTATCTGCCACGCTTTCCACTGGCTGCCAACTTCTATGCCTTCCCTGTCTGGACAGTAATCAGTTAGGCTTCCTTGTTTCCACTTGTAGCACACCTGGTACCTTCACTCAACCTGAACGTGTCAACATGTCCCTAACTATTAGGATCTCATCTATTAGATTAGATCTCACGGCAAAGAGAAGAGTCTAAAACTGCCTGTACTCAGACAAGAATATTTAGGACTAGATATCAATGCTAGCCACTGGATCCTGCTGATAAATATTAACCTCCCTGCCTCCAAGCAACATTATATCACAATAACCCGGTTGATTTTCTTTTGCATAATTTCTCTTTGGAGATATCATGCACTAGGCAGTTTACCCCGAGGATAACCAATGATGCCATTTGTTTTCATCTCCTTAAACACTGGGGTTTGGGTGCAATGGAATAGCTCCTTTGGGACTTTCTCCTTTATTTTGAAGAATCAAATTGCATACAACTGAATCCTAATACTGCATTTCTTCTTATGAGGCAGGAAACCAAGCCATGCAGCTAACTTTTGCTTTTCTCTGAGCAAAAGCAAATCAAGAGATAGCACAGCACAGAAAGGATACAATTCACACCCAATTTAAATTCTTACACAGGCATGCCTCATTTGATTGCACTTTGCTTTGCTGTATTTCACGGATACTGTGTTTTCTTTACAAATCGATGGTTTGTGGCAACCCAGCATTGAGCAAGTCTATGGTGCCATCTTTCCAACAGCATGTGCTCAATTCGTGTCTCTGTGTCATATTTTGGTAATTCTTGCAATATTTCAGACTTTTCCATTATTATCATATCTGTTATGGTGATCTGTGGTCAGTAATCTCTAATTTTACTATTATAATTGTTTTGGGGTGCCACAAACTGTGCCCACGTAAACAGTGGACTTAGTCGATAATTGTTGTTGTGTAATTCTAACTGCTCCACTGACTGACCACTCCTCTGCCTCTCTATTCCTCAGGCCTCCCTATTCCGAGACATAAAAATATTGAAATTAGGCCAATTAATAACCTTACAATGGCCTCCAAGTGTTCAAGTGAAAGAAAGAGTCACATATCTCTCACTTCAAATCAAAAGCTAGAAATGACTAAGCTTAGTGAGGAAGGCATGTCAAAAGCCAAGATGGGCTGAAAGTGAGGCCTCTTGCGCCCGTTAGCCAAGTTGTGAATGCAAAGGAAAAGTTTTTGAAGGAAATTAAAAGTGCTACTCCAGGGAACACACACCCCCAGTCGTTTCTCCCCTTACTGTTTACTGCTAATTCCCACCCTCTCACGTGTTCTCAAACACTACAGGGACTGCCAGTGCCATTTTCAAAACAAAAATTCCCTTGATCCTGGCATGGTATTGGCAGTGCTGACTACATCCTAATGAACTTAAAACCTTAAGGAGTGACTACTTAGTGAAGCAATCCAACAGTTTTTATGGAATTTATTATCTGATCTAGAGGTTGGTGGTATCCCAGGTTGGGAGTTGAATTATGCTTGTATTCTTGAAGGCAAGAAAATTTTCCAAGAAAAACAAAAAAAGGAAATTTGGCTTCTGAAAAAGCTGACACCTTCTTTAAACCACACTGCTCCTTCTGGGCTCAGAAATGGCCAAGAAGTTACTAGCCCCATGGTACTGCAGCCCACAGCAAACGAAGAGCCCTAAAGCTATTTCTACCTGTTTTGCTCTCCTCTAGTGAATAAAAATACTGATGTCCCCACCCTTGCTTCCTAGCTGTTTATGATCAGGAGAAAGTAAGGGAAGCAAACTTACCTAACATTTCTTCTTTCAGTCTTTCATTACGTTCTTCAATTTGCTTAGGTAATCTCTGAGGAAAAAAGAGGAGAAACAAGGGTTGGTGAAAAATCCTTTGCCTTTATTCTGAATTTGAGAAACATTAAAAACCTAATGTGAAAATAAGATCAAGTTAAGTACATGGCTATGATCTTATTAAAGAGAAAACCAAGTATTTATGTATATGGGCGAGCTACATAAAGCCAGGAGTTTTGTTTGGCTATATTCCCAGTTCGTAATAGAATGCTTGGACCAAAGGAGGGCCTCAGTAAAAATTGGGTGAATAAATATATGCTGGGGAAAAAGTCTGAAAGGCTATGTTTACAGTGTATATTTGGGTGGTGGGATTATATTATGGGTAATACTTGTATTTAAAATTTTTTTTTTTTTTACTTGTGTTTTCTAACTTGAAGTCCCTTCTTTATATAATCTAATTTGTTGAGAAAGGGTCAGATCAATCTTGGACATTATTAAATAATCATCTAGCTCAGGGTTTTTCAACCCTGGCACTACTGACATTTTGGACTGGATAATTCTTTGTTGTAGAGGGCTGCCTTGTGCACTGCAGGATGTTTGGCAGCACCTCTCACCTCTATCCACTAGGTGCCAGTAGCACCCTCCCAGTCATGACAATCACACTGTCTCTAGACATTGCCAGATGTCCCTGGGAACCAAAATTAGAGTCTTTCAACACATTCACTGCCATGTGAGTTGTATTTAACTCATCCTAGTTTTGAGCCCGGGGCCTGGTGAAGCATATGTAATTTACACGTCTCTTTACCTTGGGAGCCCTGTGAACTATTTTTCAAGTTGGATATAATTCACACATAGAAAATAATAATAATAAAAACACCATGGCCCCAAGGAAAAAATTTTTTTTCTTGTGTGGCAGTCAATGTGTTAATGGTCAATCTTAGCTCTGTAACTGGCCCCAAGTTCTCTGGGATTCTAGTAATAACTCACTATAAAAAAATCAAAATAAAATAAATAATTTCTTTTATTATAATAAAACAAAGATCTCCCATATTTTGATAAGTTCCTCAAAAGCGCTGAAATGGAATTTAGTTGTGTTCGAAAAAATTATTTAGGATTCACTGGGTAGCAACATAGGGAATAGAAGAAAAAATATTTTAAAATTTTGGGTTTTACCATACAAGCTTCTCTTGCTTGATGTATTGATGGATCTTTCTCTAATATAGATTTATAATCTTCCAGGGCTTCATCTAGTTTGTCCGTTTTCTCATACAACTCTGCTCTCCTCAATATTGCCCTGATATAGCTGGGGTTTAACTGAATTGCTGTAAAAAGAGAAGACATCATTGTTATCACAAAGAAAAAGACCTATATATTTGGCTATATCAAACTCCTTCATCAACCATCCTTCAGGGGTATGAAAGGAAGAATAATTTGTCAAAGTCTGTATCTGAGGTTGGCAAACTTTTTCTGTAAAGAGCAAGCTGGTAAAGATTTTAGGCTTTGTGGGCCACACAGACCTTCTCTGTCGCAGCTACTCAACTATGGCACTGTGGCACGAAAGCAGGCATAGGCAATATGTAAACAAATAAAGGTGGCTGTGTTCCAATAAAACTTTTTTTTTTTTTAAATTTCAGCTTATTATCGGGGTACAGAAGTTTAGGCTATATATATTGCCCATGCCGCCCCATCCCCCCTCCAATAAAACTTTATTTATGGACACTGAAATTTGAGTTTCACATAATTTTTACATTATCATGATAGTGTTTTCTTTTGATTTCCAACCATTTAAAAATGTAAAAACCATTCTTAGCTTGCGGGCTATACAAAAACAGGTGGCAGGCTGGATTTGGCTTGTGGCTGTAGTCTGCCATACCCTGGTCTATACTCCAAGTCCTGGTTTTTGCCTACTTGTCCTTCACCCAGACCAGAATACACCAGATAACAGAGTTCAAGTGCACAGTGAAAAGAGTAAGAGAATTTGAGGATATAAATTAAAGAGTTGAGGGAAAACCATCTAGTGACAGACTTTATCATTCTTTTTTTTCTAGGCCTTGACTACTAAGGCTGTATTTCTAGGTAAACCCTCATTGTTCCTTCAAACTATTACTCCAGCACCACAAGGTAGCTGGTGCATAATAGCCTTTCTTTTATTTGGCAACAACTGCCCTTCTAATAATCTTTTGCTGTGTTTTGGTTCAAGTATACTGCATTTATACTATTCCCTACCGAGTAGCTTCTTTTTCTATCAGAAAGCAATGTCCTGGCTCTAGAAGTTCTTTTTTTTTTAGAGACAGAGTCTCGCTTTATTGCCCTGAGTAGAGTGCCGTGGCGTCAGCCTAGCTCACAGCAACCTCAAACTCCTGGGCTCAAGCGATCCTCCTGCCTCAGCCTCCCTAGTAGCTGAGACTACAGGCATGTGCCACCATGCCCGGCTAATTTTTCTAGATATATATTTTTAGCTGTCTATATAATTTCTTTCTATTTTTAGTAGAGGTGGGGTCTCGCTCCTGCTCAGGCTGGTCTTGAACTCCTGAGCTCAAACAATCCACCCGCCTCGGCCTCTCAGAGTGCTAGGATTACAGGCGTCAGCCACCGTGCCCGGCCTCTTGTATGTTAACATGTAGTAAGACAAAAAAAGTTGTACCTTTGCTGCAGTCTTTGATGGCCATTTCTTTCTTGTCCTAAAAGGAAAAACAACATTAATATGTGTTGCCCTAGTTTTAGCTCCATGGCCCAAAGGCTCAATGACATGATCTTGTCAATAACTGTGTGTAGAGATACAATGCTTTTCAAAGAAATCCCATGAAAACAAGTATATTGCCTTCAAGATAAAATTCAAAATTAATGTGGGGATGGCTCTGACCTGAAAGCCTCCTAGTAACAAATTATTCAAATAGCTTCTTTCCTAAAATGTCTTTAGATTGTTCTAATTGACCTATTACTTTTGCAAGACACTTTACATTAGCATGCTGATGTTGAGATCACTTTGTGATCAATAAACAGGGCAAATAATATGTGAATAGCTGAATTAATTACCCTCCTCTTTGGATAGTTGTTATACCATCACACCCAAAGTGGTATTTTTCCAGAAAGTATACAGTGGTCCATCTGCAGACACTCAGTGTGGCCCGTCATGTAGTCTCAGTTATAAACTTTAATTTATCCACTGATGAAACAAAAATACAAAACAGGTCACCAAATAAAATATCTAATTAATTTAACTTGCTGAGTCTAGAAGCATGGCATAGTGGGAAAAAACACTGGACGTCAAAAGAACCAGATTCCGGTCCCAGCTCTGACCCTAACCTGCTGTTTAACATCGGTCATGCTACTTTCCTTCACTAGGGCTCAGTTTCTCATCTAAAATATGAGCAAGCTGGACTGAATGCTATGTAAGATGTCTTCCAGCTCTAAAATGTCTATTTTTCCCAAATTAGAAGTTTATATTAGAGAAATGTTATTTTAAATTAATGTTCAATATTCCTATAACGCCTACTGTAGCAAGTACTAAATATTCTGCAGAATATTTTAGAGCGAAGTCTACTAAATTGTGTTTCAGGATGCAATCAAACATAGTTTCAGGATGAGGAGTGAATACTTAATGAGTATGGGGTATCTTTTTAGGGTGATGGAAAAGTTCTAGAACTAGATAGTAGTGATGGTTGTATAGCATTGTGAAGGTATTTAATGCCACTGAATTGTACACAGTCAGGCACCACATAACAATGTTTCAGTCAATGATGGACCACATATGTGATGGTGATTCCATAAGATTATAATGGAGCTGAAAAATTTCTTTTTTTTTTTTTTTTTTTTTTTTTGAGACAGAGTCTCACTCTGTTGCCCGGGCTAGAGTGAGTGCCGTGGCGTCAGCCTAGCTCACAGCAACCTCAAACTCCTGAGCTCAAGCGATCCTCCTGTCTCAGCCTCCCGAGTAGCTGGGACTACAGGCATGCACCACCATGCCCGGCTAATTTTTGTCTATATATATTTTTAGCTGTCCATATAATTTCTTTCTATTTTTAGTAGAGATGGGGTCTCGCTCTTGCTCAGGCTGGTCTCGAACTCCTGAGCTCAAACGATCCGCCCACCTCGGCCTCCCAGAGAGCTAGGATTACAGGCGTGAGCCACCGCGCCCGGCCGAGCTGAAAAATTTCTATCACCCAATGAGGTAACAGCCAACTAACGTCACTGTGCAACACATTACTCATGTGTTCGTATAATGCTGGTGTAAACAAACCGACTATGCTACCAGTCTTATGAAAGTACAATTAGGTACAGTACCTAATACTTGATAATGATAACAAACGACTGTTACTAATTTATGTATTTACTGTATTATACTCTTTATCGCTATTTTAGAGTGTGCTCCTTCTACTAAAAAAAAGTTAACTGTAAAACAGCCTCAGGCAGGTCCTATAGGAGGTATCCAGAAGAAGGCATTTTCATCATAGCAGACGACAGCTCCATGCCTGTATTGTCCCTGAAGACCTTCCAGTGAGACAAGATGTGGAGGTGGAAGACAGTGATATTGATGAGCCTGACCCTGTGTAGGCCCAAGCTAATGTATGTGTTTGTGTCTTAGTTTTTAATAAAGCAATTTAAAAAGTTAAAAAAAAATTAAAAACAGAAAAATCTTAAAGAATCAGGATATAAAGAAAATATTTTTGTACAGCTGTACAATGTGTTTTTTGTTTTAAACTAAGTGTTATAATACTAGTTGAAAGGTTAAAAAAATTCAAAGTTTATAAAGTAAAAAAGGTACAGTAAGCTAAGGTTAACTCGTTATTAAAGAAAATTTGTTTTAATACATTTAGTGTAGCCTAAGTGAACAGCGTTTTTCTAAAGTCTATAGTAGAGTACGGTAATGTCCCAGGCCTCCACATTCACTCACCACTTACTCACAGACTTACCCAGAGCAACGTCCAGTCCTGCAAGATCCATTCATGGTAAATGCCCTATATAGGTGTACCACTTTTTATCTTTTACACTGTATTTTTACTGTACCTTTTTTATGTTTAGTTAGATATGTTTAGATACATACATACTTACTATGTGGTTACCACTGCCTGCAGTATTCAGTACAGTAACATGCTGTACAGGTTTATAACACAGGAGCAATAGGTTGTACCATGTAGCCTAGGTGTGTAGTAGGCTATGCCATCTAGGTTTGTGTAAGTGCACTCTATGACGTTTGCACACGGATGAAATTGTCTAAAGACACATTTTTCAGAACTATGCCTGTTGTTAAGCCACCCGTGACTATACTTTAAAATGGTTAAAATGGACAATTTTATGTTGTATCTATTTTACAATAAACACAAAAGGTTCCAATGGCATTTGGGAAACGCTGTATTATATCTCTTCCCATGTTCATCATACCAATTCAAATATTAAAAGCTCTAAGAAGTCCTGTAGTAAAGAAATCTGTATAACTTTATATAAGGCAACTTACCACATTTCCATAAATTGAAGACACAATTTCCTAATGTTTCTGAAACAGGAATAAATCTTTACAATTTATGTGTACAGCTGCTGTGGTGGTATTTTTTATATGTCTAGAAGTGATTATGAAGTTGCAGTGCATTTTACCATCAATTGGCCTCTTCAAATCACAAATGATGGTATTTTTCTGCAGAATCCTTTGTTTGAGGCTCATAGTCTACTAACACCTCAGGGGACCCAGGTGTCTGCTGCTTAGAGTGGTAGTCTCCAAACCAGAACTTGTTTACCATCCTTTCATAATTTTATATAAATATCTACATAAAACAATGTACATAATATATGGACAAAACAAATGTACATAGTAAAGACAAATCTATCTCTACATATTAAAATAATATGCATAATATCTAAGGCCAGTAGTTTTAAAAAATTCAGAGACTACTCTTCGAGGGTTCTTGTATAGCTAGCAAAGACCTAGATTTGAAACTCTGCCCTAACACCAGTTTACCATCTCTCTCTCCAGATGAAATGTGAATCGGCCAGGGGCACACATTCTGGGATGCTGAGGCTGCAAGCCTGCCTTTCAGAAATTCTTATTTTTAACCTTTCAAAGCAGTTAATCAGCCGGGCGCGGTGGCTCACGCCTGTAATCCTAGCACTCTGGGAAGCTGAGGCGGGTGGATCGCTCGAGGTCAGGAGTTCGAGACCAGCCTGAGCAAGAGCGAGACCCCCGTCTCTACTAAAAATAGAAAGAAATTATCTGGCCAACTAAAATACATATAGAAAAAAATTAGCTGGGCATGGTGGCACATGGCCTGTAGTCCCAGCTACTCGGGAGGCTGAGGCAGAAGGATTGCTTGAGCCCAGGAGTTTGAGGTTGCTGTGAGCTAGGCTGACGCCACGGCACTCACTCTAGCCTGGGCAACAAAGCAAAGCAAGACTCTGTCTCAAAAGAAAAAAAAAAAAAAAAAAGAAAAGAAAAAAGCAGTTAATCCATAACTTTCTAAAATAAAGTCAGAATATGCTCCATATGTCAGGGCACTAATCCTGAAAGTTTTCAAGCTTCTAATTTTAGAGTCTTCTCAAAATATTAAGAATGCAACTGAAAAAAACAAAACAAAAAACTCCACCAATAAAACTATCCTTTGTATAGGAAGCAGTCACAGAGCAATGTTCTTTTGAGTTCTCAGATGTGACAGACAAAAGACTAGCAAGACCATACATTTTCCTAACTCAAGAAGAGTCTGTTATGCTAGCCCAAACCTAGAAATATCAATAACTTGGGTAACTGTGGAAACAAAGAGTCTCAACTGGCTACGGTATTAATACATTTTCTCTGACATTGAAGGTATCCTTGATCCCATTTCACGATGACCATGTCCAGTCTGAGAATGTGGCAAGGTGGAGAAGCAAATGCAAAATTTCCAGTTAAGTGTAAAAACGATCAGGTATAAATTCTGATCTCTTGTAAAATGCATTAATGATATTGTTTTTTTTTTAATTTTTATTTATTTTTTTTTTGAGACAGAGTCTTGCTTTGGTGCCCAGGCTAGAGTGCTGTGGCGTCAGCCTAGCTCACAGCAACCTCAAACTCTTGGGCTCAAGCCATCCTCCCACCTTAGCCTCCCAAGTAGCTGGGACTGCAGACATGCGCCACCATGCCTGGCTAATCTTTCTATTTTTAGTAGACACAGGGGTCTCGCTCTTGCTGAGGCTGGTCTCTAACTCCTGACCTCATGTGATCCTCCTGACTTGTGTGCTAGGATTACAGGTGGGTGCCACCATGCCCGGCTGTATTGTTTTAAATAAACTTAAAACAATTGTTTCATTTTCCCTAATACAAAACATGGGTTCGTAAACTCTGTACAATTGTAATATTTCTTCTCTCATGCCACATGAAACACTCCAAAAACACTTTGCCTTGGAGACTATATCCAATTAATTATACAACCTACAGTTAAAAAACAAAAAAAACAAACAACCTTTCTGCATGCCCAAGGATTCAGGCACACACCTCCTTCCCCACTTCAGGGCCTTCAAAAAAAAAAAAAAAACTGGTCACCTAAAGTAACTTTGGCAGAGGCACTAACGAATTTCAGGCAATATCAAAGAGATATCCTCTCTAAAGAAACAAAAACCCACTACACCCAATTTTGAGCCAATCATGTTTGCTTAAAGGTAGGTTAAATATCCTATCCTTTGCACTTTGGATGTAAGTAGCCATAGTTAAACAAGTGGTATTTTTTTTTTTAAACTCATTTCAATCCAATGAGACTTACTGTGATGACTAAATAGGAAAATCAGACAAATCAGCAACAAATCTAACTTTTAACACCAATACAGTATAAAAGAAATATGTTTGCACTCTCACCTATTCTACACTCACCCTGCTATACCAGGTTCTCAATCCTTTGGAAATATAAAATGCTTCTGAACTTTCCCTGACACTTACTTTGCATTTAAAGACACCTTTCATCCCAACTATTGGACATTTCTTCCAATGCTCATACTTTCAACATAAAAATCACAATCTTAGGAATAAGCCTGGAGTTTCAATCAGTAGTTCTCCATGCCTTTGAATCCTTATCTAGAATTCCAGAGGTCTAAAATAAGCAGCTATAGCTATTCTAGGATATGTACTACTTGTCTCTGCTTGTTAACCTGCCCTAGTTTAGTGAAAACTTTGCCAGCCTTCCTTCCATGAAAGTATTCACTCAGCTACATTAATGAAGAATGTTAACAGTAATCTGACTCAAGTTTTAAAAAATATTTTTCTGTCCTCCCTGTGACCTTTATATTAGGGAAACATATGGGCAGGAAAAGGGAGGTAGCAACTTTAAGTCCCCATATGCTAGTTTTTGGAGAGAAACTACCCTATGAAAACACTGCATTTTATGTGCTTCTTAAAAAGAAAAGGTCAAAGATTCATACCTGTTTCATCCTTGCAGCAGCTCTATTTGAAAACAGAATAGATCTGTCTTTTTGGAAGCAGGATGGGCACATCTCCAGGGCTCGACTGTAAGAACTTTCAGCTTCTATATAATCTGAAGATGATATGATAAAGGATGAACGGTCATTATGATTTTATTCCTGATGGTATTATATTCCATAGGATCTCAGAATGCACAGTTTGCCATTCATGGGACAGGGATTTCAAATAAAAAGATAGTCACCGTCTATTAAGTTCTCTGGATTGTAAAAGTCACTTCCTCCTATCCTCTCTCTTTGAAGAAACCGTGCTTGCTTGCGCCAGTCTCACGAGGTGTGCCTGGCAAACTGACAGCTGAACCTGTTGTCAGTGGAGAGCCCTCAATGCTCAGGGGTCCTAGCATGCCCTAGATGTTCAGCTTTCATTTGACTTAGCAATTTAGAAAGGAGTTTTCAGAGGAGGTTAGGGAACTGGACAGATGAAACAAACTAAACTCTGGAACCCATGGCCTGGGATCAAGAAAAAACTCCATGTATACATTTTCATTAAGGCTATTGTGCTTTCATATAGTCAACCTGGCTAAAACTGCATCCATGGAATGTTTGGAGAGAAATATTTTATGGAGCTAAAAGCAACATTGTAAAAATCAGTATTCAAGATTTTAAAAGAGAAAATGGTGATAAAATTATATATTCATTGTTATATGAACAATTATGGTCAGGATACTAAGAAAATAGCCTACTCACTCTTTTCTCGGGTTTGAAATATTTAATATTAACGTATGAAGAGATATGCTTTCAAAATTAGAAGCATTAGTTTCTAGTAGAAAAAAAGAAATAATTAGTATACTAGGCTATAAGAAAAAAAAAATTTCAAACCTGAAAATAACTAGGGAAAAATGTTAACACTCTTAGATTTCTGAAGCATATACAGTTTGAGATGTGACAGAAGGCTATTATAAGATCAAATAGTTTCCCCAAATTGCTGGAATGAACTGCCAACTTATTTCTAAGCAAATGTAGGAAATGTGGAAGCACATGAAGAAAAAACATCTCTGTACTTAAGCTAGCCAAAGAAAAAAGCACATAAAAGAGCAACACTTCTGAAGCAGTATGCACAATTTAAAAAAAAAAAAAAAAAAAAGAGCAACCAAAGAGCAGGCAAATACTTCCCTAGGCCATACTGAAGTGGTCAGGCCTGTTGTCACAGCACTGCAGCAACTGAGGAATGGGGACCCTGCTTTTGCAGCAATGCGGCAAAAGGCCTTTTATCATCCAAGGCTAGTGCTTTCCAAAGCAACAGCTGAAAGGTTTTATCCCTGATTTCTGGATTAACAGACAGTGGATTACAGAAAAGAAAAACTATGCCTGGGCCAACAGACACATGGTAACCGGTCACGGTCAGCTAAAAACAATTTGGCCTGGTAAAAAACCTAAAATTCCAAGGTGCTGAGAAGCAACATTACTTTGTGAGTAGTTTAGGTTTGCTAGTTGTTTCCAAATGTTTTTAAGTATTTCTTCACAGGCTCTAAAACAGGATGAGGAGTCAAGATGACCAGACATCAGTGCTAAAACAGTTATCTTACCTCCTTTCTTAAACTGCTCATTTCCCTCCTCCTTTAGTTTAGTGCTCTCTTCTCTTCTTTTCTGAAAAAGATCAGAGAATTATATAATTTCTCATAATATTATAAATGGACAAAAAGGTCCACTTTCTTTACACACAAATCTATTTAATAGGCTGCAACTGAGTTTTAAGGACTGGATCAGTTTCACCTAAATCTCAAACAGTGATAGAGGAAAAACAGATGACCACCTGGCTAATTATCAATTGTATTTTTTTTTTTTTTTTTGTATTCTTGAGGTTTAAAACACAAAACCTAGGTTTTCTTGGCATGTTCTTTGCTATCTATGTTTCTATCTTTTGCATGGAATGCTAATTCAGGTGTCATTTAATTTCTATTCGTTCAGAAATGAAACCAAATAACATAGCCACTGGTTTGCATTCAAATTCTGGCTTCTACTACTTACTATAATAGTTGCACAATCTTGGACAAATTTCAAAATCTTTCTGAGCCTTAGCTTCTTCATCTAAAACATGAAGCTTTAATAGTTTTATGGACTAATATTTAATGGGTTAATGTGATAATGTATGTAAAGCCTCCAACACAATGATTAGCAAGGACTCAGTAAATATACACTGTTTTTTTTTTCTGTAAAAGAAGTAATTTAATACTGTATGGAGACATACAGTATGGTGGGAGCATGGATTGGGGGGACAAGCCAAGTCTGCAAGGTCAGGGCACTGTGCTGTCAGCAGGCTAACAGGGAAAGTTAAAGAAACCTAAATAAATCTCTCTTTTCTTAGCTTCTTCAAACTAACTGAATTCACACAGATGGCCAAACACCCACCAAACACAAAGGCAGAGAGAAAGTTATCCTGCAAAGCAAAGATGACACGTGCTGAGTCTATCCATGCTTCTTCCCAAACATCTTAACAATATGGTTGGCACAAGCCGAACTGGCAGAAGAGTCTGTCTGCCTGCCACTTTTGACAGAGCTTTTTTTTTTTAAACAGAGAATCCCCTCTAATTCTTCCCTCCCTTTTCTTTCCTTTCTGTTTTTTAAAGAGATGGGGTCTCACTAAGTTGCCAGGCTGGAGTGTAGTGGCTATTCAAAGGCACCATCATGATGTACTACAACCTTGAACTCCTGGGCTCAAGTGATCCTTCTGCCTCAGACTCCTGCGTAGCTGGACTACAGGCACACAACATCAGGCCCAGCTAACTCCCCTTCATTTTTGAAGCTTCTGATTAAATAAAAACTTTAAAGGGAGGAAATATAGTTAGCAGGGTATTTCATACACAGGAGAAGTCTGGAGCCTGAACAATTGGTACTCAACATTAGGAACCGAAGTAAAAATATTATTTCTCTGAAAAAGATTTGTAAATGTGCTATTGCTGAGATCACGGTGTTTCCCAAATGTCTTATTATTATACTGTAGATGAAACAGAGCACTTGATGAATGTCAATAAAGGAAATAAAAGGTAAGTATAAACTGAACCTAGTTTTTATGGTATCTACTATGTGCCAGACATACAGCAGATACAAATCCTAATTCATTTACGATATAACATATATGAGGAAGGGCTATTCTAAGGAAATTCAGAAAAAATAAAATGGGTAGTGGTGATAGTGGGAATCAAAATATAAGAATGTGGCCATATTTGCCTAGCACTACCCACAAAAAAGGTGCTTAGATTGTAATGATCCCTACTGTATTATTTAGGGTTTTGGGATGCAACAAAAGACTACCTTAAGCAAACAATTTTAAGGGGCACAGGTTTATTGGAAAGATATTAGGGGGTCACAGAATCAATGGAAGGCTTAAAGAACAGGCTTAGAAAATAGGTAGAATCAAGGCAGCTCTGTTAAGTCAAGAAGCAGAAAGCATGAGTGCCTTTCTGTGAGACAGTCTGGCCAGGACAGGGCTGCAATGGTAGCAAACAAATTCTAACCATTCCCTTTTCTTTGTTTTATTTGATCTAGATTCAAGGTCGTGGCTGGAAACATCCAATAAGCCAAGCATAGGTCACATGACCTATGCAGGGATAGAGGCCACTGCCACTCAACAAGATTACAACACAGGAGAATTCCTCCAAACAGGAAGGGGAGTTGGATGCTGGAGAGCCAAAAAAACAGAACAAATCCAGTCAGCAGTTATTTGAAAAATGGAAATTCTTTAGAGAGGGGTAATTCATCAAGTTACTAGAGCTTCATGCTCATCCTTTAAGAACTTTCTATTTCCTCTGCTTTAACTTTAATCTCAAGCAACTTTCTGATCCATAATCTGTTCTTCAGAGTCAACTCATCAGGAATGCTCTGTGAACAGATGAATCACTCAGACTGCCAGATGAGGCTCTTGTGAAGTGTGTGTGTAAGAGAGTGTGTGTGTGTGCTTTAGGAGACCAATCATTCTTTGGTAAATTTATAACATCAGGTTCCCAGTGGGCAAAGACTAGACCCAACGTACACTCAGAAGGGACTTACTGATAAAGAGCAGCCACCCTGAGAAAAGCTTACCATGTCTTTTTAACTAGGAGGTCTAAAAGTTGAACTAGCAAAGTGAAGGGCTCCAGAACCTAATTCTGAGGTTAATTATTCTAAGGAAGGCATCTTATTGTTTTGGCTGATAAACCACAACCCAGTGGCCCATTAAGCACTAAACACAGGGAAAGAGCTGCTGCTTCCCTCTCCACAGATTGTATAAATTGAGGATTAATGCAATTATCAATATCATGTTGAACATCTCCTTGGAAACAGCTAAAAATAGCACCTGAAGGAGAAAGTTGAACGACTCCCAGCTGTGCCAAGAGCTTTGTACTTGATCCCAGTACAAAGACCAGGGTTTATTCTGCAGCCTGAATACACTCTTTCTCCAAAAGGATGACATGCATATTGTATTAATATAATGTTACTGGAATTCAAGGACAGATTTTATAGTATATGGGTCTTACTTAGCATGCTAAGTGCCAGGAGCATTTATACATACACGAGCTGGTTGTGCTGCTATTCTGCAGCACTATCAGAGGCAAATTTTTCCAGGTTTTGTTCTACGAACAGAAGCTTCTAATGTGGTTAGGAGCCCTCTCACACGCCTCCACAATGCCTTTTAACACATTCCAGGGAGGCCTCGTAGGGAAACATCTGCTCTTGAATTATACTTCTAACAGAAATGGGATCCAAAGAAATTTTACAGGGCTCTACTCAGTACTCCTCCCCATCACTGAAACTCAGGGGGAAATAATGACATTATTCTGCATTGTAAATCATCATAGGAACTGCCAAGGAAAACCCCAAATAGACAATGTCCTCAACAAACAAAATTTATTTCAAGAGTAACTCGAACGACTGCAAACTTCTCAGCTTGGTATTCAAAATTTAGTACAACCTACACCATTATAGCATCTCACTGCTTAAAATCTGCTGTTGCACACACTGGTTCATTTATTTTTCAAGACAATTCTGAGAAGTGACATTGGAGGTCTTTACCCATTTTACAGGTGAGAAAATCAAGACTTGGAAATCTCTTGTTCTTTATACTACATCAAACTTCTATTCCAACCGACCTAACCTATCTCACGTTACTAACCAATACTAGGCAACCCTTCTAGAGTCGCATCTCATCATTCTCTCTCAAAACTTACCATGCTTATTCTTCATTCATCTGTTTGCTTATGCACCTCTACCTTGGAATGCTCTTCCATATCCTCCTCCCAACTCCCCAAACAAAATTTTCCTTAGTTTTCAAAGTCTAGCACAAACCATATTTCCTTCCCAGGGCAACCTTTCACTTCTTTTCCCATAGGATCTTTCTTTGAATGCAGACTTTGGGAGGCCAAGGCAGGAGGATCACTTCAGGCCAGGAGTTCAAGGCCAGCCTGGGCAAGATAGCAAGACCTCATCTCTACAAAAAATTTTTAAAAATTAGCCAGTGTGGTGATGCATGCCTGTAGTCCCAGCTACTCAGGAGGCTGAGGCAGGAGGATCACTTGAGCCCAGAAGTTTGAGGCTGCAGTGAGCTATGATCATAGCACTGCATTCCTGCCTGGGTGACAGAGTAAGACCCTATCTCTAAAAAAATAAAAAATAAAAAAATAAAAAATGATTTCAAAATAAAAAGTTAAAATGGAATGCGCTACTTGGGAAATCATTTTCATCCTTGAAGGGCTAAATACAACATCTCCAGTAAAGATTTTAAATTTCTACGTCAGTAATGACAGTCATTCAACATATTTATGGCACATAATACATAATGTGCAGGCGCTGTGCTAAGTGCTTGGGAACACAATAGTACACAGGATAAGGCTCTACCTATTGCCCACCACACTTACATGCTAACTGGAGTATGTTGATAAAACATGAAACTGCCTAAAATAAAAATATAAACATAGTTACGTGTCTCCCTAGCTCAACTGTGAAGTTCTTGACAGGGGAAACCATTTTCTTTAGGAAAACTAATTTTGACTATTTATTGAGGGTATTAATAAATGTCTGCTGAACGAATGACTCAATTTCCAGAATTACCCTGAATCTGTAGCATATATGGCTTAATTTCCATTTATCTGAAAAGGAAACGGGGGTGAAAACTATCACAAGTGTCCTTTCTGAAGAATGAAATTAGAGTATCAAGGATTTTAAAATGATGTATTGCTTTGCATAAAGAAGATAAATTATAATACTGGTTAGGATGAAAAATGATATCATAGTACTGCTAAGTGAAGACTCTTCTTGTAAAGCAAATAACCATAACTTGGCTATAATCTTACCTTGCCAATTCATATTTTCTAATACAGTAATCCTGTTTGCTTAGATTACCTACACTAGATTCAATGTCTGATTCCATGGCTGTATAATTCATATCATTCAATGAGCTAAAACTCATAAAAGTACATATCACAGTCTCCGCCCAGAAGCAGGGACTGAATAAATACCAGATGAATGTGAAGTTTTCACATCAGTACCTTACATTAAACAGCTAAAGTGTGGAATACTATGTGCCACACATTGTGCTAAAAGCTTTACATGGATGAATTCACTTGTTTAAAATATTAGAAAGGAGCTGGAATTTTATTTATTTATTTATTTTTTTTTGAGACAGAGTCTCGCTCTTTTGCTCCGGCTAGAGTGCCGTGACATCAGCCTAGCTCACAGCAACCTCAAACTCCTGGGCTTAAGCAATCCTTCTGCCTCAGCCTCCTGAGTAGCTGGGACTACAGGCATGTGCCACCATGCCCGGCTAATTTTTTTCTACATATATTTTTAGCTGTCCAAATCATTTCTTTCTATTTTTAGTAGAGACGGGGTCTCACTCTTGCTCAGGCTGGTCTCGAACTCCTGACCTCGAGCGATCCTCCCGCCTCGGCCTCCCAGAGTGCTAGGATTACAGGTGTGAGCCACCACACCCGGCCTGAATTTTATTTTTTTAATGAACAACAAAACTCCCCCAAAACTAAAGCTAGAGAACTTCAACTGATATAATTTTAAATCTTGGGGTAACCTGGCAAAAATGTTAAGAGAATGCTCCTCTATTCCCTTACAAATAAACCAGTCTCTAACAGAGACTCTACAATGCAGTGGCTGGCTAGAATATTCCTTTCAGTTTATGTCAATGAATACAACATAAACACACTTGATGTGGAGCTTTCAAGTATATACCCGTTCTATCATTATTAAATGATAAAAACTTGCATTAAATGCATTAAAAAATAATTTCTTAATAATCCTATGATGTACATGTGTTTAACAGACAAACAGGGAGAAAGCCCAGAGCTTCAGGCCAGCAAGTCGATGGCCATATTATAAATCTATCAGCAGCTCTCTGCTTCCCTCTGCAGCTTTGTGAAGTAATTGCTACAAAATAAAACATCATAAATTTAAGGCAAGCACAGTACCCAGAGATCAATAATCTGAGTAAAAAGGAGAGTAAAGAGAGCTACGTACTCACGAATGTGCTGGAAAATGGAGGCACATGCAACAAAATTTTCTGCTTTAGTCCCATCTAGGTGGAATGAGACAACTACTCTTGGAATGCCAATACTGAAAGGGCTGGGGACACCAGTCCTACAAATTATTCTGAAGGGAATTCTTTACCGCCCCCCCAAAAAGAAATAAAAAGAGCTTTCAGTTTTGTTTTCTTTGAAATCAGACATCGCTTGCTTTTCACACATGGACACATTTATTCTTTCCACAAGTCACTTTTATAGGCCCTCTAGGAAGTCACGAGGGAAGATCTTTGGATCGAAGCTACAGTTAGAACCTGGCTCTCATTAAGTCTTATCCTTCTGAGGAAAAATGACTGATCTCTGAGGAATTAATGTTGGAAATATTTCCTGGTTTCTTTACTCAGAAAATTCTATTTCCCAAAACTCAATAAATTTTCTATTTTGGTATTGCTTAAATTCCGCCTAAAAAGTCATTTTTAGACCTTGAGCACAGATGTGGGTAAAAGAAAACCTCCTGTTTAGTTCTGATGTTGGATGCAATCAGTGTACTGGTTAGGTCAATACTTCTTGTTTTGGACACTTAGTCATCTGTGTCTGTCTGGCTCTCTGTTTCCCAAAGTGTGGCCACAGTTCTTCCTATATCACAATTACCTGGGGATGCCTATTAACAAAGTAGATGCCTGGTTACCACCTCACAGGTTTGTGCTATCAGACACTTCTCAGGGCTCTGCATGGTTAATAAGTTTCCTGTGATTCTTAGGCACAATAAAGTTTGACAATCACTGATCTACACAAAGTGATCTTCCTTAATAAATACGGGAAATAATGGATGCCACTTTAACTTTTCTACCAACAAATACTGTAAACACATCCCATTAACTTCCAAAAGTTTTAGAGCAAGCAGCCCTTATTTTCTCTGATTTAAACTCAGAATCAGAAATCTAAGGTCCTTCCCAGCTCATAAATTCCAAGATTTGATTCAATCACTTGCCAATAGCATTAAGCCCAATACCGGTGACTCTAAGAAGTTAATAAAAATGGCAACCTTAGTTCCAAAGGATGCCCATTAGAAATGAAAGGAAAGAGAAACAAAACCAGAAAGGGTTTGCTCACTGGCCAGGCGCAGTAGCTCATGCCTGTAATCCTAGCACTCTGGGAGGATCCCAGGGCAAGAGGATCCTTTGAGCTCAGGAGTTTGAGACCAGCCTGAGCTCTGAGCAAGAGTGAGACCACTGTCTCTACTAAAAATAGAAAAAATTAGCTGGGCATGGTGGGCATAGTCCCAGCTACTCAGGAGGCTAAGGCAGGAGGGACGCTTGAGCCCAGGAGTTTGAGGTTGCTGTGAGATAGGCTGACACCATGGCATTCTAGCTCTGGTGACAGAGCAAGACTCTGTCTCGGAAAAAAAAAAAGGGTTTGCCCATGAAGTTAACAGGAATATGCAGGCCACTAAAGAAGTTACTGAAAACTTTCTGAAAGGAACCAAGAGAGTATTCCCTGCAAACATGCTCCCAATTACAACCCTTGATAAGATTATAGAAATAATACCATGAGGTGGCAGGAACATGGAAATCTAAAGGATTAAATAATGTGGAATTTAGGAAAAATAACAAGGATAGGGAAGGGAAATGAAACATAACTTCTGTTCTAAATTGAAACTTCTCTTCTAAACTTTGATAATTAAAATTTCTCCTAGTTAAAGAGAAAACAGCCTTAAAGGAAAGAATAATCCTTTATACATTTTCAGAGCCTAATCAAAATTTATTAAAATCACACAGATCATGCATTCTGAGTCCATGTTCACCAAGCAACAGACCTTTGGATCCCTTACTCAAAAGGATCTATGTAAGTACCATGCACAAACAACTGGTGACAGGGAGCAAGCCCGTTAAAATAACTAAATCTGCATTTTGGCTTAACAAATTAAGAACTTTTTTGTTTGCAGGCAAGCATTAAATCACCAGAGTCCCAATGAACTCAAAGTCCCTTCATCTTCTTCATATTAGTAAAGGCCACCACCATCCATCCAGTGCTGAAGCCAAGGAATCATCCTAATTTCCCACTCCATCCCTCTAATCAAATCCACCAGTATGTCTTGTCAATTTTACCTCTAAAATATATCCTGAAATCTTTCATTTAGCTTCAGATCCACAGTTCAAGCTACCATCATCTTTGCCTAGTTACTGCATTAGGCCCTCACTGGTCTCCAATGTTCCATTCATGTCCCTCCCCTACCCCCAAACCCTCCATCCTAGGCATAAGAACCTAAATTCTCTTATTAAAATGTTAATAACTTCTGTCTCTCCCCTGGCTTAAAATTACCCATCTGTTTCCTACTGCACTTGGAATAAACTTCAAATTCTTTACCATGGTTTATGAACCGTGCCATAACCAGACCCTTGCTTACTCTATCACTCCACTCTCTTCTTTAACTACCATGCTCCAGCTATTGGCTCTTCAATTCCTGGAACACGCCAAGAAAACACCAAGCTTGTTGCTTCCTTAGGGGCTTTATGTTAATACAAACTGCTCCTTATCCAGAATGCTTCCCTCTGAGATTGTCACACACTTGGCTCATTTCCACACACCCCCCCCCCCCAAGTCTCTGCTGATAGCCCCCACCTCTCCAGAGAGGCCTTTCTTGACTAGCCAATCTCAAGTAGTCCTCTTCATCTGTCTTAGTCTGTTCAGGCTGCTATAACAAAATAACACAGAATGGGTAATTTATAAATAATAAAATTTTTTTCACTGTTCTAGAGGCTGGGAAATCCAAGATCGAGGCATTAGCAGATTCAGTGTCTTGTAAGGGGTTGTTCTCAGCTTCCAAGATGGTGTCTTCTTGCTGTGCCTTCATGTGGTGGAACCAGGGGTGGAAGGAGAATGGAAGGGCCAAACAGGCTCCCTCAAGCCCTTTTATATGGACACGAATTCTTACAATCACCTCCTTAAGGCTCTACCTCTTAACACTATTGCATTGAGGATTAAGTTCCAATGTGAATTTTAGAGGGACACAAACATTCAAATCCTCAGCACCATCCTTCCAACCCTCGCCCTGTATCACTTCATCTTAACATTTCTTCATAATTCCCAACTATAATATACCTATGAGAAAACAGAAACCCTCTCTGTTTTGTTCACCACTGTATCCCTCCCTCATGGCCCCAAACAATGTCTGGCATGCGGAAGAAATGCAAATATTTCTTTAATAAGTGAATGAGATAAAATTTCTGTAACTTTTAAGGCCAATTACTAGCCATCATGGGAGAGATAATAATACTATTCATTCAGCAGCTATTTAATGAAAGACTATGTGTGAGGCCCCATGACAGTGGTTCTCAAGCTTCAGTGTGTGCATATGAATTATCCAGGAAATTTATACATTAGGACTAAGATAGTGCACTGTGACAAGTAGTCCATAAAAGGTGATTTTCTTATAAAATCAATAGCAACATACTGTAATACATGCTATAGGTCCCAGTACTATCATACAAGCATCTGCTATGGTCTGAATGTGTCCCTCCAAAATTCATGTTGAAACCTAATCCTGTTTGTGGTGATAATTACGAGATGGGGGAGCCTTTTGGGATGTGATTAAGTCATGAGGGCTCTGTCCTCATGAGTGGGATTAGTGCCCTTATAAAAGAGGTTGAAGGGAACTGCCTTGCCCCTTCCACCATTGAGGACAGAGAAGGTGCCATCTGTGACAAACAGGTCCTCACTGGACATTGCAGCTGCTAGCACCTTGATCTTGGACTTCCTAGACTCCAGAATTGCAAGTAATAAATTCCTAAGGATTATAAATTATCCATTTATAATTTGTATTTTGTTATAGCAGTACAAAGATAGTATATTTGTATGTTGTTATTGTAGCAATAATTCTCATCTGCTGCTAGATCTGTACTTCACCTCACCCAAACCTTTCAGAATCACGTATTTCCCTCAAATATCTAGTACATCGCCAATGTTAGCTAAAATCCCATTCCTGTGGGTAGTCATGTCTACGTTTAAGCTTTCACAAATAGTTAAGATTTGCTGTTGAAATAAACACACACATACACTGTGCTCTCATTAAGAGATCTTCCCTGTTTTTACCAAATCTTAACTGCCTTTCTCCTCCGTTACTCTTGATATCTGAATTCTACTGAGAAGTGACACACTACTTGAGTCTGAATTATCTTTCCAGACACAAGCTTGATTAACAGACCTTGGCTATTGATACTGTGCCCAAAGAGAAACTTTTATTTAACAAATAGATCCCACAGCAGTGGCACAAAGGACTGGTTTCATGGAAGACAGTTTTTCCGGGGGGTGGGGAGGGGACCTCAGGCAGCAATAAAGATAAAGCTTTGCTCGCTTGCCCACTGCTCACCTTCTGCTGTGTGGCCTGACAATTTTTCCTCAGAAGGTGGGGACAGAGCTCAGGCAGTGATGCGTGGCCAGTTCCTAACAGGCCACAGACCGGTACTGGCCCATGGCCCAGGAGTTGGGGACTGTAGCACAGGATAGCACTTCTTTCCCAAATCCTTAGAGGTCAGCTTTATGTGCTTTTTTTGTAGAATGCACACTAGTTGTAAAGAATCAATTTTTATTTATTTATATTCTCAAAAACAGAATCAACTTTTTTTGTTGCTATTGATTATAAATGTAATATGTCTGCTATTAAAAATAAAATATTATGAAATTACATTAAATATAAATAAAAAGATCCCTAATAATCACACCCCTCAAAGCTACTACTTATACTTTGGTGTATACCCTTCCAAACTTTTATATATGAACATATTTTCACATAGGTTTTTAACTTAAAAGGAATCACCACTGTTGCATAACCTGTTTAATTCATTTAACATTGTATTACACGCATCTTTCCAAGTCAATGCCTAAGATTTATCTTTCTATTTAACAACTGCATTGTATACTGTACAAAGATGACAAAAAATTTAAATAATACTCTCAGAAAAACACACTGTTTCTCTCCTACCCTCGTGATACTTCTGACACCAGATGTGAGAGTTTCTTCCACACCAAGCAGTTCTCCAGTGGACACCAACTGGGTGTCCTATAATTCAATTCAATTCTGACACTGTTTACCTGGAAATAGTATCAGATCCCACAATTTAAGGGCTCAGTCCCATAATACTGGTCCCACTTCATATGCTAATCACAAGTCCCAGGTTGTGACCTGTTCTGACTGGTTACCAAAGGGTTCCTTCCTATCATCCTCTTCCTTGGATTCAATAACTTGCTAGAATGGCTCACAGAACTCAGGGAAACACTTTCCTTGTGATTTAGCAGTTCATTATAAAGGGTACTGGAAAGGGTATACATGAACAGCCAGGTGAAGAGATGCACAGGCAATGTGTGGGAGAAGGGGCAAAGAGCTTTCTCGTACCACCCTCCTAGCACCTCCATAGGGCTCTGTGACAGGAACAAAGACCTGTCCCTTTTAGGGACAAAGACCAAATATATTTATTATACCAGAAATACGTCTGTTCAACATTTTCTAACTTTCCAAAATCATGAATGATGCTGCAACACATCTATGTATATACATTTGTGCATTTCTCTAATAATTTCCCTAAAACAAATGATTAGAAAAGAATCAGGGGTTTAAAGCCATGCTGTCCAATATGGTAGCCACTAGCCACATGTGACTATTTAAATTAACTTAATTAAAATAAAATTCAGTTCCTCAGCTGTACTAGCTACATGTCAAGCGCTCAACAGCCATATGTGGCCAGTGGCTACCATACTGGACACTGCAGTGTCAAAACTCATTGAACTGTACACATTAGAACTGATACATTGTTTCACTATATGTAAATTATATCTTAATTTTTAAAAGAGTGAAAAAAGTATTGTGCTATTTAGAATATTAAATTTATAGGCCATAAAAACAATTCAATTAAAAATATTTATAGAATTTAAAATAGATTTCCTGGCTTAGGAGACCATAAAACAGTTTTACTAAATGAGAAGTGGAGAGCAGAGTATGTGACACTTTCAGCCAAACCACTTGATTGTTAAACCCAGATGGTGCTAGAAAATTCACTATGATATTAGGGCAAAATATACTAAGGTATCAGAAAAGCACTGCTAACTTTTAACACATACTTTTAATCAATGTTTCTAAAAGCCTGAAACCTGAACTCAGAAGTCACTTTCCGGAACATCATTTCTCTAATGTTATGAAACAGTACTTGATTTAATTATCTAAGCCATATTTTTTCAGGTAGTTTATGTAATTGGTTCATTTTTGCCCTTTATCCTCCTCCTCTGGTGGAGGAGGCACAAAAGCTAATACTGTCACATTATAACCAGCTGATTTGATAATGAAAAGTGCCTAAGGAGAGATAAAGAGAAGATGTCCCTCCCCATCTCATGCTACCACCCCACCCCCTCTATTATGTTGCACATTTATCTCAACCTATTACTAATCTACACAACCTGTTCAGTGAGTGAGCTCTTTAGTGGCATAAACTATGATCTTATTAAAGTTCTTTGCAGACAAACTCAGATATTATGATGACTCTTCAAAGACTACTTTGCTTGTGAGATCAGAAAGAAGGATATGTGGAGGACAGTAGGACTTGTCTCCAAAAGTGAAGGCTTGCCTGTTAAGGATGTGGCCCAGCGTCAAAGAAGCAAGAAACTGAACATTTTATTAGTGTATCTGCTTTGTAGGAAGAGAGATGTTTTTGTTGTTAAAGTCTACATTATACTTTAGCTTTGGAATCAAATAGATATCGATTTGAAACCAGTTCTGACATTTACTAGGTGTTTCATATTGGGCAAGTTACTTTACCACTCTAAGCTCTGTTCCCTTATGGTGAATAATAACGGTATATACCTCATAGGTGTGTTGTGAGGATTAAATGAAAACACAAGTAACATTTTAAGCTCAGTGGCTGGCACATTATAGATGTTCACCAAATGACTGCCCCTATCATCCACAATTCTGTTCTTTGAGACCCAATCACTGTTCTCTGTAACCAAAACAGCGCCAAGATATTCAGGCAGTCACACTTTGCTAACAAAGGATCAACATAAACAGGAAGCATACCTAAACAGTCTTACAAAAAATGTTCATTGCAGAAATTTTAGCAATCATAGAAAAGGTCACAAAAGGAAGCTACAAGAGCCTGTTGCAGTGGCTCACACCTGTAATTCTAGCACTTTGGGAGGCCAAGGTGGAAGGATCGCTCCAGGCCAGGAGTTAGAGACCAGTGTGGGCAATAGTGAGACCCCATCTCTCCAAAAAATAGAAAAATTAGCTAGGCATGGAGGTATACGCCTGTAGTCCTGGCTATGTGGGAGGCTGAGGTGGGAAGACTGCTTGTACCAAGGAGTTCAAAGCTGCAGTGAGCTATGTTCCTGCCACTGTACTCCAGCCTAGGTAACAGAGCAAGATCCCATCTCTAAAAATAAAAGAAAGCTAAAAGGTGTGTATTATACACACACACACACACACACACACACACGTCGAAAATAAGTAAATAAAAGGACAGTTATGTTATAGACTCCTTATGTAGGAGACAAACATATAGCTCAGAGTTCACAGGAAAAAAATGGAAATTTCTTTGCTAAGCACACTCAATGCTTCCCTCTCATGCCGATTTATCTGAGATCCATCACTACTAAAGCAATAAGACAAAGTTACTCTTTACCACATAGGAAGTGGTCTATGATACAGTATCCACCACATTTATTTTAAAAGCAGTTTAAGTGGCACACTGTATATAATAAATGAAATATTTACCTGTTTCTCTTCTTCTGGCATGTTTTTTTCCAGTTCTATTAGGTACTCTTCATCTAGTTCAGAGGAATTCACATCATCATCGGGTTTCTTCTCAACCTTGTCCACCCCTGGCTCCTCTTCAAATGAAGCATTGCAGTCATGAAAACACTCCTCTTCTTCCTGGTCCTCTTGGGAACGGGCCTCATCATCCCTGAGCAGCTTGTTCTGGGAATGCAGATCTTTGGGATCGGGAACTGGACGGCCAGCACGCTCTGTTTCCTGGGTATCTGTTACCTTCAAACCATTGAATAGATCCTCTGGAACCCTACAGTTCTCTGACTTCTCTCCCATGCTGAATTCAGTGAGGGAGGTGACGCTGAACCTCTGGGAAAGAAAAAACATCTGCTATGTAATGGTGTTTAATTGAAAAAAAAAACAAATCTGCCCTTCATCCCTAACTGAATCTCTGCATCATAGACAAAAACACACTCTAACTTCCTCTCATGGGAATTCATTATTTAAAAAAGTTATCATAAGCCCATAAATAATGCCAAACCTCATTTTAACTGATATCCCTTTCCTGGTTAAATCTGGTACAAGACCTCTTATAAGCAGCAAAAGAGACCGATTTTAATGTGGCCTTTCCACATTCCACTGCTGGCGTTTTGTTGAGGTAGCAAAAAATAGGCAGAAACTAAAACAGTGGTAAGAAAAATGAAGCAGCTCTACTCTTCATTTAGAATGAATGACCAAGTTGTGAATAACAAACTACGACTTACAAACTACGTTTTATCTTTCCAGCACCACCACAGGAAGCCCGGAATAAGCGTCTGGTGGAGCTCAAAAGAGGATCCGTGCCAAAACTGTGATCATCAGCTTAATCCAAATGCATGTGGTAGAGCCCACGCATCTTATACTGGAAGGGGAGAGCTGATTCAGGTGGTCCTAATCAGGATCCCCGTGAGGGTCAGAATCAGGCACTGAAGGGGTAACTCTGAACCCTGGCTGCAAAACAGAACACTAGAGATGCTTTATAAAATACCACTGCCCAGACCCTGCCCAGATTCTGACTTATTGGTCTGGCTTCAGGCAAGGGCATCTGTAGTTTGATGGGGGGGAAAAAAAAATCCCAGGTGATTCAATGTGCAGCCAACTGCGAACCACTGTTCTAGAAGCTGAGTCAGGCTGTCAGGAGCCCCGCCTCTCCGATCGCAGCAAAATCACGCCAACGACTCTCGTGTCGCGACCGGAATCTCAATTTGCCCTAGACTGTTCCAACAAAACTTAAAAACAGCAAAATCGTAATACGGAGACTTCGCCTCCAAGCAATGTCTTGTTTCTCTTTGCTCCCAGGTCTAGTAGAAGAACATACGAAGATGAGCCCCCAGAGTTTAGGAAGTGCCACCCCGCGCTTCCCAGTGGATTATCCCCTATCTACATTCCTCACCACCAATCTCAAACACACACCGGGATACTCACAACCTCAAAGACCCTCCTCTCTCCACCTTCCTGGCCTCTGCGACCTTCTACTTCCGCCCAGTCAGGTGCACTTCCGTCGGCGCCGACCAATGGCGTCGCTGTTGGCAAGGTATCCTGGGTAATGTAGTGGAAACCCCAGGGAGGGAGGGCGTCGCTGTCGCTGTGTGACGTCATTGTACGGACTGACATTTAGGAGGCGACTGACATCTTGGGTTACGGCGAAACGCCGCGTTACTCAGCATAATAGGAAAAAAAGAAAAGAAAAAGTCTGTCTCCATGGTGTTCGTTTTACTCACCCTGATCTCTCGTGCTAGCAATGTATTGAGGAATCCTGAACCATAAGCCTTGTCCAAAAATAAACTTTTTTTGAGACGGAGTCTCGCTCTGTTGCCCAGGCTAGAGTGCCCTTGCGTCAGCCTAACTCATAGCAACCTCAAACTCCTGGGCTCAAGCGATCCTCCTGCCTCAGCCTCCTGAGTAGCTGGAACTACAGGCCCGCACTACATGCCCAGCCAATTTTTTCTATATTTTGTTGCCTGGCTAATTTCTTTCTATTTGTAGTAGAGATGGGTCTTGTTCCTGCTCAGGCTGGTCTCGAACTCCTGAGCTCAAACGAGCCACCCACCTCAGCCTCCCAGAGTGCTGGGATTACAGGCGTGAGCCACTGCGCCCGGCCCCTTGTTTCTTATAATCCTTTTCCAACACAGTAACCAAACTGATGTTATTTATTGATTTTTTTTTCAAATTAACTTATTTTTTAAGACGAGGTCTCACTGTGTTGCCCAGGCTAGAGTGCAGTGGCTATTCACAGACAAGCTCATAGCCCATTGTGGCCTCAAACTCCTGGGCTCAAGCAGTTTTTCTTGCCTCAGCCTTCCGAGTAGCTGGGACTACAGGCATGTACCACCACACCCAGCCCAAATTGATCTTTTAAAAACATAAATCCTGTACAATTCTTAACCATTTGTATTGATTTCCCACCCTGATTAGAATAAAATCTAAAATCCTTCCCATGACCCATAAAGCTCATGTTTCCTGGCCTCCACCTTTCCCTTGGACCTCATCTCATACCACTTTCCCTCTTGAACATTGTGCTGCTCTGTGTTTTTAAAATAAAAATCTTTTTTCCGTTTCCACACCTTTGAGCTCAATGTTCCCACTGCCTGATGCCGTTAACAGCTCTTCCCATGGTTTGCTTGTTTTCATGCTTCAGGTCTTCCTTCCATGACTATTAAGTGTCTCACTCTATTACATTACCCTCTTATCTCCTTCATTCATCACCATCTGTAACAAGCTTGAGTATTTATTTACTTGATTATCATAACTTCTTCTACTAGATTATAAGACCCACAAGGATGGGGGTCGTGTCTGAACTATTTTCTGTGAAATCTCTAGATTTTTAGATTTTCAAAGTGCCTGGCACACAATAGGCACTCAATATTTGTTGTAAGAATGCATGAAATTTGTAGGTATTATTATCACAAATGATAAGACTAAGGCTCAGAGAGGTTAGAAGTTTTTCTCAAGGTCACATGGTTAGTAGAGCAGAGCAGGGACTTAAAGTCCAGTCTAACCACAAAGTCTATGTTCTTCTAAAGAACAAAGGGGCCAGAAAGACATGGTCACTTTAACTACAAAAAGGAGAAGTGGCTTGAAGGTGATTTATATCTATAAAAATATATATTGATATATACTTGGCAGGAAAACTCAGCAGTTTTTCAGTGTCAGGCAAATGGCTCAGAGCCCGGTTAAAGATGAGGTTATTAATGCTGGTGTTGGATGGGTGAAGGTACCATATGAAATGAAGACTGACAGTCTTGGAGAGAATCATCCAGAAGGCTGCCAAGGCCAGCATCCTGCCCCCACTTGTCTGAGTGCCCAATCCCTCTTTGCCCTAGACCTTGGTCATTTGGACAAAGAAAGACAGTTCAGTGCCTCAACCACAAATGGAATGATTGAGCTAGCACATTTTTTCCCTGGGACTCATCAGCTGGACCAAACAATTTATTCTGAGTTATGAAACAAACATCCAACCCTCACTTTATTATATTAAATGTCAATGCCCATTTAAAAGCATAAAGCATTGTGTCCATGATGAACAAACCATTGGAAGTTCAGGCAGGAGGCCAAGGTTGGTCCAGCAGGTGGCAAGGACTGGAGTCTGATGGAAGAAGAGGACGTTTGCCGAGTGCTGACTGGGTACCAAGCACCCAGCCGAACACTTTCAGCTGTCATTCCCCTCACTGAATCCTCCCAGGCTCCCTTTGAAGGGAAAGGAAATATTTTTACTCCAGAAAGGAGAATGGTTTCTTTGTCATCCTATGTTCAAGTCAAAGCAAAGGTAGTGGATGTTTGAGTTGCTGAGTAATCTACAAATTCCTCAGCAAGAAGCTCAGTTTGGAGACCGAGAGCTCAGCTTGGATGTCTACTCTCCGGGAGCTTACATTTTAAAGAGGGTGACTCTAACTGCTCCCCACCGCTCCAGTTATTCTCTTTCATATGTACGCCATTTCATGAATTGCAGCACCTTAAAAAATTATTTTCAGATGAGACTGGGCATGTTCAGAAACCAGAAATAAAGTCATATAGCTACAACCAACTGATTTTCAACAAAGCAGACAAAGCCATACACTGGGGGGAAGGACACCCTATTCAATAAACGGTGCTGGGAAAACTGGATAGCCACATGCAGAGGAATGAAACTGGATCCCTGTCTCTAACCAAATACAAAAATTAACTCAGGATGGATTAAAAGGCCAGGTTCACACCTATAATCCTAGCACTTTGGGAGGTTGAGGAGAGAGGATTGCTTGAGGCTAGGATTTCGAGAGTAGCCTGAACAAGATCAAGACCTTGTCTCTACAAAAAAAAAAAAAAAAAAATAGAAAAATTAGCTGAGTGTGGTTGTGGGAGTGTGTAGTCCCAGCTACTTGGGAGGCTGAGGCAGGGGGATCACTTGAACCCAGGAGTTTCAGGCTGCAGTGAGCTATGATGACACCACTGCACTCTAGTCCGGGTGACAGAATGAGACCCTGTCTCGAAAAAAAAAGATGGATTAAAAACTTAAATGTGAGCCCTGAAACCATAAAAATTCTAGAAGAAAATGTAGGGAAAACTCTTCTCAACATCGGCCTAGCCAAAGAATTTATGACTAAGACCTCAAAAGCAAATACAGCAACAACAAAATAAACAAGTGGTACTTAATTAAACCAAAAAACCTCTGCACAGCAAAGGAAATAATCAACAGAGTAAATAGATAACCTACACAAACAACACATCCCACAAAGGGCTAATATCCAGAATCTACAAAGAACTCAAACAAACCAGCAAGGAAAAAAAAAAAAAAACAAACAAAAAACTCCATCAAAAAGTGAGCAAAAGACATAAACAGATTTTTCTTAAAAGAGGATAGACAAGCCAACAAGCATAGGAAAAAATGCTCAACATCACTAATTATCAGGGAAATGCAAATTAAAACCACCCCCAGCCTCGCCATGCTGTACCGGACCCTGTCAATAGTAAACGTGGACTCCCTGGCCTCCTCTCCATCCTGATTTTCATTCAGTCCCTTTGGCAGAAAGGTCGAAGACCCAGAAAATAAGCAGAGGTAGAACTTCTCTGCTTTGGCACCCTTTGGGCAGTCCACCACGACGCCATCAGTGAAACCCGCCCTCGTGGCCTGCCTTGTGATCAGCTCCCGCTGCTCAGAGTTCTCCGGGTTCAGCTGCAGGACAGCTCGGGCAAGAACGGACAAGAATGGAATAAAGAGAAGAAAAAAAGCAGTACAGGCACTTGGCAGGGATGTCAGATTTCTTGTTAGCATCACAGAGCCCCTGCACAGCAGAAATGCTGATACAACCATCAGAGGTACCCGGTTTGAAGGGGATGCCCTGGCCCATGTCCCCCAGAAGCAGGTCTGGGTCCAAGGCCGCATCCAGCAGGGCAGGGCTGATGTCGAGGCCCGCGCAATAGTGCCCCTCATCCGAGAGATAATCTCCCCTCAGCCCAGAACCACAGCCAACAGCCAACAGGAACAGGGCTGACCCTCAGGCCGGCAGAGGCGCTCCAGTGCTTGCCCAGCCACCTGGGTCGGACATCCAGCATCTGTGAGTTGCGAACTATTTCCACGCTTCACTCTTGTAAAACAGCTCCGGGGACAAACGCCACTCCCACGCCTGGGCAGCACGCTTCCAGCCTGGAATTCTCTGGAGGCCAGAAAACAAGGGTAGCTTCCATTGTGCAAAGCAACCATTCTCCCTGGCATAAACATCTCAGAGTATTTCTGTAGATCTGTGGACAAATTGATCAAAATAGCGGCTTGAGCCGGGCCTGATGGCGTGAGCTTGCAATCCCTGCTACTGTGGAGGCTGAGGCAGGAGGACTGGGGAAGCCTAGGAGTTCGAGACCAGCCTGGGAAACACTGTGAGATCCAAGCCCCCCAAAACAAAAACCAAACCAAAATAAAACAAAACAAAAAACTCCAGCAGCTTGTTCAGGCACCATCTTGCTTCTCCAAGCAGTTTACCTCACAGTACCCTGTTTCTTTGAGTTCAAGACTCTAAAAGCATTCCGTAACACCCCGAACATAATTTGATGTTCTTTCCTAAATGTAATTTAACAAATAAGATATTTGTAGATCTTTACTTTGTTATTTAAAACACTATGTCCACCTAAGAAAACTTATGGGATGAATAAATATTTAATAAGTATTTCAAAGGCACAGATTGTGGAGATAAGCCAACTTTCCCAATTTTTCTGTCTTTTGTCCAATTATCGCTGTAGAGAAAATGACAGCAGTTGATCTATAACTTTTTTTTAAAATCATGGTATGCTGACTCAAGTTTTTCAAAGAGCCTAGGATAATGGAGCTACATGACCCATAAGTGAAATCTCATTTTATCTCCTGTGTTCTTAAGTAATTCCATCCGAGTGTACTTAAGGTGCATTTCCCCCTTTATTATTGAATTTTATATTAGTTCAATCCCAATCTGCCACTAAAAAATATACGGTTGTAGAAAGACACTTATGTGGTATTGATATAAAAACATCATCGTCTCTAGGAAATAGGTCTACAGCTGAATAATTTCATAAGACTCAGCATTTACTTAGCCCTTCAAAAGCTGACGCTGTGTACCTGAATACACGTAAGCTCTGCATTTGTGTGTGCTTACATGCAGCTCGCTTTGGTTCCCCTAACAGCTCTGAGCTAGACAAGGCGGGTTTTGTTCCCATTTTATAGAAGAGAAAACTGAGGAAATTGAGAGCTGAAGGGACTTATCAGGATGACCATGATAACTGGCAGTAGAGTTATAATTACAGCCAGAGGGGCAAGGAGATCTCAGTCTAGGAGTTCTTGATCTCATCTGGTCTATGAACTCCATGGATGGCTTGCTGATGCCTATGAATTTCTCCTCAGAAAAATATTTTCAAATGCATAAAACAAAATACACAGGATTATGAAGGACATAAATTGAAATGCAATTACTAAAATATTAACAATAAAATTTGCAAAATACCTATACACACATACCTCTTTATTACCACATTAAATATAGCAGGTCTAATAACTACCATAATTTTGAAGCAGTGATGAGTATATACTATATTTCAAGTTATCTGAAACAACTGTAATATACTATAAAGTATTTGTGATTCTCTTGGTGAAAAAGTCAGAGGTTCTGCTAATACTACTGTGGTCTATTGCCTATAGTCATCGAAAAAAGGAACTGTTAAATTTCTTTTTTTTGTTTTCTTTTTAATTAAAAAATTTTTTAACTTTTAATTATTATGGTTACATAATAATTGTATATATTTATGCGGTACATGTGATGTTTTGATACAGGCATACAATATGTAATAATCAAATCAGGGTAATTGGGGTATTTGTCACCTCAAGCATTTATCATTTCTTTGTGTTAGCAACATTCCAATTCTTTTAGTTATTTCAAAGTATACTACAACTTATTGTTGACTATAGTCACCCTATTATGCTATCAAGTATTAGATCTTGCTCATTGTATCTACCTGTATTTTTGTGCCCATTAACTATCCCCACTTTATTTCCCCCTCCTTGCTACCCTTTCCAGCCTCTGATAACCATCTTTATTTATTTATTTATTTATTATTTATTTTTTTTTTTGAGACAGAGTCTTGCTCTGTTGCCCAGTCTAGAGTGCCATGGCGTCAGCCTAGCTCACAGCAACCTCAAACTCCTGGGCTCAAGCAATCCTCCTGCCTCAGCCTTCTGAGTAGCTGGGACCAGAGGCATGTGCCACCATGCCCAATTTTTTTTTTTTTAGTTGTCCAGTTAATTTCTTTCTATTTTTTAGTAGAGACGGGATCTCACTCTTGCTCAGGCTGGTCTCGAATCCCTGAGCTCAAACGATCCACCCACCTCAGCTTCCCAAAGTGCTAGGATTACAGGTGTGAGCCACCACGCCCAGCCTGGTAACCATCTTTCAACTCTCTATCTCCAAATCATCTCCAGAGAAATTTGTCTTTCTGTGCTTGGCTTAGGAAATGCTAAATTTCTATTAGAGGTTAGTGAAAATAAGAATGTATTTTTTCCCCTCAGCCAAATTCACAACCCCCTCCCCTGAATTTTATACGTGGTCTCCTTAGGGGTCTGTAGACCTCGAGTTAAGAAATCCTTATCTAGTCCAATCCCACATAAAACAGATGAAAAAATGCAGGCCAGAGAGGAAATGTGATTTATCTAAGACTACTTAGCTATATAACAGCAGGGATTAAACTAGAACCCAGGGGTTGATAATACCTTCCTTACAGGGCTGTTATGAAGAATAAATGTAATAATATACGCAAATGTTTAGCACAGTGCCAGTAACACAATAGCCATTTGTAGAAAACACATGACACAGTGGCCACATGATAGAGTAGAAGCAGCTAGTTGAGACTTTCTGGAAATCTCCGTAAAAGAAGGCAGGTTCAGCTGTGTGTGCCTTTTGCCTTTGTCTCTTTCCTCTCCCTGCCTGGAAGAGGGATATTATGGCCCCATATTAAGGAAGGTGCAGGCAAACACCTGAAGGGACATGGGCGCCTCCTGACAGTATGGATTAGCCATCCTACCCCTGGAGTGCCCGCCTCCCAACTTCTCATGTGACACGGGGGGAAAAATGCTTTTTACTCGTTCAAGCCACTGTTACTTGTATTGTGTCATGTACAGCCGAACTCACTCCCTAACGGATACACTGCTCTTGCTGGCTAGGTGACTTAAACCCTCTCTGAGCCTTGAGTCCTTCATTGACAAGAGCACCACTCAAGGTTTTTTGATGAGGATTCGAGAATACAGAAGATTTGCCACAGTGCCTGGTACAGTAAAAAGCAGTTGTTATTAAATATTATTAGCGTCTTTGTGGATTTCAGTTCAGTGTTCTTTCTACCATATTGACTCATAGCTTAGAAGCCACACACACAGCCTCAAAATTCCATCAAGCTCTCACCACCGCAGGCAGCCCCTCCTGCTGCAGCTCTGGTAAGCGTCACACGCCTCAGATTCAGCCTTGATGAAATGCTTATCACGTCCCACAGAAAGGAATGGTTTATGAAAATGCTGACAGAGAAAAAACACCTAATAATTAGCGGCTAGCAACCACAGACATGGAGGCAATTAGGAGGTTTACATAAATTCAGGGGACTAAAGCAACTTCTTATTTATTCCTCAAATTTCTTGCCTGAGCCCCCAAGATAGTCTGTCTTTCTTTCTTTCTTTCTTTCCTTCTTTCTTCCTTCCTTCCTTCCCTCCCTCCCTCCCTCCCTCCCTCCCTCCCTCCCTCCTTTCTTTCTTTCTTTCTTTCTTTCTTTCTTTTTTTTTTGACAGACTCTTGCTCTGTTGCCCGGGCTAGAGTGCCATGGTGTCAGCCTAGCTCACAGCAACTTCAAACTCCTGACCTCAAGTGATCCTCCCACCTGAGCCTACCAGAGTGCTAGGACTACAGGAGTGAGCCACCATGCCTGGCCCCAGAGGTAGTATTTTTGACCACAGTGCTGACTTTAGAGAAAGAATGTGGGATGAGAAGTGGTGCAGAGGTTGTAGGGTGCTGTGAAGAATCTTTGGACCCCAAACACCTTCTCTCTTCCAGTGGCCCCTCTGCTGGACCTTCTCCCACCTGAGCTGGGTCCCCCTGGGTCATAGAGGGCAGGTGTAAGTCCACCGGCCCAGGGGTCCAAGGACAGATGTCATGGGGTTGCCAAAGACACACGTGGCCTACAGTCCTGTCAAAAGATGGTGCCATTTCTCTATGTGGTTCTTTTCTTGCTTTTGACATTGCTTTCCTTAGCACTGATGGTTCGGGGGCCACTTAGGATGCTAATGCCTGCCAATGTGGGCCTCCTTAGATCCAAAGCCTCTAAGTGAGGCAGAAACAAGGCTCTCGTACCAAGGGCTGGTTGGGTCCCCAAAAGTATACTGGATGGGCTAAAATTTGGCATCCCTTCTAATTAATATCCTTTTATAATCATCATCTTTATAAAATAACACAATTTAAAAAATTCAAGCATTAGAATAGGACTAACTTGGAGCTCCAATACCACTCCCCAGAAGCGATATTAACAGGAATGAGACCAGTGGACTTTCCCACCAATTTATCCCAGTAATGTTTCAGCATTTCTTATAGGTCCCCCCTCTTTTCTTCTCCCCCTGCGGTCACCCCAGGTAGCTCTGGTTTGCTACTTAATCCGGCTATCTACACTAAAATTTTCAGGGCTCTCGAGTCTTTAGGGGACTTTAGGAACTCTCCTAAATTTCTATTTTCTAATCTAGGGAGAATTTTCTAAGGGCTAAAACACAGTGAGTTGGCCGGGCACGGTGGCTCATGCCTGTAATCCTAGCACTCTGGGCGGCCGAGGCGGGTGGATCGCTCGAGGTCAGGAGTTCAAGACCAGCTTGAGCAAGAGTGAGACCCCGTCTCTACTAAAAATAGAAAGAAATTATATGGACAACTAAAAACATATATAGAAAAAATTAGCCGGGCATGGTGGCGCACGCCTGTAGTCCCAGCTACTTGGGAGGCTGAGGCAGAAGGATCGCTTGAGCACAGGAGTTTGAGGTTGCTGTGAGCTAGGCTGATGCCACAGCACTTTTAGCCCGGGCAACAGAGTGAGACTCTGTCTCAAGAAAAAAAGAAACCACAGTGAGTTGCTTTTGTTATTCCTTATAATGATCAGCCCCTTAGATCTTTAGATCTTAGATTTAGAAATGGCATTCTTATTGGGTTTCTTAGTCATCACTGCTTTGAGGGGCTCCGGGGATAGGATGAACGATGAGAAGGGATTGGAGGGCTCAAGGAGGATGCTCTGAAAGTCATCTCGACCACACTTAATCCTCATAGGAACTGACTGTCAGTAGCATCCTCTTGAGAGGGTAACCATGGCCAGCAGTGTGAGCACAACTTGTGAAGGCCTACTTCTAGAAGATTCTGTCACCACTGGGGAAGGAGGTGGGATATGAGAGGCAGTGGGATTCACTGGACATTCTCTTCTCTATCCATCCTGTCTCCTGCTGAGGGCTTCTGGGATGGAGTCACATCAGAGTCCTCAGCTAGTCTCAGGGCCAGCTCAAAAGGTCTTGGACCTGAAGCCAGCTCCTGTCTCCTCAGCTTTCATTTCCAAACTGCAGGCCTCCCTGGCCCACTCCTGTCACTCCATTACAGTGACACAGTGGGGAGGATGGGGCTGGTACAGTCTGAGTCTTGGCCAAAACTTTGTCCACAGCCTATAATTTCTAAAGTCTTGATGAGCTACAGGTCTTGCTCCCAGTTCCTGAGAAGTAACGTCAGTAATTGAACAGTGTACTGTTTCCCGTACTTCAGTAATTAGCATATCCAAGTCACGATCTTTGCCATTTCTGCAGTCCTCTATTATTTATGTAAATTTTAAAATCATTTCATCACTTTGTCACTCAATAACATTTATTTTAAGAGAAAAATTTTATGTCATCTGTGCAGTTGAAATACCAGTGTCACTTGCTTTAAAGAGATGTTTTCAGTGGAAATAAATAAAAATGAAAACAAAACAGTGTTATTAAATTTGAGCTCTGAGGTTGCCTGCCTAAATTTCTGAGCTTGAGGTCTGGTATCTCTTTACTTAAAGAAATAAAATAAAAAGAGAGATCAGCAAGTATTAGAGGGGTGTTAGGTATCGACCAGCTGCAGGACAGATCTCTGGGTGGCCTTGGACTGATCCAGTTCTCCACCCTTTCTTGCTCACAGTTTGCAAGAATAACTGTAGAATGTGCTGGGAAAGCATCAACCCGAGACAAGGAGGAGCTGGCCGGAATAGCCTGGGCTCTCTTCTAGTCCCTCCTAGAAACAGGATGTCCTTCAGTGCTTTAGCCCAGTGTGTCAAGGTGGCCCCAGGGCATAAAACTCAGGGTGAGCTGCTTTCTGGGGTCCCTTAGCTGTGGTGCAAGTGGAGCATGTGCAGATAAGACTTAATCTTCCCCAGGCAGCTTTCCTAAGCCCTGAGAGACTCGCTCACTGTGAATACTAAGTTTCTGTTGTTTTTGGTGCCTATCTGTAGGTAATGAGCCCACTTAATTTAATGTGTTGTGTGTGTGAGTATTCTGTCCCATCAGACTTAGGCAAGTAACCCATGCACAGTGAACCAGATTTGCATTAGTGCCAAAGGGCTACATTTAACTTAAGGTAATCAGAAAGAATAAAAAGAGACTGAAAAGAGAGTAACCTTATTTTGTGATTTAAACTATTGTTGCCTATTTTGTCTCTCTTTTTTTTTTTTTTTTTTTTTTTTGAGGCAGGGTCTCACTCTCTCACCCCAGCTAGAGTGCAGTGGCATCATCATAGCTCACTGCAACCTCCAACTCCTGGGCTCAAGCCATCCTCCTGCCTCAACCTCCCTGTTAGCTGGGACTGCAGGCGCAAGCCACACCTTCTACTTTTTCTATGCGTTGTAGAGACGGGTCTCACTCTTGCTCACGCTGGTCTTGAACTCTTGACCTCAAGCGATCCTTCTGCCTCCACCTTCCAAAGTGCTAGGATTACAGGCTTAAGCCACTGTGCCCAGCCAAAATCTTTAACTTGATCAAATCTGCAAAGTCCCTTTTGCCATATAAGGTAACATTCACAGATTCCAGGGATTAGGTTGTGGATATATTTGGGGGGCCATTCTTCAGCCTACTACAGACTGTACAGTCCATGAGGAGAAGTGACATATCTGCTTGGTCCCCACTTACCACCAATGGCTTGCACAGTGCCTGGCACATGGTCCCTATACCATATTTATTAGACTCATGAAAACTATGCACCCCTTTTCCAGAAAAATATTACAATTCTGCGTAACATTTTAGAGGGTTCCTAGCTTCCTTGAAGCCAACACACAGACCCCACGTCAAGCATCCCTAACCTAGAATTCTAGAATGTCTGGCTGTGGCTGAAACACCAGCACCGCAGAGCAGCACAAGCTGAATTGCAAACCAAATTTCTTTCTTTACACTCCTGTCGCTTAGGCGCGTTGGACAGCAGGTGGCGCTCCCGTCCGCCTCCACGCGGAGCTTGGCCCTCTCCGAGCACCTGCTCATGGTAGCGGGGGCGTGGAGCGGTGTCGGTCACTGCAGTGTCTAAAGAACTGTTTCCCAGTCTCCGCACGTACGGAGGAAGGATGCCCGGTTGCATGCGGCGAGGAGCGGCCCCGCCTTCCTTGCTGCGCGCTGCAGGAGACGCCGCGGCGCCTCGGACTCAGCTCGCAGGACAGACCCGCGCACCTGGGCGCGCAGTGCGCCCCACCCGGGAAGGCGGATCGGAGCTCCCGGCAATCACAGAAAACACAGAAACCCAAACACAGAACCCAGGGTCACTGTCCTATGTTCCCTCCTCCAGCTCCTCTGTCTCAAGATGTATATACTATTCCTAAGACATCTAGGTTTCCCTTCTCACCCAATCTGGTTTTGTCACCTGTAATGTTCTATAACTTTTATTCAATTTTATTTTTACTTTCAGTTTGGGCTGATTACCTCTTTGAGTGACACATTTCTTCATGCTGTAGGATGCAGAATTCTTTTACTCTGTGATAAATTTATGTCTTTCTTCTTCAAGGTGGACATCGAGTCTTGAAAAACTGGAATCTGATGAACAAAATGGGCTTTTTGTCTCTATAGTCAGATTTTCTAAATTTCATATATCTAAGTAAAGAACTGAATAATTAATACATCTGTTAATAGCTACTGTTTATGGGATGCTTAGCAAGTGCCTGGCATGGTGCTGTTTTAGCCTCATGATCTCATTTGATCCTCCCAATGTCCCTATGAAGTAGGAGCTATTATTGTCCCTATTTTATAGTTAAGGAGACTGAGGCTTAGATCCGTGATGTAAGTTGCTCAATGACACAGAGCTGGCACAGGTGGGATTTGAGCCCGTGTCTGGAGGATTAACTGTTAGTCTACTTGCAAAGCCACTTGGCTCTTTACTTGGGTTGGCAGATTTATCTCTGTGTGTGCCTCAGTGGTGACAAATGACCCAGCAGGGCTTGAGTGGCTGGAGGATAAAGTACGGAAGCTTTGCTGCCACTTGGGAGGTCAGAGCAGAGAGGCCCTGTCTGCCCCAGGGGCTCTTGATGATCTCTGGACCCTCCCTGGGCCTGGCCACAGTGAGGCGACCTGGAGAGGCTAGTATATTCTGCAGACTCTGGCTAGCGACAGATCTGTAACTCAGCACTGTCTGGGGAATGTGAGCCACTGCTTGGCCAACCTTCCTTCTGGAAAGAGGCAGGAGGCAGCCACTGCCTCTCTGTACTGCCTGGGTGACCTCCAAACACCAGTAATGAATGAGATCATCAGAAATGAGCAGCTCAGGAAATGCCTTTGGTGCTGGTGGCTTCAGATATCCCAGGTCCAAATTATAACTTGCCTCTGCCCAGTGATTACATTTCAGTGTTTATACCACAATGATCTCACTGAGTCCTTTGTGCTTCCTGGTGGGCTGTGATGATCATGTCCATTTGCTAAATCAGAAGAGGCAAGATGAACTGCCCAAGGTCATGCAGAACCAAGGCTTGAACCCAGCCTCTACTGACTCCAAATCCCATTCACTCTCACTGGATCAGTGGGACCCCAGGGTGATTGGGGCAGGCCAGCACAAGGAGCTGAAGAGGAGGCCAAGAAAGCTGGTCTCTATCATACTTACCCCACTTCACTCTGGGCTGCTCTTATATCAGGATTCTGTGTGCGGTTTGTTTGAAAGAGTTGTGTTGCTAACAAAATGTTTTTGAAACTTCCCCAAACTATTCCTTTTCTCCTGGGAATGGGGTTGACACTTTTCTTTTTCTAGGACCCCCTTTTCTCTCTAGGGGCAAGAAGGGATGTACTCAACTCCAGGATGGTGGCACAGGGGAATGTAAAAGATAATGGACAAGGAGGCAGAAGACTTGCATTCTAGTGCTAGCTTTGGTGTGACTTGGTAAAGTTATCTACCTCGGTATCCCCCTCTGTAAAAATGAGGGAGTCAGCTCATATAATTACTAAGATCCAGTTCACCTCACACAACCTGTGAATCTTGGGTACCACACTTAATTCATGAGATATTAAACAGGGATGAAGTACCTAAAATTGCATGAAAAGTTTGTAAATTTTTTTTTGCATGTGTGTTTTTCTAGAAAGAGTGTCTATACCTTTCATCAAAGTCTTAAAGGGGTCTGAAATACAGAATCTCTGGCTTCCCAGGACTTTTAAAAAATGTATTTTTCATTTTTTGGGCAGAACTGCTGTTGTTTCTCCTTTTGGGGGGGTATCAAGTTTTAAGAATGGTGTGAGGAAGCTATTTTCAGTAAGGAAACAAGGGCAACATGCAAAGATAAGCAGAGCTAAAATATGGTAGCTAGATGAAAGAGTAAGAGACTGCGAATAACCTGACAATCTTGTTTAAGCCCCTGGATCCAGCCATACCTGATACCCACCCCCCCCACTTTTAAACTACCTGAACTTCTGGCTCTATTTCAATAATCTACAGAATGAATGACTTATGTGCTAATATTACTGGAACAGGCTCTTAGCCATTTGAAAATATGAAGCTCAACTTAGAAAAGCAAAGTAGGACGAGAAAGGGATGGGATGGGGGAGGGGAATTCCTCCCATGCTTTCTCAAATCTCTGAAAAAAAATTTTTTATATTTTGTTCCTTGTCCTTTATTTTCTTCTCAAACTGGGGGATCTTGGAGGCAGAAAAGACCTTAGAATCAACCCCATTATTACACAGATGGGAAACCAAGATCAGAGAGAAGATGTGACTTTCTCCTGGCTACACAATAAATCAGTAGCAGGGCTGAGACTAGAACCCAAGTTATCTTCGCCAAAGAATGCTCCCCCTCTCTGTGCGACTTTCCTTAGTGCCTCTTTCCCAGGCAGGCTCACAAATTAGCAGAGCTTGAGTAAGTTTTTGTGCCCTTGTGTTTCAGGGCCACAGGATCCATGCCTTATCCAGAAACTTCTGCAGTCCGGATTTCTTTTCTGGTTCTGTGTGCTCAGGCAAACAATGGAGTGTTAGGCCTGGGCATGCAGAGAGGAAGTGAAGGGAACCCTCCTGGGTTCCATCCCTTCTCAGGGGACAGGCCCACCTAGGCCACTGGCCAGGGAACCCCAGCTAGGATGGGGTTCTAGGGATCAGGGCCAGGCCAGACGGTGCCCAGTGTCAGTCACAGCAGGAAGAAACAGCAGGAAGATTTAGATGCTGCTAAGTGTGAAAAGCAGGTAAACAGGATTTATGAAGCAAGTCCAGGGGGCCACTTTCAGTCATAGGGCCGGACTTGTTCACCCCTGGAGGTCAGTAATGGCAAAGGCATAAGTGAGCCCAGAAGCATCCGGCACAAGTGTTGCCCGCAGTTCCAGAGGGAGGGCCGTGGCTGCAGATTCCTCGTGAGAGCAGGCCTTTGGGTGGTGTGGAGGGAACCCGAGGGAAGAAGGAGCCTAAGACCTAGGACGGGGTCAGATCTGAGAAAGAGGGGAGGGGAGGGAGGGGACTACCCCCCCCCCCCCGCGCTTCCCCCCGCCCCCAAGGCTCTGCCTACCGCCAAGTTCACAAACTACTCAAAGCCGCACAGGAGAAATGACCTTTAATGTCTGACTTTGTTTGCAACCCCACCAAAGTGCCACCATTCAGTGAAGTACAAGGAGGGGCTTGAGAGGTACGAAGTCACGAGACAAACAACGCCCGCACACTCGCTCTCCCCGCGCGGGGGCCCCACGCAGGCACCCATGCGGACCACACGCACACCGCACAGACACACGCACGTGTACCCACGGTTAAATACATGTAGAGAGGGACTCGTTTATATATATACAGAGGGAGAGAGAGAGGGAGGGAAGTCCCGGCGGCGTCGGGTCCCCCAGGCTCTCAGCATGCTCGGCCCGGCTCTCCGCGCTGTACCTGGCACCCATGCCCCTGCCAGAAAAGCAGCTGCCCCTCTCCCCGGCCCTCCCCCCGTCCCCTGGGGGCGCGGACACCCCCCTGCCCCCTCCGCCCGCCCTCCCCCCACGGTGATTTCCTCCCCCGGGAAAGGAAGCTGTGCGCAGGGGCCCTAAAACTGCCCGGGCGCCAGGGGCATGTTGCTTTTGAAGCCCGGCTGCCCGTTGGCCACGTCGGCCGTGGCCTCGCAGCCTCCGTTGCTGGAGCCCCCGTCGGTCCCGGGGCTCTCGGGCTCGGCCAGCAGCTTGAAGGTGAAGAGCGGGCCCGAGTCGTGGCGGCCGCGGCGGCCGGGGTGCTCGGGCGCGGGCAGGCTCAGGAGGGCGCCGGGCGCTTTCCACTCCGGGAAGGCGCACAGCTCGACGGGCGGCGGCGCGCCGCGGCCCAGGTAGCCCGGGCTCGGCGAGGCCGAGGGCAGGGTCCGCTGGCTGCCGCTCAGGCAGCTGCCGCTGTCATCCAGAGAGTCCTTGCGCGACTGCGAGCGCTCCAGCGAGCCGCCGCGCGTCCACGGCCGGTAGGTGTAGGCGCAGCCGCCCAGGCGGCGACGGCGACGGCGGCGGCGGCGGCCGCGGCACTGGCACCCGAGGATGCGCACGAAGGCGCGCTTGAACTCCTTGCTGGAGCATGGGTAGATGATGGGGTTGAGGCAGCTGTTGAAGTAGCCCAGCCAGAACACCACCTTGAACACGGCGTCGGGGGGCTTCAGGGTAGAGAACAGGGAGCCTGCAGTGGGGAGGGGGCGAGGGGGGGGGGCACGGGCAGAAAGACAGACAGCGGTTTGTGAGTAGTCAAGCTCTGTCCTCAGTGTGCCCCTCCTAAACCTTGTCATCCCCCGGCATGCCTGCTGCCAGCCTTTCCTGCCTGGATCGTCGCCTTTCTGCTTCAAAAATGAATGAATCCTACAGTCATTTTTTTTGGCTAACCTCAATAACTTCCTCTTTGTCCGTGAACCCTTTCCTGATCTATCCAAGCAGCATCTAAACTCCTATATCTATAGATTTCCTTGGGCAGCACATGCCATATTCAACCCATGTCATAATAAAAATTACCCATAATTGCACACCTCTTTTGGACCAGGTACTGTGCTGGATGTTTTACCTATAGTAGTTTATCCTTCACGAGACGCCATGCAGTAGTGGCTGATTTATTTCCGTGGCTAATAGGAGATGTATTAAAGACGTAAATGTGAAAGGCAAAACTTTAAAGGTAAAAGAAGACAATATAAAGGACAATTTGTTTTTGATCTAGGGGTGAAGAAAAACAACTTAACACTTCAAAAGGATAAACCGTGAAGCAAAAATGGGAGAAGATATTTACAATGTCTAAAACAGTCAAGACACTGACACTTAGAATATGTAAGGAGCTCCTGCAAATCAGCAAGAAAAAGCGTTCCCGGTAGAAACCCAGGCAAAGAAAATGAACCGTTTGCAAAACAGAAAACCCAAGGGCTAATGAACACACGACAAGACGCTCAAAATATTAGGCAGTCAAATAAGTGAAAATGGAAACCACAAAGAGATAGAACATATCTGATAGGCTGGCAAAAATTAGGAAACTGGGTAATTCCAAGTGTGGGGGATAGAGGGCACCTTCCGCGTGGCTGGTGAGGGCAAAGGCCACGCAGACATTCTGGAGAAGACTGTGGCACCACTTGGTCTAATTATGTATAAACACACCTTGTGACCCAGCCATTCTGCTCCAGGGCACAGAGCTGAAAGAATTTTCACACAGATCCGTAAGGGGACATGTATGAGGGTGCCTATGGCAGTATCGTGTGTGGTGACAGGGAGTGGGAGAAAACCCGGGTGTCTCCCCTGGGAAAAGTGCATACTGGGAGATTATGCAGCACTCAGAGGTCTAGGATGACTTGTCCACATAGCAGCAATACGGAAGGATCTTAAATACATCGTTCTTTGTGAAAAAAAGTTGGAAAGAGAATGAGATTTACGACATAAGACCGTTTAAGTAACTTAGCAAACAGCTGCATGCGTTGTGCAAAAACCTTTCAAATTAAAAAAAAACGTATTAAACACAGAATGTTTGCCTGGGGGTGGAGGCAGAGGGAAATGGGAATGAAAGGAAATAAATCAATAAAATGAGTGAGACCTGGCATAGACTGATGATGAAAGATGTTAGGAATCAAAAAACATGATTAACTCACCCCTCTGAATTTGAGATCCAAAAACATTTTATGGCAATATTAAATTAAAAATGATTTCCATTTTAAATATAAGGCAAGTGAAACTTGCAGAAGTAACTTGCCCCAGGTCACTAGCATATTTGTAATATAACTGGGATTTAAACTAAATTCTATTTGAATACAAAATATGTTTTTTTTAAAGAAGGATGCTATTAATAATACTCTGTGGAAAAATGAGAGAATATAAAAAAGCAAAAAGAAAAGATATTTAAAAAGCACACATAATCCTGCAATGCCAAAATATCACATTATTTTCAGATTTCATATACTTTCAGATTTTTTCTATGTATTCTGTTAAATATTTATATACATATTTAAATATTTTTTTAAAAATGAGATTATACTTTTCAGAACATTTTGAATCTTTAAACCATGCACCTAACCCTGCCACCTGACCTGTGGTATATCGACTTTCATATTCCTGCTGTATCTCTTCTGTTAGACTGAGCTTCCCAAGGGTCTGGCCTGTGGGATCATCTTTGATCCTTTTGTTGAATGAATAGCCAGCACTCCTAGAATATCTGAATGAGAGGGATCTTAGTAATTCAAAATCCAACCATTTTGCAGATGGAGACGCTGAGACCCAGAGATTAGCTGAAAATCCCCCAGGTGGTGACACAGATGCCACAAAAAATCCTATGTTTGATTTTGGATTGCCCTTGCGGTTCCTTTCTGTAGCACTTCACCTTGATTATGTGAGATTTGGCCTGTAGGTACAGGGAGCCCATCTCCTATTTCTCTGCTTAGTAACCCACTAGTGACAGCTGGGACAAGATGGCTGGGCTCCTGGTATAGGACCAAGCCAGCCAGGGGTTTAAACTTAGAAAGAGACTTGTCCATGCCTGGATGTAAGTGCTAACTGTAGTATTGACCTCTTTTCTCAACTCAGGGGAAAAACTGAGGGCTACATTCTAGATTTGCTCTAAGTCAGTCAGGTGAGGGCGCCATCTCGTGGTCTGATTTGTGACAAGGGCCACACCATTAGGGTAATGTTCCACCGTTGGAGATAAGACACAGTACAAAAGTCAGCTGAAATGCAACTGTGGTGTGTGAACACCTAGCATCCCATGATGGGGGCAAGTTGCCTCTGTCCATGGGGATATTTTATTTTATTTTGTTTATTTATTTTGAGACACAGTCTCGCTCTGTTGCCTGGGTAGAGTGCAGTGTCATCAGCCTAGCTCACAGCAACCTCCAACTCCTGGGTTCAAGCAATCCTCCTGCCACAGCCTCCCAAGTAGCTGGGACTACAGGCACGTGCCACCACGGCCAGCTAATTTTTTCTATTTTTAGTAGAGACGGGGTCTTGCTCTTGCTCAGGCTGGTCTTGAACTCCTGACCTCAAGTGATCCTCCCACCTCAGCCTCCCAAGAGTGCTAGGATTATAGGCGTGAGCCACCATGCCCAGCCATACAACTAGATCTTATTTTGTTATTTTATTGTTTGCTTGTTAATATTAAGCCATCCCAGGGCTGGCTGAGTGCTTGTTCACCACCGAGACTGTAAATTCCTTCTGGGCAGGAACCATCTCTTCATTTCTTTTCTATCTCTCTTCCAGATTTGTATATTTTTATTGCAAAAGTAATACATGCTAAATTTAAAAAATTACGTATTACACAAAGTCTATTAAGCATAGAGTGAAAATTCTTTCTCCATTCCAGAAGATGGGACCAAGAGTTAACAATTTTGTTTTTAATCCCTCTAGCTTTTTTTTTTTTTCCCCATGGGTTCATACTACACAGACCTTTCCCCAAATTGCTTTCTTTGCTTAGAATATGTATATTTCCCCATGTCAGTGTCTATGCTGCTATTTCACTTCTCTCCCCTCCCCTCAAGAGCTGCATTACAGCCTACTGTCTGGATATAGAGTAGTTTATTTAACACTTCTCTAATGATAGTCGAGTAGGTGATTTCCAATTCTTGGCTATTCTGGACTGCAGTGATGAAAAGCCTCACACATTTCACTTTTTGCACATTTGAGTGTTTCTGTAGAATAAATTCCCACATGAGGAATCACTGGGCCATTTCCACATTTCAGCACTGACAGTTAGCAGAATTACCTTCTGAACTGGTTGCACCAATTTACCCTCCCATCAACTGTGCAGGCGTGTGACATTTTCCCTGCATCTCTGCTCCCCTGGGGTCTGTCAGCCATTTTTTTTTTTTTTTTTTGAAACAGAGTCTTGCTTTGTTGCCCAGGCTAGAGAGAATGCCGTGGCATCAGCCTAGCTCACAGCAACCTCAAACTCCTGGGCTCAAGTAATCCTCCTGCCTTAGCCTCCTGAGTAGCTGGGACTACAGGCATGTGCCACCATGCCCGGCTAATATTTTCTATGTATTTTTAGTTGTCCAGCTAATTTCTTTCTATTTTTTTAGTAGTGACGGGGGTCTCGTTCTTGCTCAGGCTGGTCTCGAACTCCTGACCTCGAGCGATCCTCCCGCCTCAGCCTCCCAGAGTGCTAGGATTACAGGCGTGAGCCACCGCGCCTGGCCTTGTCAGCCTTTTAAATCCTCGTTTGGTAGGTGAACAATGAACTTGCCCTCTCATTCCGTTTAATTTTGTCCTCAGGCAGACCCCAGCATGGCATGCCCACCCTGAACAAGACCTCAGTGACTTCTCGCAGGAGGGACCCCCACTCCCTTTTTTTTTGTTGGAATGGGACTCTGAGGGGTAGAATCTTGGCTCTCCCACCAGCAGCCTTGTGACCTTGGGTGAGTTGCATGCTGTCCCTAAGCCTCAGGTCGTCATCAGTAAAATGGGGCTAATAACAGTATTGACCTCTCTGGGTTGTTGTGAGGATTAAGCGAGATAACACATGTGAAGTCCTCATGAACACGCTGCATACCAGGTGCCTGCCACCCCATCAACTCTACATTAACCATGATTAACCAAATAATAATTATTACATTATTTCTGTAAATCACTGATTGGGCTGGAAATCTAATTTTAGGAAACAGATTTGAGACCTATGTTTCCTAACTCCATGTATCATTTTGGATAAATTGCTTTCCCATTCTGCCCCAGTTTTCCTTCTTTAATCGAGTGGATTGAGTTTGGTCTAAAATTCAATCTCCGTGAAGCCAGAGACAGAAGCCCTGCCCATCCCTGCTGTCCTAGACTCTCACCACAGAGGGGCAGTGTGTGTCAGGGACTGGATCTCCAGGCTGCCATGGATTCCATGAATATTTTGGCCTCTTCCCACCTCCCTCTTCCCGCAGCAGCACAGTAGCTACTGGGATTGGGGGCCCTGTCTGCTGCGCCTGCCTGGGTGGGAGCCAAGAAGCTGTAGCTAATTGACAAGGTGCTGAGACTGTTAGGTGTGTAAGAGGATGGGTGACAGAGATCTTTTCCCCTGGATACCCAGACAGACCTTCACTGGAGGAGGGCAGGAGGGGACTAATGAAGCTGCCAGAAGAGGGGGCAAATACAAGCAAGTGTGGGGTTCTGGAAGGCTCCGGGCTCTGTGCTGGGAGTCAGGGCTGTCCTGGGCTCTTTGACAATGCCACTAACTCACTGTGCATGTCCCTGAGCCTGGCTCCACTTCTCTTGTTCTTGAAATGATCCCAGTGCTCCTTGCCCTGGCTCTCAAAATTATGGTTTGCCAGGACTGCGAGATCTCCTTCCTTAACGGAGGCTCGCCACGGGTGAGTTTCTCACTCAAGGTCACTCAGCTGGTGAATGGCAGAGCGGCTGCCAGGACCTGTTCAAGTTGCCATTCATTTGCTTCAACAAACATTTATTGAGGCAGGGGAGTTTAGTGGTTAAGGACCTGCTCAGATGTTGTGGGTAGGTGGATCTGGGTTCAAATCCTAGCCCTGGAATTCTCAGTTGTGTGACTTTGGAGAAACTCCTTGAGTTTGGTAAGGCTCAGTTTCCTGAAAAATGGGGAAGGAGATAGTTCTTTTTTGCATGGATGAGATGAGTATAGGCTTGGTAAGTGCCTGGCATATCGAAAGGTCTCGGCAAGTAGAGCTATGAAGACTGCTTTGAATTCTGCTATTTCTCCTGCCAGTGCTGCTGCTTCCACCAGTACCACTGCTACGGAGATGAGGACGGTGGCAAAGAGAATGACATCTACTGCTCTGTCTGGGCATTGGGACTCTCACCCTGCTGCTCTTTCCAGCACAAGCCCAAGGACGGACTCCATGCGGTTTCCGAACCTGCTAAAATCGTGTGCAACATTCGTGCATTTTTCCAGGGGGAGGGTCCACAGCTGTCATCGTGGTCTTGAAGGGACTAGTAACCCTCAAAGGGTTGAGACACTGACCCATCTCAAGTCTAGGACTTGCTACGCATCTGGACCACCATTTACTTAACGCTTTTCTTCGAGTCAATTCACTTTTTGTATCTCAACTCCATTCTTTTGAAGGAAGCTTTCTGTCACGATTCAAACACTTGCATCATTTGCTGTAAATAAAATGTCATACTAGAGAAAAATAAGATGAAAACAAAATAGTATCTGTACCTTCTGGATCTCTCCAGACGGTGGTGGGCCTGGGACCTGCTCTCTCTTTCTCAAAAAAGAAGATTAGCAGGGGTTGAAAGGTGTTGAGGCATTTTGGCCCTAAACTGAGAGGCATCCCTCTGTGAGGAACCGAAAGGATTGAAAAAAATCTGAACAGGGAACCACTTGATCACTGGAGAGCCCAGGTCCTGGCACGTAGTAGGTGCTAAATAAATATTTTCTCACTGACTGATGGAATATGTGACTCAGAGTTTCTTGTGCTATCTCTAGCTGTCACCACCACATCCATAGTGAATTCGACCTGCGGTGCAGATGTGGCCCCGAGAAACTATGCTGGACGCCCTGCGGCTCTACTCTGATACCTCCTGGCAGCCTCTTGTTTAGGCTCATTAAGCAGATCGAATGAGACAAAACTTCTGAAAGGGCTTAGAGAGGTTGGAAGCTCACTACCTTGGGGAGGCATTTCTATTATTTTTATCCTTTTTTCCCCCCTGGGGGCTGGGGGAATAGAAGGTGAAGCTTGGGGGAGGAGGGATAAGTCCAGGAACAGATGTTGCTGTAAACCCACCCACGTCACTTGGGCTTTGAGTGCCCAAGGGCGATTTAGAGGGATTGAGAAGTGCAAGGGTCAAAGGCTAATGCCGAGCAGAATCTGTACAGGGAGAAGTATTTCTTGGCTGGACGTGGTCCCAGCAGGTCATCCTTAAGGTGCCATTCAAATCTGAACAGTAAACAGTGAGCAGCGCAGGTCTCAGCCCTCTGTGACCCTCCACTCTTCAAAACAAGCTCTACCCTGTTCCAGGCACCGGGCTAAGTGCTTAACCCCCGTTGTGCCAGTTACTTCTTCAACAGTCCCTGTTTCCAGGGCAGCCCCTTACGACTGTGCCGTGCATGGCTCTAGGGGGCAGCATTCACATTGTCGCCTACAACAGTCCTTGGTGACTGTAGGGCCAACCTGCATGCACGGGCCTGGGGGCCGTGACTATTACACGCAGGGGAGCAGAAACTCAGATTTGACAGGTAAGTTGCCAGAGGTGACAGAGCTGGCAGGTGATAGAACATTAGAATCTGAATCCAGGCAGCCTCTACCAGAGGCTCCTAATGACCAACACCACAGCTCACAGGAAGACAGAATGTACAGGCTCATGTCTGGGAAGGATGGGAAGGGTACACACGGGAACGTCCACAGTGCTTATCCCTGAGTGGGGGAATTATGGGTGAATTTTCCTTCTCTGTGCTTTTCGGTGTTTTCCAAAACGTTCCCCATAAACATAATTTACTTCTGGAACTGGGAAAAAGTCCAGTGAATTTTATTTACAAGCGAAAAAACAAACAAGCCAAAAGATGCTGTGGTTATCAGGTCCTCGTCATGTGCCAGCCAACGTTCTTAGGTCCCATGTCATTTAATCCCAACAGCAGCTCCCTGAGCAGGGTGGGATTATCCCTGTTTTACAGATGAAGAAATGGGGACTCGGTGGAGAACAGCCCCAGACCAAGGTCCCCGCAGGGAAGAGACAGAGAGGTTTGAAATGAAACCTGTTGGTTTGGAGACTGCAGCGAGGTGTGGGAACCTAACGCCCCACGTATCTGGTCCACAAAACGCCAGCATTGGGCTGGGTGGTTTCTAACAGCCCTCTGGGCCCTGACATTCCGGGACTCTGGGGTTGTAAATTTGATTTGATTTATTTCACAGTCAGCGTCAAACAAGCCAATGGCCTCAGGGGAGCCAGTGGGTGGTGAAACCATTCTTGATCCGCTTGTAAATGGAGTGGAACTCCTTTTCAACATGGCTCTTATTAGGAGCATTTGGCTACATCTTCAGCCAAACCAAGTCTCCCCAGCTGAAAGAGCTTGGCCCAATAAAAACTAGAAAAATTTAAAATAGTTGCTAATTCTTTCAGCAGCAGCTTTGTAAAAGGAGGTTTCCTTGGATTTGGAAATTCCTTTCGAGGTTTTTCCATTTTCATTTGCCACTTACCCCTGGAATGAGATCATAAACTTGTCCAGCAAATCCAATATCTTTGGGGCCAACAGAGCCATGTTAAGTCTTAAAGCAAATGCTGAAAACAGTATTAATCACCAGAGCCACTTTTTGCTGGTTCCTGAATCAGTTATTAGGTGCTATGTTTACAAACATTCTCTAATATAATCCTTCTGGCAGCCCTGCTACTATGTATTAATATTCATTTCACAGACGAGGAAACTGAGGCTTAAGAGGTTAGCAAGGTCACATGCCTAGTAAGTGGTGGGGCTAGGATGAAAACCCAGCTCTGAAGCCTGGGTTCTTCCTCATTGTTTAATAATAAGAAAAAGTGCATCTATTCATTTCCTTAAACATTAGGCAATTTCTCCCTTAACTGAGAACAATTTGTCTCTCCACTGAATTGTTAAAGCACTTTTTCCTAACCTAAAATGTGGCATTTATCACTTTCGACCTTGGATCTCAATTGCTTAAGTCTACGTCTCATATCTTCTGATTAGACTGTGAATGTCTAGAAAACAGAGTTCATGTCTGATTCTTCTCTCTCTGCCCAAGGCCTACCACAGTGCCTGACATGTGATGGGCACTCAGTGAACAGGTGTTGCATAAATAATAGTGATAAAAATAATAAAACTGAAATTAGCTTAACCCTTGGCTACTCAACATGAGGTTCCTAGGTAAGCAGCTCCTGGCGCTTGCTAGAAATGTCGAATCTCTGATCCAGTGCGTCAGAATCTGCTGCTTTTTTTTTTTTTTTTTTTAAGAAATGGGGTCTTACTATATTGCCCAGGCTGGCCTTGAACTCCTGGGGTCAAGCAGTCCTCCCTCCTCAGCCTCCTGAATAGCTGGGACTACCGCGTGAGCCACTGTGTCCAGCTTAGAATCTGCTTTTTAACAAGATCCCAAGATAAGAAGTATTGCCTTAGTTTGCATTACAATTTTATTCTTAAAAATTATTTCCCTGCGTATCTTGGGATTCGTGGGTGAGCAAAGGCTGGGCTGAGAGCCACCTCACCATGGGATTGAATCCCATGCTCCCATGTGCTCCCAATCCTCCAGTGACTCCTACAGTTTATAGGATAAAGTTCAAACTGCTTAGGCTGGAATTTAAGACCCGCTCAACTTTGCTGCAGTGGACTAATTCTTTGTAACACTCATTGACTTTTCTGGCCCCTTTCGCTTTATTCAGGCTGTCCACTGGTCTGAGACGCCATTTCCACTCCCTTCTTCCTTTCCATCCTTTCCAGGTTGGTTCAAATTCCTTCTCATAACTACCTTCCTCTGGAATGTGAAGGCAGGAGAAAGGAACAAGCAGGCCAAGAAGACCAGCTAAAATCCAGGTGACTTGCACACCTTACTTAATTTCTTCTTCACAATAGGCAGGAGGCACAAGTGGTCTCTGTAATTCTCAATTTACAAATGTGGAAATCAGGGCTATGAGTGTGCAGAACTCACAGCTATCAAGTGGTGGAGTTAGGATTCAAACCCAAATCTGCTCAGCTCCAGAGCGGTTTCCATGATACACAATATTGTCTCCAAACCCTTAGAACATTTCTGGGGTGGGGAAGGCTAGAATTGTTTACTTAGTTTTTTGTAATGATGTCTTTACATATATTTTATCTTGTCACTTTAGGCATTGTTTCAACACCTTAAAGATGGGGTCTGTGTCTTACACTTCTAGCGCAGGGCTAGGTGTGCAGTCAGTGCCCATTGATTACCAATTGATTAATTGATCAACCCGTTCCAACTTCCAGTAAGGGAGCAACCTCCTGGCTGAGGCCCAGAGTTGGGAGCAGATGGGACAGAATGGTTTCTGCAGCACTTATGGGTTCGTCTTCGATGTGAAGCTGGGTTTGTTTCATGCTTTGACCTCAATGAAAATGGTAATTTCCCTGCAGAACACTTTTAGAAACTGGGCATTCGTGGGACTTGATGTAAAGAAGCTGTGAAACTTTATAAGGGGTCATGAAAAGAACACATCTATAAAGGAGAGGCATAGCTTGCTTTGTACAGGAAGTCTCTATCCAATATAATTTCAGTTCTCTCCAAATTAATCTGAAAATTCAAAACGATCTCATTAAAATTCTAACAAGTTTTTTTTGTTTGTTTTTGTCTTTTGTGTGTGTGTGAGATAGAGAAAGAGAGTGTGCTAAATGATCCAAAACCAAATATACGGAAGAACATGGAATTTGAAAGAATAACTATGAGAAAAATTCCAGATCAATTGAAAATAAAGAGGAATGGTAGGGGATGGGGGTGGGGGAATGGGCAAATCACCTCTATAGATATTAAAACCTGTCATAAAATCATAGTAATTAAAAAAATACTAGGGCAGAAAGTGCAGGAAAAGGCAGAAAGATCAATGAGATTATGTAGTTTAGGAAGAGAACCAAATATCCACAGGAACTTTTATGCCATTTCAATGCTTTTGGGGAAAAAATAGATTATTCTATAAATGGTAGTGGCGCAACAGGATAGCTATTTAGAAAGAAATAAGGCTGGATCTCTACTTTATTTCCTATACTGAAATAAACTCAGATCTGAGATTTTAAATATAAAAATGTTATTAAAATATTAGAAGAGGATATAGGCAAATGTTTTTATAATTTTGAAATAGGAAAGACCTTTTTAAGCACAACTGAATTTCAGGATCTGTAAAGAAATGTATTGCATCTAGACATTTCTGTAAGATGGTAAACTTCAAAAACACGAAGAATTGAGAGAAATATTTGTAATTCAAATGACAGTAAAAGGAACACTCTAAAACACAAAGCTCTCTTTCAAATCAATAAGAGAAAAACAACTCAATTGAAAAATAAGCAAATCATATGAATGAGCAAGTAACAAGAATAAGCACAATAGACACCCAATGAGTTAGTGAAAAAATATAAAATTCTTTTATAAAATAAATAATACAAATTTAAAAGCAGCAAAATATTTTAGGTCTATTGATTTGGAAGATATTTTAAAAATGCTTATGCTTAATTTGATGAGGGTGTGGGAAGACACACATTGTCATACATTCTGGGTGGGGTATCACTTTTGGGCAGAAAATTGGCTTTATCTAATTAGATTAAAATGAGTATGGCTTTTGATCTAAGTACTTGACAGGAATTTATCCTATAGAAATATTCTTGAAAGGGAGCAAAGATGAAAGTATAAGGAACTACAGTCACGTTCCCCCCAAATAGGAAATAACCTAAATTTCCAACAATAGAGGATTGTGAAATAAATCATATAGCATTCACACAATGAAAGACTGTACATCTATTAAAATGGTAAGCTAAGTTGGCAATGATGCAAATTTCAAGACAGAATGCTGAGTATGATCTGATTTCTATAAAAAACTTTATGTGTGTGTGTATCAGTATATTTACAGCAAAAACATCTGGATGAATATATACAAAACTATTCATAGTAGTTATCTCTGGAAGATATGTTTATGTAAAGATTTTCACTTTGTAGTTACAATTCTTTTTGCAAAGAACAAATATTGCTTTTGTAATTAATGCGAGAGAGAGAGAGAGAGAGAGAGAGAGAGAAGAGAATGATATTGAGAGAGAGACAAACGTTGAAAATATAGGGGGAGATGTCCTGAACATGAGTGCAGCTAAAAAAAACCAACTATATATATATATATATATATATATGGAGAAAAAAGAGCCAGCCATGGGATATTAGCTGGCAGACAATCAGGCTGGGTCGTGGCCTTTCAGGGCCCCAGTTTCTCCATGCACAAATAAGAGGGTTGCATTAGCTACCAGGGCTTCCTCTTTCTCTGACTCTAAGCCTTGTGTTCACTTTTTAGAGAAAAAGTGGAAATTAGGGGAGAAGGTACAAATATACCTCCTGCCAGAGCTGCTTTGAGCCTAGGACAAACAGACTCCACAACACTAGATCCTTTCTTCCAAGGTGGTCCATGGACCTGCCGACTGGCTGACGGGCCTGGGTGTCTTGGGATGAAAGGCTCCATGAGAGAACAGGGACAATTTCTGGCCCTGGAGAATCAGACGGTAGAACACCCAGATTGGGCCACTCAAGCCATTAGGCTCTGTGTGGTCCCTTTCATCCCCTCTCTCAGTAGCTGCTTGCTGGGTTCCCTGCCCTCTTCTCTCTGACTCATCCCTTTGTTGTCTTTTGACTGGTGGAAATCAAAACTTTTTCGATGTTCAGACTGGTAGGCCAGGCTCTGTGTCACCTTTCCACTTGTCTGGTCCGGTCTGGGACACATTCCTCTCTGATGGGCCACACCTGGGACTCATGCCTTCCTTGTCGCCTGTAGCCCTCAGGGTTTCTCAGCCCTGAGTGAATGATGCTGGTGCACGTCTCCAGGGTGTCTTTTCTTCTTGCCGGAGCCCTCTCTTGCGTTTCTGTATCCCGAGAGCCAAACACGTTGCCTGGTATGGTGCGTATTGCAGAAAGAAATGATTGGGTTTTGCTGCTGAATGTGTGCGGCTCTCAGATCCCAGCACGGTGAGGCTTTGTCTTCCTTCTCTGTCTAGGTCTACAGACATGTCATAACACGAGCCTGAAATTCGTGCCCTTTCTCATAGCTCAAGGGAAACCTTCCAGGTGGAAGTTCCTGGAGCACGATTCATTGCTCAACTGGGAGATATCCTGTAGGACACCAAGTTGGGTGGGCTTGCTATAGCCACGCAAGAGTGTTTTCTGAGAAATTCAATGAAGAAAGGTCTGAATGTGTTCAGTATTATTGCCTGTGCTGTTTATATATGTGTGGCTCAGACACCAGCTGGGAGCCTTTCCACCCCTTGAAAGCTAGGTGAGATTATCTCCTATATCCTTTTGTCATAACCCTGGAAGTTCAAAACACTCCATTAGAGTCTCTGGATTCCTGGAGTGGGGTGGGAGGACTAACTCCAATCTGGCCTCTCTTGCCTCTTGGGCTCCATTGCCCTTGACAGCCTCCTCTTCTTATACCATATTCAGAAAATGATTCCACAAGAGAAAAATCACCCACATGAAGTGCAATGGACTGAATGTTTTTGTCTTTCTAAAATTCATATGTTGAAGCTGTAACCCCCAATGTGATGGTTTAGGAGATGGGGCCTTTAGGAGGTAATTAGGTCATGAGGGTGGAGTCCTCATGAATGGGATTAGTGCCCTTATAAAAGGGACCCAGAGAGCTCTCTTGCCTTCTTTCCTCCATGTGAGGTGACAACAGGAAGGTGGCCGTCTGCAGCCTGGATGAGAGCCCTCACTAGAACCCAACCCTACTGATACCTTTATCTCAGACTTTCAGCCCCCAGAACTATGAGGAATACATTTGTTGTTTATAAGCCACCCATTCTAGGGCACCTTGTTATAGCAACCTGAATGACTCAGACACCAGGCATTTAGAACTACTCAATGCTGGGCCCCCTGATCCCCTCCTTGCCCCCTCTCATCTCTGTTCCTCTCCCCCTCCCTCCCAGATTGCCCCAGGAGTTCCAAATTCTTATGTCTCTTTTAAGGCAAGCATTTCCAGCCTCTCTTCTCGTAGCTTTGCTGTCAGCCTTGTTGAGGGTAGCAAGGAGGGAAGAGTTGGGGGTGGTGATGGGGGGCGATGGGTTTCATCTTCTACCTCTACCTCTAAACAAGCTATTTCTCCAAAGACACTTCCTTTCCTCAAAGAAAATCTAGATTTTTCAGAAAATGAGGTTCTCTCTTCCTCTTTTCATGTGAATAAATGCTCCATTCTCCATTTGACATAGGCTTTTGGATTATCATTCTCAGTGAGGGGCCCCAAGCTTTGCTCCCCTTTACTGAGAAAGTCTTTATTGAACAGTTCTTAGATGCCTGCAGCTGGGCTGAGCATCTAGTCAAGGAGACTAACATTGAGTAGGGAAGCAGAGAGATTTCACTGATTATTCTGTCCTCACAAGTCTATGAGGTGGTTATGTTTATTAAGCCCATTTTGTAGATGAAAAAAAAATGGCAGCACAGAGTGATTAAGAAACATGCTCAAGATTACATAGTGGTAGAGATTCAATTCCAGGCTTAACCCAGAACTACTGGTCTTTCCACTACCCCAGTGCTGATTCCCACAGCCTGGAGGCTTGTCACTCCCCTGGAACATTCGTTGTGGAGGTGTCTAGAAGAAAACCAGGAGGTGCCGGTTATATGTATGGTTGGAGAGACGTGTGGGAGGGATCTTGCGGGAAGGAGGTGTTATTTGATATTGCTACTTTCAAAGAATGTTCCTGCAAAGATGATTCCGTCTTTGCATGTTTTGAGGAGACAGGAGCTGGAAGGGCAAGGATTGGCACCCCCTTTGTGGGTGGGGGCGTAACCGCAGTGGGGAAAGTGTGTTTCAGAAAACCTGTAACTTAAGAAGGTTATTGAGCTCTTGAGAGAGGAGGCCTGACTTCTTACACAGTGTCCTGGAGAATGTGTGCTGACTCTCGCAATAGAAATAGACTCAATCTTTATGAGGTTTCCAAAGAAAATACAGAAGATGGTGGTGATCTCACTTTAATAACGAAAACGGCAATAGCAAAAGCAGTTACCATCTATCGAGAGCTCATGGGGCAATCGCTATAACCAACCCCTAAGATGCATGTCTCATTCAGTGCCCCAAACAATTCTAAGTGGGAGGTACAGCTAACTGTCCCCATTTTACAGATGCTAAAATTGAAGCTTAGAAAAGAAGCAATTTCTTCAGAGTCACAGAACTAACTCATTACAAGCCACGAGTTCCTGCCTTCCCATCTGCTACTGTTTTGACCTTGTGAGGCAGGTCACCAAGAAACCAAGAAACCAAGGACAGCAGTTCCCCCAATCCACAGTTTTGCTTTCCACTGTTGTGGTTACCTGTGGTCAACTGCAGTCCGAAAATATTACTTGCTATAAGATATTTTTAGAGAGACAGAGAGACCACATCCATATAACTTTTATTACAGCATATTGTTATGATTGTTCTAATCATAACAATAGCTAATTGTGCCCAAGACCACCTCATCCTAGGCAGAAACACGGGGAGTCGTGGTAATGGGAACAAGGGCTTTTGTGATTTTTTATTGCTTGGCTTAATCCTATCTTGTCATCTCCCTCCTGTGAAATCTTACCCTTGCCCAATCTTCTCGCTTTTGTTCTTGGCATTGCCCATCTACAATCCCTTGCTGTTAATCCCTTACTGTGCCTCATTTATAAATTAAGCTTTATCACAAGTATGCGTGTCTAAGAAGACACAGTGTATATAGAGTTCGGAGCTCTCTGTGGTTTGGGGCATCCGCTGGAGATCTTGGAATGACTTCCCCACGGATAAGGGGTGACCACTGTACCAAAAGGAAATCTGGGAAAGTGGAGCAGAGTCCACAGGAGAGTGGAAGGTGCACAAGGGTAAAGAAGAGCCAGGTTTGGGCGTGAATATACTGTTTTCAGATGACTTCTTTTCCCAGCCAAATCCAGGAGAAACTGTAATTATTTAGAATTGAAAAGTTATCCTTCTCCCACCTCTGGGCTTTGCGAAAGGTAAGTCCTGGGCACCTGAGAAGGTGGAGGGAGGGTGGACGCTTAACTCACAAGTTCTTCCATGATCTGTAGATGGGCAATGCCAAGAACAAATGCGAGAAGACAGGGCAAGGGTAAGTTTTCACAGGATGGAGGTGAAAAGATAGAATTAAGCCAGGCAATAAAAAGGCTAAAAAAAGGCCCAACAGCCCTTGTTCCCATTACCACTCCTCTCTATATTTCTGCCTAGGATGAGGTGGTCTTGAGCACAGTGAGACCCCAAAGGTGGCCATGGGTGGGTGGCCAGGCCAGGGCAGCTCAGGTTCCAGCCTGAGGAGCTGCCTGCGTTCGCGTGCGTGGCTCACAGTGGTGTGGCCCTGCCCATCCAGGCGGACCTAAATTCCCCACTGGGTCACCCAAAAGGGCAGTTCACTCAAGCTTGCTAATTCCTCTGTCCACCTTCTTCTTTATAGGCTGGGACCAGATGTTCCACCATCAATTCTGAAAATGTCTCTGAGCCTCAATGGATCTTTATGAAAAGCAGCCCCGCTACTCCCAGAGGCACGTGCTCAGTCCAACGAGGTCTTGCAGAAAAAATGTGCCTGGCGTAGCAGCATTCAGAGCAGATGGATGGGCGAGGCCCTGGACCTCACTCTCCCATCCTCCCTTGCCCTGATCCGCTGCTCGTGACAGGAGGAGGGGTGCGTAGGGTTGGTGGAGGTTTGACTGATCTGGGACGAGGCTTTGCAAACCATAAAGGAGTAGGATGCAAGGGGAGATAATGAAATACACCAGCGTGTGAGGAAGTGCATTTGGCAAGAGGCTTCCAGACTTGTTCTTCCGAGGCTGCTGAAGTGCACAAATGGAGGCAGGCTGGTGCTGGCCGGTCCATCTGCTCGGAGGTCTTGCTGGCCTGGTAGAGGACAGCGTGACCTCAGGAGAGAGTCTTGACCTGGGCACTCGCCTTCACGTGGCAAATGCATCATTATAGTGCCTGGGCATTTTATTCCAGTCCCTCCCGCTCAGGATCCTTATGCTGCAGGACTGTTAAAAAGAACAATCTGGTAAAACCAGCATTTGATGACTGGGTTTATTAGTCCCACTTTTACTTCTAATTTTAATGTTAGTGCATCAATCCTCTAGCAAGCACAGGAGTTCTTAATGGTGTCTGTGAGTCATTGAAAAATAAGGGGTTATTTGATGTGCATATGTACGTTTTTTGTGTAGCTGTTTCATAGCTTCCAGCAAATTTTCAAAAGGGCCCGTGTACTGAAAAAAGGATAAGAGCCATTGATTTAAAGCAAATCACTGTTTTGATCAGGAACCAGGTTGCATGCATGCTCTGAAAGCGTGAATGAGCTGTCAGAAGATTGGGCTTCATTTCTCTAATGAACAATACAAATTTAATAGGACCTCATGTTGGTAATGATGTGAGTGAATGGGCATTCATAGTCTGGTGGTGGGAGTATACATTGGAACATGCTTTCTGGAAGGTAATTGGGTAATGTGACTCAAAGTCTCAGTTTTAAGAATTTAGTTTTAAGAATTTAGTTTCCCTGAAATTATAATTCTAAGAATTTATGTTAGTGGCTAAGTGTCCTAGCTCTGGAGTCAGACTGACTTGAGTTAAATTTGAGCATTGCTACCTATTATCTATGTCACTGTGGGCAAGTTACTTAACCTCTCTAGGCCTCAGTTTCCTCATCTGTAAAACGGAGGTAATGTTATTTATCCATAGGATTTTTGGAAGGCTTACATGAGAAAATACATGTAAAACACTTACTACAGTATCTGAGACACAATAAATACTCAATAAATGTTATTATTATGTAGATAAAAGGATTTTATTGCCACATTATTTGTCATATCATCACTAAATATTGGAAACAACCCCCAATATTCCACATAAGTGATTGGCTTAATGATACATGCAGCTCAACCAGTGAAGATTAAATCAGTGAATATGATTGGGAAAGTGTTCACAGTATGTTAAAAGGTAAAGAGCAGGTACAAAATAGTATGTATGACCTCATCCCATAGAACGATGGCTGAATAAACATGCATTAAACATTTCAGTGGTTATGTTTGAGGGGCAGCTTTTTATTATCTTCTGTTTGTTTTTCTGTAGCTTCTAAATTTTCTACACTGAAGTGTATAACTTCTTGTAAGAAGACAAAACTCATCCAATAAAAGTTACTTTTTGAAAAAACTGACTGATGTCAGTTGAAAACACTTTGTGGCTTTGAGTGGTCATTTCTGGGAAGGTTCCCTTCTTCCTGTTGCACTTGAGTTGTACCTTCTTTCCTGTTGAGATACTGGGAAACTCAAATGAAAGGGGGAGCGGAAAGGTGCTTTGTGAAGGGTGGTACCCGGCATGTGCGGAAAAACAGGCTTCTCAAGCCAACGGGCTTTTGCAAAGTAATCCGCACTGTCGTGCAGGAGGACTCAGGAGGCCCAGCTGTCTGGACTTTGAGAACATTCCTCCAGCCCTGGGGCTAAAGGCTCATTATGATTAACTCCGGGAACTTGGTAAGGATGAAAGGTACAGCGACTTTCAGCCATGAAAATTGGTCTGCAGTCAGGATCCCAAGTTTAATCTCTGTGAAACCGATGGGCAAGTATGACCATGCTTTCTAATTAGGCAGCAGCAAAGTAATTGATCAAATCAATTCCCTTCATGACGCAAAGCCAAAGAACCCAGGGACAGCTTGAGCTTGGAGGAGCATCCAGAAAGCCAGAGAACGTGAATCCCTCTCCAAGATGTTAATGTGGTTAATCTAAATTGCTTTGCTAATTGCTGGCTCCTTTCTCAATAACAGATAATACGGTGACGCAACATACCTCCCATGTCCCTCACATGGCCAGACTATGGACTGGGGTGATTTAAATTGTGCTCATTCATTTTTTTCGTGGATTTACAGCAAGCATTAAACTTCATCAGGCTTAAAGAGCCTTGGAAAGGCTTCCGGAAAGAAGCAAAGTCATAGCCGGGTCCCTCATTTCATTTATGAATAGCTTTACCATTAATTTGAAAGCCAGTGTATTAAAAAAAGAATATAAAAGGGAAACCATTAGAAGAAATGAGACTTATTGCAGCACCCAAGTGTTGAGACAAACATTTTCAACCTATTTAGTGCAGATCAAAGGAAGAAAAGCAGTAAAGAGGCTGCTTTGGTTGAGTGAAATAAGCACAAAATTTGGGGTCAGAGAGAGCTGGTTGCAAGCTGAGCTCTGCCACTCATGAGTCCTGAGAACTTGGGGTCAATTATTTCACCTTTCTGAGCCTTGGTTTTCTTATTTGTACAATGGAGAGAATTAGACCATCTTCAAAGGGTTGTGACGATTAAATAAGATAACATACTAAAACACCTAGCTCAGTGCTGGGGACATAATAAATGCTCAGTAAATATTAGTTTTCCGTCAGTGTCTTGCCCTCTGAACAAAGCCAGAAATCCTGTCTTTGTTCTTTATTACAAACTCATGTATCTTAGTCCAACTGTCTGTGCCATCGGATTTCAAGACTATTCTAGACAAGGTAACCTAGAGGCTTTCCAGAATTTACGCCATGTTTATGTGTGTGTGAACTCTGATTCTCTCTCTTTTATTTTTTTTGAGACAGAGTCTGGTTTTGTCACCCCAGCTGGAGTGCAGTGGCATCAGCATAGCTCACTGCAATCTCAAACTCCTGGGCTCGAGCCATCCTCCTGCCTCAGCCTCCCAAGTAGCTGGGACTACAGACGTGTGCCACCACATCCAGCTAATTTTTTTCTATTTTCTGGTAGAGACAGTGTCCTGCTCTTGCTCAGGCTGATCTTGAACTCCAGACCTCAAGAATCCTCCCAGTTTAGCCTCCTGGAGTGCTAGGATTATAGGCGTGAGCCACCGTGCCCAGCCAGTGAGCTCTGATTCTTAAGAGGGGGCACAACAGAATCTGGGAGTGGGAATTTATGTCAAGTTTTTTAAAAGCATCTTTAGTATTATCTATACTTTTTAAATGTGAAAACCCTGTTGTTTTCATAGCACACATTGCAGAACACAAAATTCAAATCATCTTGGCGGGTGGTATAAGAAAAATCCCTGATTGCAGAGGGAAATTTTTCAGTTTAGAAAAGAGGGTCATGGGCTAAGCAAGATGGAGAGAATGGATTTACAGAATGTCATTCTGGCAAAACACATGACAGACACACACGTGGAACGGCAGAGAGTGACTGGAGGGGGAGAGGGAGGGAGCTTTGGGGGTGCTGATAATCTTTTCTTTCTTCCTTTGGGTGCTGCTTACACGGATGTGTTGGTTTTGTGAGAACTGACCGGGCCGTGCCCTTATGAGTGGTGCACTTTTCTGTACGTATGTCACACTTCCATAAAAAGTTTCTTCAAAGAAAAATAAGTGGCACACACTTTGGACACATTCGTTATGAGGTGGGACAAGTCCTGAAGGTGTCTCGTGTCAATTTCCTAAGGAAGGCGGGGAATTCTCTGTAAATCCTGGATCAGGCTTTTCCCCAGATGGTCTAGATTTTTATACGTGGGAACAGAACGCAATCCGAAGCTACTGTCCTCTCTCTCTGGACCCCTGATACAGCCTCACAGCTGATCTCCCTGTCTCCACCCTTGAGCCTCTACAACCCACTCTCTACTTTCCCCATGAGGTCTTTAAAAATGTAAATCGGATTAAATTACTTCCCTTTCCAAAACCTTCCTGGGATTTTCTGTTGCACTTAGAGAAAATGCTAACCTCTTCATTGTGACCTACAAGGCCTCACGAGATGTCCATGCCTATGGGGCATCATCTGTCACCTCTCTCCCCTTCCCTCTGTCCGCTCCAGCACTCTGGCTGCCATGTTCCATGGCAACCATGTCAAATGCATTCCCACCTCAGGGCCTTTGCATTCACTGCCCCTGCTGGTTGGAATGCCCTCCCTCCAGATCCCTGCCTGGCTGGCTCCTTCTACTTACCAAATTTCAGCCCCATGACCTCAAAGAGTCCTTCCCTCCCAGCCTTCTCATGCTTTCTCTTGATCTTTACCACCTGGCCTCTCTCTAGAACACCACCCCATTTTGTTTCCTCTATGGTGCTTACAATTACCTGATATCATATTGTTTATTTATATATGTACTCCTTGTCCATGCCCACTCCCTAAGACTATAAGCTGCACGGAGGTGGAGGCATTGCCTAGCTTGTTCACTCTTATATCTGTAGTTCCTTAAAGTGTACCTGACACATGGAAGGTACCTAAAAGATATCTGGCTGTGTGATCTTTACAAGCCTCTCACTCTCTGAACTTCAATTTCCATGTCTGTAAAATTAAGCATATAAGCCTTTCCCCCCAGGGTTGCTGTAAAGATGAAAGGAGATGATGTATGTGAGGCACTTAGCACAGTGCCTGGCACATGGTACACACGGTGGCTGTGTTCCCTGGGTGCTAATCATAAGGCTTTGTTAATTTTATGCCCACCGAAGGCCTCTCTCATTCGTTTACCATGAGCGAGCAATCATGTTTTATTAGGAGCACTTTGACAAAATGGTAACCCAGCCTGTCGAGAGACCAGGTTTCCCAGCGTTATTCTGATGTTTCTCTGGCTAAGTGTTAGCCATTCTCTGTGTGACATACAATAATTAACTGATTAACAGAGACCTTGTGCTACTTTGGATCACTCTTCACGAGACACCGTGGATGGAGTTTGTATCTAGAATAATGAGCAGCCTGCAGGACACTGCACCACGGCAAGACAGGTAATAAAGGAAAACACAGGCACACGGCACTCAGGCCAGGATACAGTGGCGGGAGAGGAAGCTGATAGCCACTGCTGTCCGCTCTAACAAATGGGGCCATTGGTTCCTGGGGCATCCTGAGTAAATTGGTATCTTTAGAAGTGTTTTGTTAAAAAAAAAATCCCTGCTCAAAAGGTTCAGAAAGGAACAGGACCTGTCCGCTTTAAGAATCTAGGTTCACAAAGAGTGGTCTCTGTTAGATCTGATGTAAATAACAGAGCACATTGCGGGTAAGGAACCTCATTGAATGGCAAAGAGCTATTGATATGAAAGGGAGACAGAGCGCAGAAGAATAAAATTGGGGAGTGAGAGTCAGAGAGGGAGGGAGAGAGAGAATGAATGAGAGCGAAGCCAATTGTGGTAGTAAGTCAGTCACCCAGGTAACAATACACTGATTGGAAGAAAATCATCACAGAATTTTAGCTACCAAATGAGAAAGTGTTCCATTTTGTTCTTTTTAAAATTTTGCCTTTTTTTCTTGTGATCTGGGGGAAGGAAAGATTGGCAAAAAATTGGGGAAAAATCAAATGAAAGGCAAATCTCTTTCTCTCCCTAATCCCTGAAAAAAAAAAAATCCCCTAAGTAGGTCATACACAGTATCCTCAATCGTCTCAGCGGAGGCTCAGGCTACAGGAGGCATGAAAGAATTCTGAGGCATCACCTAGATAGATTGGGGTGGGGAGAGATGCTGACAGGTGACACAGGGAGGAAGTCATTAGACTAACGATCTTTAATCAGGTTGGAGTTGGGGCGTCTAGGACTTTCAGGCCTAGGGCTCTATTGACAGGGTCTTAGACCAGAGGAATTGGCCCAGCGGGTGTATTTTTAGCCCTAGAGAGTTCAGGGCTAAGCAAAGATTAAGAGTTAAGTTTGTTTTTCTGGGAAAATATGAGCTGAATTAACAAAGAGGAAAAGTACCCAGTTATACTTAAGTAGTTTATTCCTTTGAAACTCATTCTTTATTATATTTCTTTTTATCCCCCATAGAGATGATCTAATTCGTATTTTTATTTTAATAAAGAGAGCTTTAAAATTGTTAATTATGCTTGTAACAAACGAATACCTTTTCTTTTAAAAAATTAAGAAGATACCCTTTTATTACCATCCCTAATTCCAGGATCCTCCTTCAGAGGCAATTATTTTAATCTTTTTGATGCACTACCTTTTAGTTTTTTCCCTATGTATTTCTATATATATATTCATAGAAAATAGAATATTTGGGATTTTTAAAAAATGTAACATTTTATACTGTATGCAGCATGCTGAAACTTGCTCCCCCGTTAACAATTTGTTTTAAAGATCTTTCTTAATCAGTAAACAGATCTAATTCATTTTTTCTAAATGCTGCATCACAATCCACTGTATGGATGTGTCAGTTTATTTCCTCACTTGCCTACCGATGGACAACTAGGTTGTCTCCCAATTAGAACAGTATTTAAAAAAAACCCCAGCTTTACTGAGCAATCATTCACATGCCATCAATTCACCCTTTTAAAGTGTACAATTCAGTGGTTTTTAGTATATTTACAGAGTTGTATACCATCACCACCATCTAATTATCCAAAAGGAACCATAGCTGTCACTCACATTCCCCCTTCTCAGTCTCTGCAAACACTGATCTACTTTGTCTCTTTGTGAATTTGCTTATTCTGGACATTTCATACCAACAGAATCATATCATATGTGACTTTTTGTTTTTTCCCTTAGCATATCATGTTCAAGGTTCATCTGTGTTGTAGTATGTATCAGTACTTCATTCTTTTTTTTGGCCAAGTAATATTCTGTTGTATGGACACACCACCTTTTGTTTGTTCATTTTGCAACTGATAGATATTTGGGTTATTTTCACTTTATGGCCATTATGAATAACGCTGCTATGAACATCTATGTACAAATTTTTGTGTGAGCATGTGTTTTCAATTCACTTGGGTCTATACTAGGAGTGGGACTGCTGGGTTATAAGGTCCATGTTTAACTTTTTGAGGAATTGCCAAACTGTTTTCCAAATTTGCTGTGCCCTTTTACATTGCCATGAATGATTTTCTTTATTTTAAACTAGAAGGGCAAATGGATGTGCTTATTCTGAAGACATTGTGGACCATGTTTGGGTTTTTTTCTATTTTTTTTATTTCAGCATATGGGGATACAAATGTTTAGGTTACATATTCTGCCTTTGCCCCACCCGAGTCAGAGCTTCAAGAGGGTCCATTCCCCAGATGATGAATACTGCATCCATTAGGTTCATGAATATACCCATCCCCTCTTCCCTGCTCCCATCTGCCCGACACCCGATGAATGTTACTACTATATGTGCACATAAGTGTTGATCAATTAATGCCAATTTGGTGGTGAGTACATGTGGTGCTTATTTTTCCATTCTTGGGGATACTTCACTTAGTAGAATGGGCTCCAGCTCTATCCAAGATAGTACAAGAGGTGCTAGATCACCATTGTCTTTTGTGGATGAGTAGAACTCCATGGTATACATATACCACATTTTATTAATCCACTCATGTATTCATGGGCACTTGGGTTGTTTCCACATCTTTGCAATTGTGAATTGTGCTGCTATAAACATTCTGGTGCAGATGTCTTTTTTATAGAGTGTCTTTTTTTCCTTTGGGTAGATGCCAATAATGGGATTGCTGGATCGTCAACCATGTTTGGAACAAGCTGAAAAATGTACTAACTTAGCACCATCCAGTAGAATTTTCTGCGATGAGGAAAATGTTCTAAATCTGTGCTGTCCAATATGGTAGCCACTAGCCACGTGTGGCTATCGAACCTCTGAAATATGATTGCTGTGACTTAGGAACTAAATTTTTAATTTTAGTTTTAATTAATTTAAACATGATTATCCTTATGTGTTTAGTGGCTCCTATATTGGATAGCACAGTACTTATCCTCTACTGACTGTAAAAACTCACAGTACTCAAAAAGATCACCATGAAGATACCGGGGAAGTGATTCACCTTACAGCATGTACCTTGCAGCTCCAAACTAGCTCTTGTCACAGACATCACAGAGAAGAAATTCAGAGACTGCGATGCCTTAAATCAGAATTGCACCACACTGAAATTCAGGTAGCTCCCCACTGTTGTAGGGATGTGTTTAGAAAGTTGGCATTTCTTGTATATTCTTTCAGCCCATTGGTTTAAAGAACTGTCTTTATTGTTATGTTTTATACCACAAGAGCAATATATGCTCAGTACAGAGAAGCATGAGAAGAAAATAAAAGCTACCACAGATAATTGCTGCAAATATCTTGGGGGGGGGGGTGATGGTGTATATTTGTGTGTGTGTGTGTTTGTGTGTGTGTGTGTGTGTGTGTATGCAGGCATGTGTGTGTATATGCATGTGTATGTGAGTATGTGTGTGTACTGTTAAAGAAAAATATTATTCAATGATTCTTGTTAAAGCACAGTAAGGAAGACTTTATCAGGACCATTGAGATAGGCATAGGGACAACTACAATGGGATTCTGCAGTGGGTGAGAGAGAGATTGGGCTCAACTCTGAATACAGTCTGGGCAAGTGGAAATTTATAGGCAAGGAGCAGGGTGGAGTCAGTGGATGGAAATTTACTACGAGGAAACATCAGGGGTAAGAGGGTTCTGGCTAAACCAAGCAGGATTCTTACTGAAGGCAGGCCAGTATCACCTGGGGGATGGTGGAGGATGAGAAACCTGATCAGATAGTGGGAATGATCTGTATCAAGGTAATCAGCTACCAAGACTTGGGGGTTCTTGCTGAACTGGCTTACCAGGGGTCTTGCTAAAACTGGATTTTATAAGGGGTGCACAAATGGGTCTAGGAGAAGGTTCAGGAAGCTGATGAAGATTTGGTCAAGTGAAGAATCTTTGTCGGTACACACAGAATTCGTCTGTATTTTTGCATTGGTACAAGAGCAGAAGTGACATTGAACGGATCTTGTTCCTTCCTCACAGTTCCTCCTCGTAGTTGTTGTGATTAAATTTTGTTCACTTACTGAGTTCTCACTGTGCGCCAGGCCTGTGCTCGGTGAGACCCAATCTCCTGGGGGAGACAGGTATCAGTAAGCTCATTTCAGGCCAGTGTGACAAGGCTCTGATGGACATGGAGGGAGAGGACAGAGAAAGCACAGGAGAGGTGGCAGCCACTGCTTGGGGAGTTGTGGAAGACAGCAAAGGGGACTTTTGAGCTGGACACTTGAATTGGAAAAATTCATGGTGCAGAAAAGAAGGGGAAGGGTGTCACAGGCAGAAGGAACAGCATATGCAAAGGCTTGGGGCATGAATGAGCCAGGCATATTCAGGGAAGGAAGACTGCTCCTGTGTGGCTGGAGGAGCAATAGCACGGGCCTGCCTCATTGTCTCTTAATTCTCCTATTAAACCAATGAGATAAGTAAAGTGTTTTTCCTGTTTTCTAGGCAGAAAAATGGGAGCTGAGAGAGATTAAGTAACTTGCTCAAGGTTGCACAGCTAGTGAGGGACAGGGCTGGGCTTCTGGTCTGTTTGAGCACAAAGCCTAGTCTCGAGAGATGAGGTAGGTTAGACTCTAATTGTGAGGCGACCGTTCTGCCATGCTCAGGGGCTCAGAAGCCACCCTGTGGGTCGTTCGGCGGGGTACTGGTTCACCTGGATCTGTGTTCCAGGAAGATCATCGTGGCAGCAATGCAAAGACAGTTTGCAGGCAGATCAGCAATTTGCCTTGGGCTGAACGACCATCAGCGCATCTCTCTCTCTCACACACACAGACACACACAGAGACAGACAGACAGACACACACATCCTCCATGCTTCCACGAAAGGCACCTCTGAGAACCCAGGACTTTTTGTCTCCCTCTCCCTTCCCAAATGAAAACCCATAGTAGGCGCCCCGAGTTCTAGGTTTATTGTAGATCATGGTGGAAGAAGATTAGGGGGGTGGGGGACATTGCCCATTGCTGAGGGACCTTGGACCAATCTCTTCTCACATAGCCTCAGTTTCCTCATCTGTAATATGAAATTCTTGGCATGTCCACCTTCATATGCCCTTTCCATCTTCAAAATTGTCTGGCTCCTAAGAGCAGTGGGACTTGACTCTGGCCACACACCATGATTTCTGGAAAGCTAAGACAGTCGCAGACTGGCTGCCCCCGAATTTAGAGCCTCCTGGCACTCCCCGCACAAGGCCAGAGACCAGGCTTTCTAGACATCGCGGAGGACTTAACAGTCTTCTTTTGTTTTCAGGCTAGGCTAGTGGCAGCAAATAACCTAATTAGGACCTCGAAAGCAGCTTGCCCAGTGAAAGCTAATTTAATTAAGGTCTTATTAGTTGTTATAACTACTTTTTAATGAAGCTTTATTACATTCAACTACGCAAATCGCAAGCAATTTTATTAAATGTTGGCAAATGACCCATTAGTCTTTGATTTCACTTTTTTGCATTGTTCTCACCTACCCCGAGATTCAGATGCCTGTAGTTCCTTTTTCCTCTTCAAAGCCAGGTGCAACCTTGAAGAAGGCGTATTTCCTTTCTCATTACCCACTCTCTGGGATTCCCTGCCCCTGACTCCAGAAATACGATATTGGAGTGACGTGAAGGATAAGGAAAGGCCGAGAAATCTCTTCCCAGTACCTTCCACCTTTCCCGACATTCCCATCATTGATTACTCCATGGCTGTAAAATTTTGAGGAGATTTTGAGGGCCCCTGGTAGAAATGCAACTGTTATTTCGGAGGCAAACACAGAAAGCCATTATTGTGAATTAACACCTCAGTGAGGATCAGCTCATCGTATTAGCTAATTGGTCGATAAATGAGATCTCAAGAGAATCCAACCTGGGTGGAGCAGTTTTGATAGTTGTTGATGTATAGAGGAGGGTGGAAGAAAACCGAGAGTGAATTAGTTTCTACTCTGCACCAGGCTCTGGGCTAGATATGTTCACATTTATTATTCCATTTAGTTCTCTTAACAACCTTAATATGAATATATTACTGTCACTGCTTTAAAGATGAGAGATGGGAACACAGAGAGGTTGAGTCAGCTTCAAAGTCACACAGCTAGTTAGAGGGAAAGCCTAGGTGGCCTCGCTGTGGGGGAAGCCTTGGGCTCTAGGGGGTGGCATCACCTGAGGCCAGGTGAACCCCAGGAGGGATGACAGAGGGGCACTAGAGGTGAACTTAACAGGGCTCACAATTTGGCCCGGGCGGCACCTATCTGTTTGTGTTCTCTTTCTTACTCATCAGTGGGCAGTGTGACGTCACAGTATGACGTCATTGTTAAGAGCACAGGATTTAGCATCAGGCTGACCCAAATTCAGATCCTGGTTCCCGCTCTTTTCCGAGGGTATGACCCTGGGCAAGTTGTTTGGGTTCTCTAAGCTGTGGTTTTCTTATCTGGAAAAGGGGATAAAAGCCTCTTCCTCATATTCCCGTTGTGAAAGTTACAGAATCCATGTCAAGCAGCCAACACAAGGACAGTGCCAGTGAGCAGAGGCCCCTCCACTTCTGGACTGGCATTGGAGAGCTGCGTGGCCACAGTGGGGAAACGGCAAACGGACATGCAGGGAGAGTGGGATCCGATCTTAATAGGTTGGTGGTTCTTAACCTTGAGTGTGCAGCGGTGTTGCCTGGAGGGCTTGGGAGAACCCAGATCACCTGGGCGGCTCCCCCAGTTTCTGATTCAGTTGTTCTGAGGTGGGGGCCTAAGAATTGTCATCTGTAACAAGTTCCTGGGCGATGTCGCTGCTGCTGGGCTGGGAACCCCACTGGGAGAGGTAAAGCCACCTCCAGTGCCTGCTCTCTGACAAGCCTAGGCAGCAGCCTGGATCCCTGGTTGGCCATGGGCAGAGTATTCTGAGTCCACCCGAGCCCGGGGTGAGTCAGAGAAGTAGAGCTCTGGCTTCTGTCCTCTGTCCCACTTTCCACCCTGCCTCTGTGGTTTCTTCAGCCCTCGAGAGCCAGTCCTTGCAAACGGGGGGCCAAAAATGTTTTCTTAATTATGATGCCTTATTTATTTATTTATCGCCATGCCGGTCCCTGGGACTGCTTAGGTGGAAGCCACATTTGTGGTTTCAATGAACCAATTCTGTGGCTGAAAGTACTGATATAATTTGTTTTCACTGAGAGCAAGGAGGAGTTAGGCTCCGAGTAACGGCTTCCAATTAATCTACCAGTCTGAAATTTTACGTTTTTAGTAAGTTTTCCATTTTGATGTAACAAATTCTCAGACATGCGGAAGAGACAGTGTTTTCTGTCCATCATTCTTTTTAGCAAGAAGGGGCAACTCACCAAATACCAGTGAGATAATGTATGTAAAAATGTCTAATGCAATGTCTTACAAATAAAATTTATAATAATTTGTTATTATGTTTACTGAGCAAATGTTTACTGAGTCCTTATAAAGTGACAGCATGTTTCATGCCAGGTTTTCCGCACTTCAGTAATATTGACATTTTGGGTTGGTTCAATCTTTGTTGTGGGGAGCTGTCCTGTGCACTGTATTTAGCAGCATCCCTGGCTTCTCCCACTAGATGCCAGTAGCATCTCCCCAGTGTGACAGTCAAAAATGTGTCCTAACGCTGCCAGATGTCCCCTGGGGCAAAATTGTTCTTGGTTGAGAGCTACCGTTTTACATGAATAATCTTATTTCATCTTTGTAACAACCCAATGAATAGGTGTTATTAGTTTCATTTTAGAGAGAAGAGAAAGGAGGAACAGAGACGTTGAGCAATTTGCCAAAGGCCACACAGCTAGTAAAGGAGCAGGAGTGGAATCTGAACCCAAGACTGACAATCCAGAGTCCCCATCTTGACCACTGTTCTCCTTGCTTCTTAGAGCACACATTTAAGAATGTTTAGAGAAGGGATTCCCCACAGTCACAGGCATTGTGGTAACTGCCTCTGGGAAGGAGACAGGTGAGTAGGATGAGGCGTCAGGGCCTTTTAGATGTATTTGTAACATCTTATTTCTTAAAAGAAGATGTGTGGCAAATCCAATGACATGTTAAATGTGTTAAATTTGGGTGGAGGGATTCATGAGTGTCAAATTACTTTTTGTACTTTTTGGAAGGACAGAAACATCACAAAATTAAATATCAAAATAATTTTAAAAAGAGAAACACAACCAGAAATGTTAGGTAAAGTCTTCCGATATTTTTAGAGCATATAACCATCGTACCCGGTGCTCTAAAAAAATTTAGTTTTTTTACTCTTTTCCTTTTTCAACAGAGGCGTTCTCCCAACTGTTTAATAAGAAGGAACCCATCTCATATTTGTTTCCCCAAAAGACATTGCCCATTCATAGAATTTGTCAAAATCATAACATTAATAGGTACCAAAATTCTCCTCCGAAGCAGGTACCATATGAGAGGCATCACATGCTTTAATAGCTCACGTTTGTGAAACATTTACTAGTGTTTGGCACCCATCTGAGTCCTTTTCATCCATTTTTCATTTATTCCTCATTATAATTTTATGAGGGTGATGATTTTGGTCCCATTTTACAGATGAATTAACTGAGGCTTAGAGAGATGAGTGGCAGAGCCAGGACTTCAGACCGAGATTGTCTGATTCCAGTGTCCCTGCTTTCTGGTACTCTAACCTGCCACTCAGACATTTGTTATGCAGAGCTAACAAGGATGTCCCAGAGAAGGGAAGGTGCCAGCACTCTTCATCGAGATGGGGGTGGGAGGGGCAGGATGGCAGTGACACAGAGTCAGGTGGCAGGAAGGGCTTTCCTGGTGAGATTCTGAGAATCACTGGTTGAGCCCAGGTAGTATTACCGCATTCCCTTGATCTCCCAACCCAGTGGCAGTGGGTCAAAGTTCATCCTGTCTCTGCCTTGTTCTCGTTCCTGGTTCCAACACCTCTAGATTTAGTACAGTCTGAAAATAACCTGGTCTCTCCTTCTAGACCAGCAGTTCAAGGTCAGGATTAAATTACACCCTGACTGACCAGGGGCCATTTATTCCCTCTCCAAAAGCCTCCTTCCCTGGCAAAGTCTGCTCAGCAGCCAGCTCCTGGCTTCTTGAATGGTGCTCAAGTGAATTTTCATTTTTGAAATTTGTGAGCCTGGCATCTTCCAGGGCCAATTTGAATTTTGCAACTAAAATGTGGTGCATTTGCCATGCCCTTGTCTAAATATAGACTGTCCACGGCGCTCCCTGGATCCACACAGGCCCCCATGGTGGGTGGGGCCCGCTTGGATGCCTGGAGGAGTCCTTCCTGGTTAGCTCATTCTCTGAGTGCCTCAAACTGAATTGTTTTCCTGGGGGTGGCGACAGCATTTTATTTTGTTATGGTTTTAAATTGGGACGTCAGTCCTGGAGCCTCGAACCACTGATGTGGACCATGGTGGACCTGGCAGCCGTGCGAAAGATCAAATCCATTTACACACCGTGGGTGACTGCTTTTTGTTCTCGGGTTCTGGGTAAAATACACACAGTCTGAGGCTGCCATATTCTCTGCTCCCCTGATGGATGGGATGGTGCATTCCAAGAGGGCAGCCAGCTAGCCATGGACTCTGGGAAGCTGACGCCAAATTAGCTGGAAGGATTTGAAGCTTTCAAGCCATCTTATCACCTTGGAGGGAAGCTGAAACTTCTCGGGCCTCAGGCAACGAGAAGCTGTCAATATAGAAAGCGGTTTTCTTTAGCTACATTAGAACATACTTAGTGGGAGTGCAAATTGCCACCCTCTTCCCAGAGGGTAATTTCACAATATATGTCCGAGGCCTTTCCCATGAGTCCACCTTTTGGTCTAACCATTCAAAGTGGACTTTATCTTGAGGAAATCCTAAAGGGCAGGTGCACAAAAGATATTAAGGGAAAAACATGTGCATTAGACTATTTATCACAGCTAAAAGCAAATTGCACATCAAGAGAGGATGGCTTATCTTAAACATGAAAACATGCTTAACCTCTTTCACAAACATTTCACCTGTCAAATTGGCAAAGGTCAAAAAGTTTGATAACACCCTTGGTGAATGTGTGGGCACCCTCAAATATTGGTTATGAATGTGGATTGGTACAATTTCTATGGAGGACAATTTGGCAATATTTATAAAAACGAAAAACTTAGAATAGTCCACTTCCAAGATTTTATCTTACAGATCTATTTACTCATGTGGAAAATGGTGAAGTATGTATAAGACTATCATTTTGTAGTAATAAAAAATTTTTTAAATAACCTAAATGTTCTTCCACAGGGATCTATTTGCAGGAAAAAAAGGAATACTATGCAGCTATTAAAAAGAATGAAGCTGCTCTATTTATATTGCTGTGGAAAGATCTCCAAAACAAATTGTTCAATGAAAAAAACAAAGTGTTAGAATAGTGTTTATAATGTTATTTCCATTAAAAAAGAACATATGAATACATTTATATACACACAGAACATGTCTGAAAGGCTATACAGGCAACTGGTAACAGTAGTTGCTTCCAGGGAGGGGAACTGGATGGCTGAGGGGCCAGAGAAGTGAGAGGGACCTACTCTTCACGCTACACTTGCACCTTGTGAATGCGATGCCCAGTGTGTGCCTCACCTATTTACATAAGTGGGTTACTTACATAGCTGGGTTGGTTAAGTACATTATGGTACCCTCTATTATGGAATTCAAGCAGCATTAAAAGAATAAGAAAAACAAAAAAAAAAATGAAAAGACAGATTTCTTGATATGACAAGAAGTCTACGCTTGATAATTAGTGAGAAAAGCACTGAGTGATCCCATTTGGGTTAACACACACACACACACACACACGAAATTCTGCAAAGTTCCATAGGAAAATATTAAATATGGTTATTTTATATATATAAATTATTTTTTTTGCTACCAAGAGAGAGGAAATTCTTCTCACTTAAAAAAAAAAAACACAAAAATAAGAACCAACAAGCAACCTAACAGCGTGGTTTCAAACCAGGGGAGTGGGCAGGGCTGTAACCAGCAGAGGAAGGGGCCAGAGTAATTTCTAAATATTCTAGGGCTAGTAATCACAGCAGGATATGTATATTAAACCAGTAAAATTAGACTGAAAATGACTAAAGACAACAGTCTTTTCTTTTTTGGCCATGGACAGTTTTTTCTTCTAAAATCTTAAAAATGTATGATAGTCCCTACTATAATTCCATTGAAACCCAATTTGTATTCTATCATATTTTCTTAATTTGGTGTTCTTAATCACAAATAGAGTATTTGCTCATTGCAACATGTGGAATAATACAGAAGGTATAAAAAAGCAAATAGTCTCCTCCTATCCCTTGGAATAACCAAGTTATTAGCATTTAAAAATGGGATTAGACATTCCTCTATGACTTTACTTTTTACTTAGATATCATGAATATCCCTACTAATAGATTAGTAGATATAGATCCAACTTATTTGTTTTAATACCACTTTACATTTTTGTCATTTAAAAAATTTCTTATTGCATTGCAGTGATTAAACAAATGAAGGAATGGATCAATTTCAGCACAGGCTAAATGGTGTGATCTGAATTGATGGGTGTCTCCAGAATGCAGAGGAGGCAGAAAGAAGAGTGGGCTGAAATAAGATTTCAATTTAGTAAAATTGAATGTAATCAGGCTAAACCTAAAATACCAAATATTCCTTGCCCCAGCAATTTCATTTCTAGGAATTTATCCTGAATATGGGGGCACAGACATACATACTGGAGTGTCATTGCAACATTGTTTGTAGTAAAAGACCAAAAATAACCTACATGTCAATCAATTGGGAAGTTGGTAAGTAAAATAAAACACTCCATAAAATGGATTACTATGCAGCTATGAAAAAAAGAGCAGTAACTCTACACATTCTAACATAGAACTAGTTGTAAGATACACTATTCAGTCGAAAATGTAACCTTCACGGAATTGTTTCTAAAGTGACACCATTAGTAAAAATAAACAGGGTGAAAACACACATTCCATATGCATACATACTCAAATATATGCATATGCATATATGAATATGTATGCTTACAAATAAGTAGAATGTTTCTGAAAGCATATACAAACAATCTGGTAATGGTGTTTACTCCTGGAGAAAAAGACTGAGAGTGTTGGGTGGATATAAATCTGGGATCTGATAAGGGCAGAATATTTTTTGTTGTTCTCTTTTTTCTTCTTTCAGATTTGAATAAAAGTCCACACATCATTTTTAAATAAACAAACCAGTTGATTAAAACAGTTGTTACAAGTAATCATGCAAAATAGTTGCAAAGCATGATGGCATACTCCAAGTTCCCTGTGCTCCTAAGACTAAAAAATCTTTCTTTACAAAAAATTGTTAGAAAAAAAGAAGAAGAAGAAAAGTACAGGATACCTTACGTCCTGAACTACCTTAATGTTCCAAGGTAGGGTTCTTATTCTGGGGGTGGGGGTGGGCGGCCCAGGACTTAGATGAGAAAAAAACCTTTTTTTCCCCTAGAAAACAACAACAAAACTAACCTTTGGCTGAAAGTCTACATTTCCTTCGATAGGAATGTAGGCAACAAGCCATAGTAGAGTTAGCAGGGTTTGTCACCAATAGAAATCAGATTTGTAATATCATATTACATTTGTTGCAGATATCTTGAAATATTTCCACTTGTCACTACTTCAAAATTATAGTAGTTATTTATTTGACTTGCTGCTACATCTTGTTTATTTAATATGTTAAAGGACATTTTTCTGCTCTATAATAAATCTGTTTTTCCAACATTTCAACTGTATTTCAATATAATTGGCTTTCTTTGGAATCCTTTGTCTTTTATTTTATGCGTCTATTGTGAGAAGGGGCTTCATCAGATTGCTGAAGGGCTCCATGAGACAGCAAAGCCCAGGAACCCTTGCGTTAAGGTAAATTCTGACGGGTTGGGGACAGGGAGTCACACATGGGCACTGAGGGGATATCCCTAGAAGCACAGAGAAGGGACCCTACCACTTTCTGTTGATGCCAGGAGGCGATTAATGGCCTGAATATAGGAATTGGAGATGTAATTTTGTTGTTGTTGTTCCATTTGGTGGATCCTCCTCCTCCCCAGCCAGCTGCCTCCCTGGATCTCTGCCCAGCCCCGTGCTGGTGGTGTGAGCCTGGGGCCGATGCCTGCGAATGACAGTGAGCCCGGCTTGCCCTTGGTCCCATTTTAACCTCCTTCTGGGGCACAGCCAGGGTGCTAAGCTCAGCCTCTTAAGTGATACATGTTGGCCTGGCAGGAAACTCTATCTTAAAGAAGAATTTCAGAAAACATGCAAAGTCAAGCCCTAAATTCATCCCAAGAGGAGAGAGAGAGAGCGAGAGCGAGAGCTTAGGGGGAGCAAGACACTGAGGGCAGACGCCCCTGGAAAAACCTAAATGGGGCTCCTTGAGGAAAGGTCCACTTGCAAATGCTAGAACATTCTGTGTCTGAATATTTTCAACTGAACTGCTCTTTGGTGCAACTTTTCTAGCACAGTGCCTGTGCTCACACCACAGAGGGGCACCTGAATGTTCAAAGGGGGCTCAGAGGTGCGGCTGCTGGGTGTGGCCGAGACTGCACTGTTGACAGAGTCCTAAGAGCAAAGCCTGCCGGTGAGGACAGATTCTACTGTACCCTGGGCTGACTCATGCTGTCAGGCCAGGAGGGGTGATGATGGATGGGGCAAAGAGGCCCCTCCCTCCACAGGGATTCCAGCCTTACAAGTCCTTAAAACACAGCTCACTTTCCTTATCCCCCAAATCTTATTTCAGCCCACTCTTTTTCTGTCTCCTCTGTGTTCTGGAAGCACTCATCATTCGGATCATACCATTTAGCTTGTGCTCCAATTGATCCATTCTTTCATTTATTCACTTATTCATTAAGTATTTAGGCCCAACCAGCCGTAGATTCAAATCCCAGCTCAGCCATTCGCTCGTGTCATCAGGGGAAGTGAAATAAATGAATACTTTACTTAAAAAATTCAAACCAACATTTCCAATAACTCCTGCTTCCCACAAAATGCACACATGGTAAGGTATTTCTTTCCTTCCCAAATGGATGGTGGCTTTGCTCTCTCGTGATGAATCTTCCTCTGGACTGTTGAGGCTGTTGGTGTCAGTCTCTCTCCCCTCCTCATCTCAGGTTCTGGGTACTATTGATGTCCCACTATAGACACCCTTATTTCAGGTTTTAACATACAGGGACATTTTTTTTATCATTGAAATTGAGAATGGGGGGGTATAAGGATAACAATAATAATCATGCTTTGATAATAGGCACAAATGGGGACTGTCTTGGGCACACTGGGATGTATGGTCACCCCATTGGAGAGCAGTGCTATCTCACTCAACGAAAAGACCCAGCGTGTCTCTAGAGCATTAGCAAAGCTGGGGCACCTCCACTTTTTGGGGAAATAATTTGATATTAAAGGAATCAAAGTAACCTTCATGGAAAAAGTTAGAATCTTATTGGCCTTCCTTTATCTTAGTGCTCTATGTGTACATGTGCGTGTAGACGTGTGCATGTTTTGATTTAGCATTTCGCTATTCCCTTCTCAATACCTTGGGCCTCTAAAGTCTTAATCTGATCCCTGCTGTAAAGTCACCAAATTTGTTTCCTCCTTTTCTGCTTCTGTGGGGACCAGCTGGGACCATATTGCTCCCAGAGGTGAGAGGGAGGTGATAAGGGCTACTAAGATGAGGGGAGTTGGGGACGAATTGGCCATGCAGAGGTCAGTGGCAGGCGGAATGACAGCCTTTCAGTAAAGAACAAAGACGTCATCCAATTTCCAAGCTCCTGCCCTGTGTCCATGCTGGTCGTCGCCCATCCACCAGGCCCAGATTGGCATTTGGGTTTTAGAAGACCAGTCCACCATGAAAGACTCCTTGTAATGAGTTTGTAGTAGTTTCAAGGGATGGGACAAGCCACTTAACCCCTCTGAGCCCACTTCCTTATTTATAAAATGGGCAAAATACCTATCTGATGGGCTGTGGGAGGTCCAAATGGTAGAAAAAGTCTGGCACACACTGTATGAATCACAGCTGTCATTGCTGTTTTTACTGAAAGTGTACTGTGCGCCTCCTGTCTGAGCACAGAGGACAAGAAGAGGACAACCCTGCCCTCCTCCCGGGGTTGGCACCGCTAAAGGTGCGTGTGTCAGTCCTTAGCCCCACAGACAAATGTGACAAGCACCGCAAACCAGCTATAAATGGGAGTGATTGTTATCAGGGCAAGGGGTGGGGGAACCAGGAAGACTTCATGAGAAAGGTGTCAGTTGAACCAGGCATTTACACATGAGCAGGATTTGGATATTCAGAGGATGCAGGAAGCGCACTGATGGGAGCGGGAACAGTATGCGCGAATGCACAGGGGAAGGAAAATGCAAGGTGTATTTGGGAAATGGCACATAATTCCGCTGCAATTAGAATGCACTCCTAATTATTCTGCTGAACTCGCAGCCTGCTCATTATTTCATTCATTCAGCTTGTGTGAGCACCGTGTTAGGCAGAGATTTGGTCACTGCTGACAAGTTCACAGCTGGTAAAGGAGAAAGTCATGAGGTTGCCAGAAAGAGCAAACCCGGGGTGTTTGGGTGTGGACAAAAGGTGTTTACTTAGCCTCAGGGCTCCTCTCTTCAAGGGACCCCCCAAGGCCTGAGGAGGGACCCTAGCAATGTTCCCCCATGGCCAAAGTTTCCAGAAGTCAGGTCTATTAACTGCACTTGGTTATCCTCCTTATTTAAATATTATTTGTATTTCTCCACATAAGGGAACTAGCTAAGAGTTAAGACACATCTTGTTTGGGTTCTGTTGACTGTATCCTATGTGGTTTGCAATCTTTTCTTTCTGTATAGCTGGGTCATCACTAGCCAGAGGTACTGCCAAGTGAAAAAACAGTTTCTAGAAATACTGTGTCGCCCACGATGCTGGCTCACCTGACCTGTGACATCAAGAGGTAGGACCAGAGGCTGATCTGAGATGGAAGAGTGTCCCGTGGTGCTGGCGCCACATGTAGGTGGGTGGTGGAGGCGAATCTAGGTCTGAAATGTGTGCAGCCAGAAACTAAACTGTGAAAAAAAAATCTTCCAAATTTTATGTATTTCCTCAAATTTCATAAAAACCTTAAAAACGTATGTGACATTACCCATAATAAGTTGTGTAGCTGAAAAAAGTCTTCTGAAGCATCAATAATAAAAGAGAGATTTTGCCTTATCTTGCTAGAGGAAAGACCCAATTATTTTTATATTCTTTGTGTTCTCATCGGGATACCGTGCCTCTCGGTTGCTGAATGATCGGCAGCCCCAATGCCCTGTCTCTCCTCCTTCTCAGAATAAACTCTGGTTTCTCCAGTTCCTCCCTGCACTTCCAGAAATGGAGGCTCAGAGCCCCACATTCGGAGACCTTCAATGATGAATCCATGTGATTGCCCAGATTCGAATCCAGGTCTTACTGATTAGCTGGGGGACCGCAGGCCAGTCACTCAATCTGAGCTGTTTCCTCATCTGTAAAATGGGGACACCACCAGGGCCCACTTCCCAAGCCTGTGGAGAGGAGCAAATGAGAGAGGATAAAGAGAGAGCACCCATAGCACGGAGTAACAGTGAGCCCGGCACGCGGCGAGACCTAACAAATGGTAGCTATTAGTATTATTATTATCAGACGTGGTCAGGGAGCAGAGCGACTGCAGAAACATCCTGCATATAGGGGAGGAAGCAATTTCCCAGTGCGGCCTGGCGGGCGTCTGTCATTTTTACTAGCCACACCCAGGTAAAGGCATCTCTTGCATCACAGATCTTAATAGGCCCATCTGCGTTGGCACTGCAGTTACACACGCACCTGCTGGCGTTTCTGTGGCCTGTTGTGCCCCAGCAGGGTTGGGTGCCTCCATGACTGGTCCCCATCCTGTCACACCTGACAGGCACAATCCTTCACACGTGTCACCCTTCCCCTCCCTGCCCCTCCGGCCCAGTGCACGGACTCTTCCAGCAGTGCTGAGGCTGACTCATTTCTCCATCCCTCCCTCCTTTCCTTTCTCCTATCTTTCCTTTCCTCCCTCCCATCCCTCCTGTTTTTGTCCTCACAAATATTTATTGTGTCCAGCCACCGTGGTGTCTTCCACGATTCCAAGACTTCAGGAGACTCACAGTAAAATGTCAAAACAATTTTTTGGAGGGGACTGACACAGGGTTAGCAACTTTTTATTTTGCCAAGTAGAACATTAGAACACAAACACACACACGCACTCTATTGCCATCCTTCCATCAAAGAAATGCTATTTCAGTGTCCCAAAATAGAAAGAACATAGTCTTTAGAATAAAAGAACAGTCATTTATATGGAATACATTTAGTTTTTAAAAGAACACAGCCTTTTTCTATTTTTTTTTTTTCTCATTTTGCCACGAGCCAGTAAAAACTTTGGGTGCCAGACCTCGGATAAATATCAGAGAAGCAATGTGGTAACAGCAGGAATGATATAATGACTATTGAGTGCCAAACATGTACCCTGATAGACTGTACCATTTGCTATCTGTGTGACCTTGGGCAAGTTACTGAACCTCTCTGAACTTTAATTCCCTCACCTGTAAAGGCAGGGATGATGACGCTTGCTCTGCAGAGTATTCCAGGGGTTCCTTGGCACGGGGAAGTTGGTGCTGTGCTGGCTACATGAGAATCACCTGGGAAACTTGTTAAAAATGGAGATTCTCAGCACAACAATGAGAGAATCTGATATAACATGTCTATGGTGGGGCCCAAGAATCTATGCTTTTAAAAACAGCCCCCTGCCAGGTGTTTCTGATGAGCAGCTAGGTTTGCTGTTGCTCCCAGCTCCCAGCTTTGGAGTTGGGTATTCTGTCTGCTCAACTTATGAGAGTGTCTGGTGGGTTGTTTCTGGCATGCAGTCGAGAGAGCCCTGCCGAAAGGTCTGAGGGAGATCCGAGAGGAATCCTCTTGGCTGTGTTCAGCCACCTCCTGCCCGCTCACCCCCTACCCACTGTCTTTCCCCTCTTAGCAAATGGTGCCGCCATCTACCTAGGCAGCTCTACCCAGCAACCCCAGGCCTATCCTGGACACATTTCTTTCTCTCCTAACCCTCCTATGTCCCTACACCATTCCCAGCCCACCACCACGTCCTCGAAACTGTCTGCCTTCCACTTCCACTGCCCCCGGCCTGGCCAAAGCCACCGTCATCTCTCGCAGCCATTGCAAAGTCTCCAGTCTGCGCTCATCACTGTGACCCGAGTCATTTTTGAAAGACTGCATAGTGTCTTTCAACTGCTTCAAACCCTGCTGTAGTGGCCAATGCACTTAAGATTAAAAATCTGAAGTCCTTAATGTGGCCTAAAAGTCTCTGCGTGGCCCGGCCTCTGCCCAGGCCTCCAGCCTGGACTTGCAGCTGCCTCCCTTCTATTCTCTGGGCCCTGTTCATTCCTTGGGACCTTCGGGCGTGCCCTTCCTTCTGCCCACAGCCCTCTCCCTCTGCCTGCCTCGTTCACTGAATTAGCTCCTCCACACTGTTCGGGGCTCTGCCTAAATGTCACTCCCTCAGGGACCCGTGAGATACTGATCCTTGTTACAGAATCCTAACAGCATCTCACCCCTTTTCTTCAAGTCACTTATTACAATTTGAATTCATGTTTTTTTCTGGTGTGTGTGTGTGTGTGCGCGCGCCTGTGCATGTTTTTCAAAATATCTGTGTTCCCCGTGAGAATGAAATTCTATGGAATATTATTTTGCTCACCATTATGTCTCCAGTATAATGCCTGGACATAGTAGCCACTTAACAAACACATATTTCTTCAGTGAATTAATAAATGAACGATTAGAGATGTGGACCCACATCCTTAGAAGAAGGGCAAGGTCCCTCCCACTTTTTTCTTCTGCCTGGGGTGACTGACAAAGTGCCCCCTCCTGAGAGCCCCTTGTCATACACAGTGCAGATTATCTGGCCCTAAGCTAGAACTTGGATGGCCTGCCCTGACATCTCCTGTGTTGGTCTCTTTTCAGGAGCGAGCAGGCAGTGGAAGAAAGGCAGGGTCTCGCAACACAAGCCTCATGACTAGCTTTTGACAGGACGGCTCTGGGTTTCCTGGAGACCATTAGCTATGAGAACAGGTTGCCGCCCGGAAGCAAACAAGGCCACGCATCCCTTTGGTGCAGTGGAGCAGGTATGGGCCTGTTCTGACAGAACTGGATTCAACTCTTGGCCCTATCACTTAACTGCTGTGTGACCCTGGACAAGAAGTTTAACCTCTCTGAGCTCCAGTATATTCATCTGTAAAAAGGGAGTAGTTGCTTTCCCTTGTCAGGGTGGCTGTGAGGGTTAATGAGATAACGTCTGAAGGAGGCGAGCAGAATGTCTGGTACTTAGTATGTGTCCAATAATAATGGGATCTCGCTAGGCTGTGAGCCTGCGGCGGGCAGGGCCATGCTTGTTTTGGATCAACAACCCTGTGTCTAGCGAGGTGCCCAGCACATAGGAGATGCTTTAGGAGTCTTCATTAATGACTTAATATGCTGTCAAATGTATTTTACTTTAGTAGGATTTCCCTCTTCCAGGAAGGATTCCCTGTGTGTAAAAATATCCTCTCACCAAGTACTCAAACCAATTGCTTTCCTTGTGGGCAACTCTAATCTCTTGTTTTGCAATCTTGGAGCTGGAGAATTAAATTATGTGTTTGTCAGGTGGTTCTGACTTGAGTCATCTCTGAGACCCTCAATGCCCCTTGCACGTGTGGAAGGTGGAAATTCATCAGCCCCAATTTGAATAAGGGGACCGGAGAATCGAATCAATGCCGAGAGGGATTCCTCGTTGGTTCCAGTACTACAGAGAGCACAACTGTTTCTCTGAAATTGACCTTCATTTATCTGGAGGGGAGAGCAGTTAGTTCAATAATGGCTTCCTGGTGCCTTTCAGCATTTTAAAAGACAGAAGAAAGATTTGGAGCAAGGAAAGGTTCCAGTGTTTTCTAAACAACTCACTGAGCCCAGCCACTAGTTGGCTGCCCGGCGCTTCCTGCTACCCACCCCCTGCCCCTCCTCCCTCGACACTGCAATGCACACCCTCCATCACTCAGTCACTTCTTGAGACCCTGAGCAGGCCTTCTCTGGGTGAGTGGAAGTTGGTCTTCATTATAATGCTGGGCAGCTGGAGATTCTCTTGGACATCTTGTGCATGGTGCATGCAGTAGAAATACTGCTATATTCTATTCCAATTATTCCCTGTCTCTCCCTGGCCTGATTCCAGGGACCAAATAAAGAGGTCCTTGTTTGGTGGAGTCCATCCTTGCTCCCGAGTAAGTGTGCACCGGTCCCTGGTTCAACTTGGTCTGAGGCCACAGGGAAAGGGTGGAAGGGACGTGGGGAGGGTGTTACAGGTGGGGAGAGCATAGCAGGAGATGAGAGGCCTCTCTCTGCAGGCAGCCCAACTCTGCTCCCAAAAATAAAAATAAAGGATGAAGGAAAACAAATGGGGCCCCGGACCAGGATCCTGTAGGGGAGATGACTATTTTTCTCTCCTCCCCAGGAGGAATCCCAACCCTCCCCTCCCATGGAGAAAACAAACACAGCTATGGAAATCTCATGCCATCCAGGCACCTGCAAGTCTATCACCAATTGGAAGTTACTTGTACCTGCACTTCTCTGTTTGCCAAGCTCTGTCTTCCGCCAGATCTGCCTCCTCCCCTTATGAGTGAAAAGCCCTTTATGGAAAATTTAGAATTGGAAACCGTTTTCAGATTCCAAAGGAGTTATTGTTCCACATCATGCTACTTTTATTTGGGTGTTATTTCAGCTCAGAGGAAGGAGAAACCCACGTCTCCATTTTGCTGGAATACTCTTCCTGAATTATTAAGCAAACATTAATTAAGTACCTTTTCTGTTTGAAGCTCTTGAGTACTCTTTGGAGTCTATCTAAAACCCAAGGCCTGGAGTCTGCATTCCTCACCTGTTGGATTTCCAGGGAGAAAGGACAGCACATTGGGAGATCTCTGGGAGATCACGGCATGCATAGTCAGAAAGTTTTCATTGCAAGGAGAGGAGAAACAAGCTCTGATAGCATCAGGGTGGCAAGAACCTCTTACTTTCTATTGCATAGAAGCCAAGGACCTAGGGTGTTAGGGGGCCAAGGTCTCAGAAAGGCGCAGACAGAAAGCAGAGAGATGTGAATGAGAAGAAAGTGATGTGAATGAGAAGAAACTTGGGGTGGGCTTGATGACTTTGAAGGGCAAGATCCAGAGAGAAGCCACATCATCCCAGACCACCATGTGGCTGGAAAGTTCTGAGCTGTGGAGCATCTAGAATCTTGGCATCCAGGATGCTGGGGCCTAAAGGGAGCAGAGAGAGCCTCTGGCCAGTGATTTTCAAAGCCTGATCTAAACTTCAGAATCATTTGGTGGGCTGATTAAAGAGGTAGATTCCTGGGATCCCTGTGATTTACTGAGTCAGATTCACTGGGGGTTGAGCCCAGGCAGCTACATTATTATCAAGTTTCACAGGTGATTCTCATACTTATTAAAGTTTGAGAGCCCGTGATTTAGTTCAACCTTCTTCTTCTCCAGTTGTGAGATCTGAAACCCAGAGAGGCAAAGCAACAAGCCTAGAGTCACAGAGCTAATTGACGGCAAAGCTCAAATGGGAAACTCCATTGCTCCTGACCACCAGAGCAGTGTTGTTTCCACTGCAACCTGCTGGAAGCCTCCTTATCTGTTTGGAGCTGTTTCCCCTCCCCCCTAGAGCCAAAGTCTGCACCCTTGATCCATTCCTGCACCCTGCTGGGACCTTCTCCTTCCTGAGCATGCTCTGGTCACAGCCTCTGCAGGCTGGAGGGCAGGGGCAGAAGGAAGAAGGCTCTTCTGAGCCTTTGGTAGAAGATGTGGGATCGGCAAATGAGTAGAGAAGGAGAAAATGCACAGTTATACTCACGGGGAGATGGTGGTTTGGTTTGTAGTACTAGCAGCTAACTTTCATTGAGCATTTGCTGTGTACCAGATACTGCATTAAGTCCTTTCCATGCATAAGCACAAATCCCATGAAGCACATACTAATTAGCCCCATTTCGTAGATGAAGAAACTGAGGCTCACACAGGAGTGGTCCTTTGCCCAAGATCATTTGTCTATGAGAGGCCAAATCACCTCCATGTACAACCATAATCTTTGTAATGGCCCATGCAGTGTGAGCCATCATGTGCTGTTAACCCAGCAAGCCTACAAAAGGGCTCTGAGACCTTGGGAAAGGAAAGCAAGCTCCTTTGTGGCAGGATGTGATTACTCCTGGGGGGTGGAATTCAAACCCTTTCCACTTAACACTTACCATTGAAAATATTTCCGAAAGCCATTGGCCTGCAAGCCTGCCTTAGAAAAGATGCCACAGAGAGTAGGTTAAACAGCTTGGGGTTTTTCTTGTTTTTTTTTTTTTATTTATTTCTCTCTTTCTTTTTAAATGGGGAAAACTCTTAATATCCATTTGCTTTCTTTTCCATTGGCCTTTTTCTCTTGAAAGCAATGTGTCTTCAGAAATTTTAGTTGCATGAGGGATTTGGTTATGTTCAGTACTGGGACCCTGGTGTGACTGCAGGCATCCATGGTCCCTGGCATGTAGCAGCTGTTACCTCTCTTGATATCATGGCACAGTACTGTGCCATGGTCACCTCCCTCCATTCATCTTCTGTGGTGGCCCCCAGGGATATGGGAAGAAATCTGAGCACATCACTGCCTGAGAGGAGGAACATGGGTTTCCCAACCTGTGTGGACCTTCCCCCCTCTAAGTTAACCTCCCAACCAGACCTTGGCTGCTTCCTTAGAAAAAATCAGGTAGCCTTTTGAACCATTCAGTTTGTAGGAACACCAAACAAAAAGAAGGTGGACACAATTTTCTAAAAGGAGAGGGATGCACTGAGTGACTGAATTCCATCTTACCAGGATTTGGTGCCTGTCAGCTGAAGGTGAGAGACAACTCTAATTTAATTCCATGAATCACTAGAGTTAGGAACATTTTGGGGTGAAAACTGTGTTACCCTATAGTCATCTTCTCTTTCAGATCTTAAGCTTTAGATAACTTAAAGGCGGGTTGGGGCTGCGTGGCTGTGAAATGCTCCTATTAAGTGCTAATGGCCGTAGTTCATTGAGGCAGTAGCCATCGGGGAAGGGAGGAGGGGGAGAATGCAGCTTCTGCAAAGCTCTTGAGAAGCGTGGCCTCTGCAAGATCCCTGAAAATGCTGAATGAACACCGCCTGTGTGTGAGCTGCCTCCCTGCTTCCCAAATGCCGCGTCTGCAGTAACTACAAACTATTTTGTATGCTGCATTAGTGACGCTGCCTTAGCCGACACATCATTACTACCGAAATAACGCTGCTGTGATGTTCAAGCCCAGTGTCCTTTTTAATTATTAAACCGAGGCTGTTGAATGAGTCATTCCACATACCAGATTTTCCTCCCGTGGTTCTATTTCAAGCGGCTAGTACCTTAGCGTGTTCCACTAACACCTGAGTTGGTACTTAGCCAGCTCCCCGATCTGCAAAGCCTTTGCAGAACAAACAATATTAGTCAATCTCCAAACACACACAGACTGCCTAAGAAACACAATCCATGAAAAACTTTAGAGTAAGCTCATCGGTAAACCCAAGACCTGAAAATGCCCAGTTCCCTTCTGCCAGTCCCCAACTTACCAAGTGGTAGAGCGATGAAGAAGGGTAGCCAACACAAGATGAACATGCCGACCACAATGCCCAGGGTCTTGGCTGCTTTCTTTTCCCTGGAGAACTTAAAAAGTTTGACAGCTATGGAACTCCTGGGGTTGTGGCCCTTGGCCCTGGTACTGCTGAGGGTGTCCTCGTGAAAGTTCTTGGAGTGGATCCTCAGGGTCAGCTCCTTGGAATTGGACATCTCCTTCATGACTCCGGCCTCCAGGTTCTTGGTGGTTCTCTTGGCGACGATGTAGACGCGGCAATACATGACCAGAATGACCGCCAGAGGGATGTAGAAGGAGCCCAGGGAGGAGAAGAGGGCGTAGAAGGGTTCTTCAGTGACCCCGCATTCCTTGTCATCATTGGGCGCCGGCTCCTTCCACCCAAGGAGAGGCCCGATGGAGATGACCGTGGACAATACCCAGACACCGAGGAGCGCCAAGATGGCCTTCCTCCTGGTGACCAGCGTGGGGTACTGCAGAGAGTAGCGCACCCCGATGTAGCGATCGATGGAGATGGCGCACAAGCTCAGAATGGACGCCGTGCAGCACAGGACGTCCACGGCTGCCCAGATGTCGCAGAAGATTCGCCCCAGCACCCAGTAGCCGAGCACCTCCAGGGCGGCCGAGAAGGGCAGGACCGTGAAGCTCAGCAGCAGGTCGGCAATGGCCAGGTTGACGATGAAGTAGTTGGTGGGCGTCCGCAGGTGCCGGTTGCAGGCCACAGACAAGATGACTAGGATGTTGCCCACGATGGCGAAGAGGATGAAGGCGCCCAGCACCAGGCCCACAGAGATGGCCCTGGTGACGTCCAGCTGGGGCAGTGTGGAGTTGCTCGAGGTCTGGTTGGGGCCAGTGAAGTTGGCATTTTTCAACTCTCCCCAGTGGGCAGGTGCTGATGTGTTGTGGCCGGTGTCCAGATCGGGATTCATTTTAGAGTCCGCCCTCCATAGCCAGGGGGGCGAGTGGGCTCGGAAGGGCTGCGGGGAAGGCTCCTCAGCTGCCCTGAAACTTTGCTTCCCCCGTGGTCTTCTTCCCAGAGGCGCCCTCCCGGCGAGAAGTCATCTCCCCCGGGCAGCCCAGCCCGGCAGCACGTCTCCTGCCTGCACCGAGCCGCTCGCTCGCCTGTCAGGAGGAGGCGGAGGAGAGAGGGGACGAGGCGGCAGCTCCAAGTTTAATGGTCCACGTCAGGCGCGCCGGGCCGGGCTGGCGGGAGCGGAGCGGAGGAGGGGCGCGGGGCAGGGGCGCACGGCCTGCCCGGCTCGCGGCGGGGCTGCGGACCGCGGCGCCTCCTGCGCCCGGCGAGCGCCGAGGAGGGTCTGCTTTCAATGAGCCACCTCTGGGCTGACTGCACGGCGGTGACATCAGGCGGGGGAGCCCGGCGCCCTGACTCCGCGCGGCACTAGGGGGCAATGCGGGTCCAGCCAAGGCGCCCGCAGCCCCGACGCCGTCACCGCGGTCAGCCGGGAGGCCGGCCGCGCCCCCGCGGCTCCCGGGGCCAGCCCTGTGCGGGGGTGGGCGCGGGGGAGGGACCTGGGCGTGGAGATCCCCGGTCGCGCACCCTGAGGTGGCCCGCTGGGACTATTTCGCCTCCTATCTACTCCTCAGGTGCAAAGGCGGGTCGGGGGTGCTTACCTCTAATAGGGGCGCCTGGAGTCGGGCCCCGGATTTATCGGGATATGCAACCTGTCTGGCTCCTGGGAGAGGAAGGTTCTAGGGTTAGGCAGGTGAAAGGGACTTGAGTCAGATCTGAGACCGGCCCCCATTTTTATCTGCCCCGTGCAACCTCTTTGGTCTCAATAAAACCTGGCTTTTCTGCGTTCGTTCATTCATTCACTGAGACGCTCACCCATTCTTTAAAGGAATTGTGTTACTGAGTACCCGGTTCTATTCTAGGAGCTGCGGGCATAGCAGTTGGACAAAACAGGCAAAGACCCCTGCCCTCCGTGAGCTTACATTCTAGGGACAAGAGAGACAATAAACAATAAATAAGCAAATTACTTAGGTGTGTCATATGATGACAGGTTTTAGGGAGAAAATAAAACAAGGAGGGGGAAATGCAGTGGGGTGTGGTTGTGTGTCTTCGTGTGTGTGTGTGTGTGTGTGTGTGTGATTCAAACTTGTAATTGGGTGCTTGGGATGTCACTGAAGTGATATTTGAGCAGAGACTGGAAGGAAATGAGGGAGACAGCTGGCTGGCTATCTGGGACTAGGAGGTGAGGAGGGGAAGAGCCCTCCAAGTACCTGGAAAAGGGACTTAGGAGATCTTGGTTATTTGTTGAATTTTTAATTTTCTGTCTGATATCCATGTTGGGCATTCAGCTACAGGGACACTCTCCCAGAGGTGGCTGAGTGGTACTTGGGAGAGAAAGATGGGCCAAAAAAAGCCGAGGAAGAACATTATGTTAGTTAACATTTATCCAGCACCTTCATGTCTTAGACAGTGTGCTAAGGTCTTTTTTTTATTTGCGCATGACTCTATGAGAGAAGGACTATTCTCATCCTCATTTCTATTTTGTGGATGAGACACCAAGCTACAGTGAAGTTTAACTCTTTGCCCGAGTCCACATAGCCATGGAGGAGAGGAGTTAGGAATTGAACCCAACGGTGGTTCTGTTCCAAAGCTGAGCACTTGGCTGTTTTTTTTTTTTATTTCAAAATATTAAGGGGGTACAAATGTTTTTGTTACAAGGCTTGAGTCAGGGCTGTAAATGTGCCTATCAGTGGAATAACACTTAGCTGTTGTGACAGCCCCAGGGGAAGGAAGGAGACAGAACGACTGTTATAGATGGAGCTGTCTCTTAGTAGTAAATTTTGGGGCCCGAGCTACTGATGCTGGGAGGGGACTCCCATTTATTGAGCTCCTATGGATAGCCAAGGAGTTACTCATATTTCATTCCTCACAATTCTTTGAGAGAGACATAACCATTCTCCACTGACAGCTGAGGAAATGGTGGTTCAGAGTTAGTTGACTCCTGAGGTCACAGGCTAGCAGAACGCTGGCAGAGCAATGGGCAGTGGCAGCTGCAGATGGAAAAGTAAAGCCTGACACCTCCTTCTCCTCCAGCCCACCAGGCTGCATCTCAGACTTCCTACTTCTCACCCTTGGCACTGTCTCTAACTTGATATTCAGCAGCGGGGAAACCATTAACATCTAAGCTCCTCAACCTAGAGGTATGTTCTTAACCTCTTTTTGTTTTTATTTTTTTGGGAAGGAGGGCAGGTGATGATCACACACCTGTTTAAGGTTTTAATCTTCTCCCACCAAAATGCACAGACTTCTCAAATGCACAAAATACACAATTTCAAGGGGTTTCTCAGAGGTTAAGAAATCTGTGGTAGAGACAGCTCTGAAAATAGATGTTCTTTTCTTATTTCAATTAAACTGGCCTCAGTTGTATTTGAAGATTTTAAAATAAAATAGTTACAGGTTTATAACAGGTGATTTAGATCTTCAAGTGCTTTCCAGATCCCAGCTTGCCTATCTTCCCATTTTGTCTTTTTTTTAAATTTATTTTTGGAGACAGAGTCTCGCTCTGTTGCCCAGGCTAGAGTCCCGTGGCATCAGCCTAGCTCACAGCAACCTCAAACTCCTGGGCTCAAGCAATCCTTCTGTCTCAGCCTCCCAAGTAGTTGGGACTACAGGCATGAGCCACCATGCCTGGCTAATTTTTTCTATATATATTTTTAGTTGTCCAGTTAATTACTTTCTATTTTTTGTTTTTAGTAGGGATGGGGTCTCGCTCTTCCTCAGGCTGGTCTCGAACTCCTGAGCTCAAACGATCCACCTGCCTCGGCCTCCCATAGTGCTAGGATTACAGGCATGAGCTACCGCACCCGGCCCCATCTTCCCATTTTGGAGGTGGTGTGGGAGGCAAAGGAATCAACAAGCCATCATAGCTGGTCAGGTGCAGAGCTAGTTAGCAAACTCTGTTTCCCTGGCCCACAGGAAGGTGTTCCTTCCACTGCTGCAGACACTCATGATTTGCACAGTGGGGTGTGAGACTGCGGCTGCGTGGACAGCACTGTGCCAGGGGTCTTCATAAAAAGGAGAGGTTGTCCTTGGTCCTGGGTGGCTCATGTACTCATCTGTCTGCAGATAGAGGCTGGCCCAGATGGTCTTTGAGATCCTCTAGCTCCAGGTGGTCAGTTTCCCTTACTGAACAAAGTGGCCCCTGAAGGTACCTGCTGCCCTTTCTGCAACACATCTACCACGAAAGTGGGAATGAGGTGTCATATACGTATTCCCATGTGTCTTCAAGTCTAGGATAATGGAGCTTCTCTTGAGCTCATTTACTCCCAAGGGGAGAGGGAGGAGGAAGAGAATGCTGGAAACCTGGCATAAAGCTGGCAATTAGCACAAAGGTAGGGGTGTGGGGAGGGGAAGGGTGGGACAGAATGAAGAGCAAGTTCCAAATCCACAGTTTTGATTGTGGTGGCCCATTTCCCACTTCCCTGGGCATTATTTTCACCAGCTATTGAACAGCCAGCAACACACCATTGAATTTATGGAGGCTGTGTCTACATAATCACAGTAACCAGCTGCAATGTGAAAACTCAGCCTAGCAGACATTTTTCTATGGTGGTAAAAGGCCAGGAGGAAAAATAAAAGGAGCAAATTTGAGATTCAGAGTTGGTTTATCCTTATTATGAAGGAGAATAGTTTGTTACCTAGATGAGGACTTACGTAGTGATTCAGGTATCAGGATGTGGAAGAATTTGTTGGGCCAGATGGAGAAGTTCAAAATTCTTGCAAATTTCAGACATGTTGTCATTTACTGGCATCTTTCATGAAGACAAAACAAACATCCCACCACAAGGCAAATAGGTATTAGCTTTAATAGTAGCCATGTAGCAGGACCCCACTCAACAACCTTTGCTAATGGTCCTTTCCTGGCTGCCCCTCTCCTCTCCTCACTGGCGATGCCTCGTAACCCCTCTGGCTGATTTTTGACCCATGGACTTGACCATTTGTTTAGGTGTCATGAGGATACAGACGATATTTCATTTTCTCGGTACTCCCTGGGGCAAAGCCAAGCACAGAGCTCTGACTCACTGGATGCTTGGGGAAGAAGAACCTTTTCATTATCCATCTTATTGCATTAGAAGCCTCTGATGTTGCAAACTCCTATTTCTGTGAACCCTCTAGGAGAAGCTGCCACGAAATTTGAACTGTGGGAAACTAAGGCTGTGGGAGATTCAGGGATCTGTTTAGGGCACCTATGGGAGGATATATCTCCCATGATCATGTAGTTTTGCATAGTTCTCTCTCTCTCTAGCTCTTTCCAGTTTTTAATTCAACCAAGCAAACAGGGAGCATCTACTCTGTGGAAGGCACCACGCTAGCTGCTATGAGTCAATCAAAGATGAATTAAACTAAGCAAACAATAACGTAGCACTGAGCTAGGTGCTGTGGGAGATGATAATGGTAAAGCACCTTTTGGAGAGTACCTACTATGTGCCAGGCACTGTGGTAGGTACTCCATGTGCATTTATGCAAATCTTTGCAACAATACAATAGAGGAATTCTCTCCATTTTGCAAATGAGGAAACTGAGGTTCAGAGAGGTTTAGTGACATGGCCAAGGCCATTCAGTGAGTAAGCAGCATTGGTATTCAAAACATTGTTGTCTGGCTCCAAAGCTTGCATCCTTCTCCCTGCACCAGACTGAGACAAAAAAAAAAAAAAAAAAAAAAAAAAGGCAGCAGAAGGCTCAGTGTTAGCCTGAAGGAAATAACAGCAGAAAACAGAATGTGATCTGGGACTTGAGTAAGGCAGAGGTCAGGGAGGGAAGGGCAAGGTAGCACTGTCTGGGAGGGAAGGTTCCAGAAAGTGTTAGTCTTCCTTTCCTCCCAGGCCAGCGCTGGTTCTGCTGAGGAGCTGAGAGCCAACTTGGAATCTAATCCCATTTCTATCGTTTAATAGCTACTAATGTGACCTTGGGCAGGAGAGTAAAGTGATTAAGAACCTGAACTCTGGCATCAAGCAGATCTGGGTTTATATCCCAGTTCCACTTATTTATTAGCTGTGTGTCCTTGGGCAAGTCACTTAACCATTCTGGACCTCTGTTTCCTCACCTGTGAAATGAAGATCATCATAGTCTCTACCTCCTAGGGCTATGGTGAGGATTAAATGTGATAATGTGTGCAAAGTGCCTAGCACAGAGTAATAGTAATACTATCAGCCAAGAGTTATTAGGTGCTTCCTAGGTGCCAGGCATTGGGCCCCAAGTACCTTATGTAAATTATCTCATTTAATCCTAACAATACTATTATGAGGTGCATGCTATTGTTATTGACATGTTACAGGTGAGGCACCGAGGCCCGGAATGGTTAAATGACTTGCATGAGGTCATAGGACTAGCAGGTGGCGCAGCTGGAATACAAAGCATCCATAAATGAGGCTAAAAACAGAAAAGGAACTGGAGGAGTGAGGCATCTTCATGAGGTATGCTGGGGTGTGCGGGGATTCCAAGGAGGATTTTTGCCCCTTCTGTACCCTGGGTGGAGGATGAGAAGCATCCTTTCTTCTGAGCAGGGGACGCTGGCTGCAGCCAACGCATTTCTTCTACCTTCAAAGGCAGCAGGTCAGAGGCTCCCAAGAGTGGGAAATTTCAGCTCCTTCTGGGGAAAACTGCTTTTCTTTCTGGTAATTACAGCTTGTTACTCTTTGGTGAGCAACCCAGAACTTCCAGCGGCACGGCACTCCCTGGGAAGGTAGGACAGTGCTCAGCGGCATCCCTTTACAGCAGGCTGGTCATCCAGGGGCTGAATTCACGTGTCTGGGGAGAGCCCGGGAGCCCCGAGCTGGGGCTGGGGTGGGAGGGTGCAGGGCGCCAGCGGTGGGACCTAAAAGGCTCTGAAAGTCGCTGTCTCTGGAGCTGGAGAGCGGGTCCATTTTCTCTTATGCCCCAGTAGCTATTCTGGTGGGGTAGTGTAAACAGGTTGGCAAAACCAATCCGTGGTACTACAGAGTTGAGGGTGAGGAGAAGCATTTGTTGTTTTCTGGAAGGACTCTGGCTGTCTCTCGCTGGCTGTGGGCTTGCTGCCATCTCCTTGCCCAGGAACCTGCGGTGGGTCCAGAATTTCTCTAGAACAGGTCTATAGGGTGTGATCTGATTTGAAGCATGGGTGTGCAGCTGTTTGCCCCATGACCTCCACAAGATAGATGTCATTGTCCACATCAAAGACCAAGGGCAGGGAGCTGATGGAGATTTTTAGCAGGTCTAACCTCCCCACCGCCCTGCACCAAGCTGCCATGTACTGTCACTGCCGGGATTTACTTTCTAACCACCTGTCTTGAAATCATCAAAAGTTAAAAAAAACACACACACACAAAACCCCCTTTTGGCAATAGGCTCCTTACAGTTGGCTTTTCAAGCCACTGGCCCTCTGGGTTCCATTGCCACAAGCAAGGATCATAGACCACCAAAGTGTCAGAACCAGAACACTTTAGAGACCATCTAGTCCAAGGTCTGCAAACTTCAGCCCATGGATCAAATCCAGCCTTGTGCCTGTTTTTTGTAAATAAAGTTTTATTGGAACACAGCTATGCCCATTTGTTTGCATATTGTCTATGGCTGCTTTTATGCTATAATGGCAGAGTTGAGTAGCTGCAACAGAGACCATCTGTCCTGCAAAGCCTGAAATATTTATTCTCTTGGCTCTTTGCAGTAAAATTTGTTAACCCTTCATCTAGTCTAATGCTTTTATTTTACATGTGGGGAACACAAAGGACCATAAAAGGGAAGAAATTTGACTGAGGCAGAGTCAGTACCTGGGAGATTTGACTCCACGCTCACAGCTTGTTTTTGTGGCTGCTGTCATCTGTTTCTGCAGTGTGGCACTGGCTCTGAGTTTGAATTCTGAGCTGCAGTTGACCGGATGTGTGACTGTGGGCAAGCTATATAAACCCTTTCATCTTCCAGGATTTCATCTGTGCCCTGAGGATAATGCTTTCTGTTTCTTGAGATAATGTGCATGCTAGGTGGTTGTGAGAATTAAATGAGCTATTAATACATAGTCTGGAATGCTTAGGCTGGGACCCGGCTCATAAAAACACCCAACAAAAAGACCTGTGCTATTATTATATTGATGTCCTTTGTAATTTTTCATATACATGTATAATTTCTTAAGGGAAAGGGCTGTTCCTTACAAGTGGTTCTTAAACTTTTTGGGTCCTAGACATTATTGAGAATCTGTTGAACGCTGTGGATACGTTCTTTACCCTACACTTTCTCTGAATTATTCAGTGCCAAGTCCCTGGCAGGGCCCTCCCTTTGATCCATTGGTATCCACCCTGTTATTTCTTTTTGTTTGCTGAGCCTCTCTCTTGCTAACTCTCTCATCTCAATGTAACCCCTTTCGCTTTTGGGCAACAGAACTAATCCAGTGCTTTACCATTTATCATGCAGCAGAATTTTAACTGAGCAAAGTGAATCGACGCTGGCCTTCCTTGTCCTCCCGGAGTTTGCAGTCTAAGATGAATAACAGGAATGGGAACGGGAACTGAGGATGCATAGAGAATACTGTCTGACATTGAGCAGGGATGTGAGTTAAATAAGGAAAGAAAAAATTCATGACACAGATCTCAAATTGCTCCGTCCTCTCTCTTCTTCCTCTTTTGTGCTCTCTGAACCAAACCGTCCAATCCTTTTGGGGGATTTTTCACTTGTGGCCACCAAGTTCAGAAAGGTCTAAAGGAAGTGGTGGGAACCTTTTCCTTGGGGGCATCTAAAAATTGTATCTGGACAAATGTTAGAGCCCAGCTTTGGAGGGGACAGACCAGGCCCCAGGGGAGGAAGGCAAAGAAGTGAAGTCATAAGGCAGTTTCTGCCTTTGCATCTCCGGTCTCTGGCAGAGGGGACAGTGTGGGGCCCTGGGAAGGGTGTGGGCATGCTTGGCAAGGGTGTGTGGCATCACTTTGGGCATGGGGAGCTTGCTTAAGGGGGGAGGAGAGTGAGAAAGAGGCAGTTTCCTTTGCCCTCTTCATTGCGCAGTGAGGAATGCGGGGACAGGAAATACCCAGCATCTCTCAGATGTTTACTGGATACCAAACCAAAAGATCTGGCAGGTTGCTTGGGAGTCCTGAAAAGATGAGGGGAGACAGAGGTAGCATCTTGGTTTTTCTGCCTCCTGTGGGTGTGCCCTAGCGAGTGCTTGGGGAACAGGGAAGATTTTATGAAACTTCTAGACAGGAGGAGCCTCGTGTCATGGCAGTTAGCCACATGGTGTGAACTGCAAGGGCCTGGGAGGGCCTCCAGATATCTGCCTTGCCCTTTGGAGTGCCATCCACTTGGAGATAAGCATCGCCTGCTTTCTTTGGTCCCTTTTGAATTGGCTATGACTTACTGAGTGTAGTCATGCATAAGACAGTGTACCAAGCTAATCCACACACATCCTCTCATGTAAGCCTACGCACAACACTTTCGTGGTAGATATTGTTAGTGCCAATTCACAGGTGAGGAAACTGAGAATAAGAGATTCGTTAACTTGCCCAAGATTATTCAGATTTGGTATTAGAGCAGAGACAGTTTGACTCCAAAGCTGCTACTTTCCACCTTCCAGATGCCTCAAATTTGGCTGCAGGCTGGTCTTGCTGCCAAACAAAGCTACAGGAACTTCTGGGCAAGCCTCAGCAGAGCAGAGACTCAGACCCAAGGAGGCAGAAGTCGTCTGGGGCTGTGTGCTACCGCACAACACAAGTATGAGCCCTTCCCTAGGTCAGATCTGAGGATTAAATCTCTCCTCCTAACCCCTTCTTGGGAAGCTCAACTGAGTTTATGTCAGGCTTCTGCCTCAACTCTTCCAAGAAGGGTGAGAGATCTGATCCAATAATCGTCTTTAAGGGCAGTGAAAGTTATTGTCCCATGATGGCAACCAACTGTCATCTATCACTGAGAGAGAGAGAGACAAAGAGAGAAAGAGAGAAATGGAGAGAGGGAGAGAGAGAGAGAGAAGATATAGACTCCCAAGACAGCACGAGAGATGCCAGTTAGCCCTAAAGAAGTAGCTTACTGAACACCAGACTGGTTTCATCCAGACAAATCAAATTCTGGCTCCTGCCACTTCCTGACTTTGTGACTTTGGGCAAGTTACTTCATTTATTTAAGCTTTCATCTGTTTATCTGTGAAATGCGGATTTTAATAATGTTTTCCACATGGACTTATTGTGAGGATTAAATGGAATTGTGTCTGGCACCTAGAAAGCTCTCAATAAATGTTAGTTATTTGTTGATATTTTTGCATATTCTTAAGAACACACAACAGATTTCTCAGTATCTGGAGTATTTAGGTACAGATTTTCCTAGTTGATCTCTCAGTCATCTTTCCAACCCTCTACTTGCCAATTGATGTAACCGATGCATTTTTTTTTTCTGATATAAATTGCTCTGAACAAACAGTGGCTGAAAAAGACCAATTCAAATAACACCAGCTAATATTTTTAGAGAACCTACTGTGTGCTATGCATGTGTTCTATGATTTACATGCTCTATCTCATTTTAACACAATAATCTTTTAACACAGAAGTAATATATCTGGCCTTTGAGATACAACTTTTGAAACTGCCATATCCAGAGAGTCTGGGGCTTGTTGGAAATATATCTACATTCAGAGAACTCCCAGGGAGGTTGGAGACCAAGCCGGTGTGGGTGTTGGTGAGCTTGGGGAGTGGAGTATGGAGGGCAGATGGCCCAGTGAGCTTACTGTGCAGAGGGAAAGAGAAGCCCAGCTTGGTTCAGCAGGCAGGACGGCAGGCCCTTGGAACAACATAATTGTTGGCCACTGGTGCAATTGGTGTCAACAGGAATTTTCCTTGTGTATCAAACCAAAGAGGCTCATGGACTATAAACTACCACATCAGAAGTCGACGATTCATACCCTAGAAGGGCAGGAAAGGAAGGAGGCCCAGTTGAACCTCCATCTGCTCCCAGATACTACAGAGAGGACCAGGTCCATAAGAAGGGGTTGAAGAGAAGGAGCAAAGGGGCTGAGTAGAAAACAAAAGAAGCGTTCAGTCTGGAGCTCTCCAGTCAAGCGGAGAACTCATCCCTAAAACCGTTGGATCGTCTCCAGGTGTAATAGTTTGGCCCTTTGTTTTTACCCCTCAGACTTTAGAATGTTCCTTTGCTCAATCTAGGGGACAGCCCACTTTACCCCTTGTTGGTGATGCTCCACCAGGAGCCTAGGACTTTAGAAAGGAAGAAATACAGAGCCAGTGAGCAGGCGGTTTACTTACATAGTCAGTGATGCTCAACTTTACAGGGTGTAAGAGTCCCCTACAATGAGTCTTCAAATGCAGATTCCTGGACCCCAACCCTAGATACTCTGATTCAGTAGGCATGAAGTGAAATCCAGGAACTTATATTTTTTGTAAGTAATCCAAGTGATTTGAGTGCAGAAGACCGCATTTTGAGAGATGGCATTTTAGTCCAACATCTCCATTTTATAGAAGATCCAATGAAGGTCCAAAAGGCAAATGACTTGGCTGCATGTCTCACAGAAAGGGTTTTTGTAGGATCTAGGTCTTAAACCCAGATTTGCTGACTGCCAGTCTAGCTTTTCTTGCCTCCACCAGACCCATTACCCATGGCTTTGATCTCCACTCGCTGTGGCTTATTCTTGCCCCGTGTCTAACTATTCAGCACACCTGTGCTCGGGGTCACTTTCTCAGGGAAGACTGTCTTGCCCTCCCCACCCCAGTCTGGGGGAGGCTCCTTTGTTCTGCACTGTCATAAAACCACATCCCTCTCCTTCATAGCACTCACCTTGCTTTGTGCCTACACACTTCTCTGTGTCATCACTGATCATCATCTGCCTCCCTTCTTAGGCTTCAGGCTCAAAGACAGCAGAACAGCGTTTCTTTCTGTTCCTCCAAGAGCCTAGTGCAGTGTCTGGTGGATAGTAAGTGTTCAATAAATATTTATTAGATGAGTGAGTGAGTGAATGCATGAATGAATGGATGAAAAGGGCATGTGGATGTTTGCCTTCACTGAAAGTCAAAGATAAAGCAAAATTTGTAAAACTTCATTCTCTTTTGAGACATTTTATCTTTTTTTTTTTTTTTTTTTTTTTTTTTTGTTGCAGCTCTTTGAGACATTTTAAAGTTGTCATTCTTGTTCCTGGCCCAGCCTTTTTGATTCTAACTGCCCATCTCATTCCTGGAACCACAGCTTCCTGCAGACAAAATTGTGTGTGAGGAGGCTTGCTTGGTCTGATTGTCTATCACTATAATTATCTTATTTCTGCAGTAAATTTTGTGTTGGGAACCCATTCTCCTTTTTGCACCCTTCCCTTCCTTTCAACTATAACCCCTCTCCAAGATCCCAAAACTCTCACGTTGCCTCCAGCAACCTCTAAATTACGATTTTTTCCTAACCTTCCATTCCTAGTCAAAGCCTACAGCGCAATGTCCTGTTCCCTCAAGGCCTGGGGGGGTTGGGGTCTCTTGAAGGGGACAGATTCCTGCCAACAGTGGATAATGGCTTGATCTGTTGCTCTTCTTCCTCCCCTTTTAGTTCTAACCAAGATCATCACTTTCTTAATGGAAGGTGTGAGCAGGTGGAATTCTTGGCTTTACCGAGCCCGAGAAACACTGATGATGGGGGTGGGTTCTAATGATCAGCAAATATTTACTGAGTGCTGTGTTAGGGTCTGAAGGACATACAAGGATGAGTCAAAAGTATTTCTTCTTCTCAAGGACCTTTATGAGGAGGTGAGTCATGACTCCTAATCAATAACGGTATGGCAGTTAGACAACACTGCAAGAGACTTCAGTATCTAGTTACTTGCCAAACCAATGATGGTAACAACTAGTGCCATGAATTTAAATCAGACCGTGTGTATAATGCACTCTGTATTGGGCCTGAGACATGGTAGGTTCACTCAGGAATGTTAATTCTTCTTTCTAAAGGAGGGAGAGATTTTTCTGGATCTCCACAGAAGAGGGATCTCTCTTGAAGGTTCTGGAAAGCACATTCAACTTGCGAAGAACTTCTTCAACTCCGCAATTGTACCCATTTGCACTCGGGATTGATTTCTATTTAGAAACAATTATTCTGTTTGCAGGTCTCCCAGAGCCAAGCTTATCCACACTTTTCTTTTTTTTTTTTTTAACTTGCTGTGTGCACATAGGAGCGAGGCATTCAGAATCAGAGCAGAGACTGTAGAAGTTATGTGGCTCTTCCCCCATCTCACAAGTGGGGGAACTGAGGCCAGAAAAGGACATGACCAGGGTCACTCAGAGCCACAATCAGGACAGAAGACTCTAATGTCCAGCCCAATACTTTTAAAAATAAATATATTTAAAACAACTGTAGGTTATTTTCTTTGTTTAAATATTAAACAAATGAAAGTAGCTTTTGAAAAATTATCAAGGTAAATTGTGCTTATTGCAAATCTATGGAAAGGTATAGAAAACAAAAGGAAAATTGCTCTTCATTCACTATTCAGAGAAAACATCACTGTTAACATTGTGGCAGATGTTTCCTACGCTTTACACACACACATGCACATGCATACGAGTGCATCTTGTTTGGGCCTCGCCTCCATTCAGCCTGCCTGTGACCCCCCCCCCCCCACTACGCTGAGCCTTCCCCTTCTCAGGCCCAGGCTGATTCTCCCTTCCAGGGCTAGGGTTGACCCTGGCCCAGTCAGAGCCAGTGAGCATCCAGGGGCTCTTTTGACCTGGGATTTGGAGATGAGGGATGTAAAATTTGGAGCCAGGTCTCTAGATGCTCAGGTCGGTCATCACGCAGCCACAGGGAGACAGCCTGTCCCCGGTGCGGAGTGAACAGAGCTGAGTGACACGCCGCCCCTCCCACATGCTCCCACCGCAGCTACCCGAATAAGCTCCATCCTTTAAAGTAGCTAGTTGGCCATTACCAGAGGATCCAATTCTGTAGCAAGTCACTTAACCTCTGAGCCCAGTATCTTCATCTGCAAAATGGGATAATACTTGGGGGATTATAGTGAGGATAATATACTACAACTATGAACAAAAATAATCAAATTTACAGCTCCTCTATTAACTGCTTGCTAGATGTCAGGGCTATGCTGAGCAGTTGAATATATCATTTCATTTAGTCTTTACGCCCATAGAGCGTGGAAGGAAGGCTCTGCTTATGATTGCTTGTGTAACGGTGAAGGACTAACACCGGGGCTGGATGCCAGCTGCTCTGTTTCTTGGTGTGGTCATTTTTCCCACTGATTGCTTCTGCCTCCTTCAACATTTGGTGTAGGGTCCCTGGAGCTTTCCAGAGCCTGTTGGCTGGGAGCTACCTTTGCCCTCTACAGGGGATAGGACGCTGGTTCCAAACTAGAGGGTGGGAAGCTCCTGTGGGCTGTGGCGGGAGAGGGTTGGGACACTGGCCAGAGCCCTCTCTGTCTGCAGAGCCCCCCTTCCTGGCTGTGCCCAGTGTTCCCTAGGTAACCGCGGGGGATGCGGAGCAGATTTATGGGTCTGCTGCTCCCAGGCAAGTACCTGACGTGTTCTGTCCGAGAGCGATGGTGTCTGACTCCCAGATGACTCATGGGGAGGGAGCAGACACACACCGGCGGCACTGGAGGAAGGAAAACCCCATGTTCTCACCTCCCACAAGCAAAGGGACCCAGAGGAATGTCTCCACTGCACACACCGTTTAAAAGGCAGGTGTTTTCCCCATTTTCTAGATGGGGAAACGGAGGCCGCATCTTATCTGCTCCTTCATTGATTCCATGCACATTGATTAAGCAGTGGCTTTGTGCCAGGCATTGTGTGAGACTGTGTGGGACACACAGACTTGGGAAAAACACAGACTCTACCATCAACAGCACCGCGGACTAAGTGGGGGCGTAAGACCTGGCAGCAGGGGCCTGTCACCCAGGGGGGACTCAAAGTGTGGGACAGCCCCAAGGGTACATGTCAGTCGCTTGTGTTTGAATAGGTTCAACTTTGCTTCACCGCAAACATTCTCTCTCTCTTTTTTTAAGTGTGGTAAAAAAACACAGAACACAATTTACCCTCTTAATAGTTTGTAAGTTCTGGTACATCATTGTTATCTACACGCACCTCGTTGTAGGGTGGATCTCGAGAACTTTTTCATAGGAATAGCAACTGTGTACCTATAAAACAGCAATTTCCCCCTTGCCCCTCCCTCCAGCCCCTGGAAACCACCATTCTACTTCATGTTTCTCTGAATTCGACTAAGATGCCTCATATATGTGGAATCAAGTAATATTTGTCTTTTTGTGACTAACTTATTTCACTTAGCATAATGCTGTCAAGATTCATCCATGTCCTAGCAGGTGTCAGAATTTCCTTCCTTTTTAAGGCTGAATAACATTCCATCGTACGGATATACCACATTTTCTGTATCCGCGCCTCTGTCAACGGACAGGTTGCTTTCACAACTTGGCTATTGCGAATCATGCTACAGGGAACATGGGTGCATAAATATCTCTTCAAGATCCTGTTTTCAATATATACTCAGGAGTGGGATTGCTGGATCATATGGTAGTTCTAGTTTTAATTTTTTGAGGAACTTCCATTTGTTTTCCGCAGCAGCTGCACCATTTTACAATCCCACCGACAGTGTGCCAGGGTTCTAATTTCTCCACATCCTCACCAACACTTGTTATTTTCTGTTTTTTTTTTTTTGACAGTGACTACCCTAATGGGTGTGAGGTGACATCTCATGGTTTTGATTTGCATTTCTCTGATGATTCGTGATGTTGAGCATCTTTTCATATGCTCTTTGGTTTGTATTATCTTCTTTGGAGAAATGTCTGTTCTTCAGCCCATTTCTTAATCAGGTTGTCACCACAAGTGTTCTTTGGAACATCTACTTCCAGGTGCTGAGGAGAGCAGAGAGAACGACAAACCCCTCAAGAAGCTTTCAGGAAGGCTTTTGGGATTTTTTTCAAGGTGATAGATCTGGTTAGTGGTAAGAAATTTGACCCATACAGAATTGAACTTACATCTCATGACGGGTTCATCAGCTCATGCTGGTATTCAGGAAGTCTTTTTTTTTTTTTTTTAAAGTATTGATCCTAGCGGGATTCTATTTGGCAACATGACTGCACTGGAGCAATGAGCGACGCACCTGCTGAGAAGTCCCTTCATTGATCCCTGTGCCGTCACCCTCTGAGGAGGGTGACCACATCACTCTAAGGCAGAAGGGAGGAAAATGGGAATTCTCTGGGTTCTTAAGAGAGTGAACTGTCTTTAGTCTTCACTCCTTGGGAGCTTGTTGGAATTACGCACATTTTACGTAATGAATAGTTCTCAGCTAATGTGCCTGCTTAAAAATAACACTGACACGTCCACATGCAGGTTTTCACCTTCAGAGCAGTCACCTCACAAAGTCATAAACTTGGTTCCAAAATCCAGTTAAAACTGTTTCCTTGCCTCCTTTGAGATTGTTCTCAAACCGGTGCACATTCTTGTGACCACCATGATGGAGCCAAACACTCATTCTTTGAGAACAGATGTGATTTTTTTTTTTTTTTTTTTTTTTGAGACAGAGTCTCACTCTGTTGCCCAGGCTAGAGTGAGTGCCGTGGCGTCAGCCTAGCTCACAGCAACCTCAAACTCCTGAGCTCAAGCGATCCTCCTGTCTCAGCCTCCCGAGTAGCTGGGACTACAGGCATGCGCCACCATGCCCGGCTAATTTTTTTTCTATATATATTTTTAGCTGTCCATATAATTTCTTTCTATTTTTAGTAGAGGTGGGGTCTCGCTCTTGCTCAGGCTGGTCTCGAACTCCTGAGCTCAAACGATCCGCCCACCTCGGCCTCCCAGAGTGCTAGGATTACAGGCGTGAGCCACCACGCCCGGCCACAGATGTGATTTTTGAGAAGCAACCAACAGTCCTTGTGAAGACACCACATGCTGGTCCTTAGCCTGTCTGTCCCAGGTCCCTTCCGTGGCCTCCCTTGCACTGCTCTGTATGACTGGGGGCTGCCCCTTACGCTCCAGGTTCCCCTGTCATCTGGCTGCCAAATAAGTTTGGTCAGCGAGGGGCATGGCAGAGGGGAGGGAGACAGGAGAAGGGAGGACATCTCTCTCTCTCTCTCTCTCTCTCTCTCTCTCCCTCAGGGGCTATTTCTGGTCAAGGTTCATCACTCCACAGCTCCTACTCCACAGACAGGTCTAGTAGTACAAACATATCTATAAAAAAAAAATCAATGGCTTGCTACATACCAGCTCAACTTGCCATAAATAGAGTAGAGAAAAGATTCTATTTACAATAGCAACCAAATATATAATGCCCAGGAAAACTTTAACAAGAAACGTACAGGGCCTGTATAAAGAAAACGACACACCTTCACTGAAGGGCGTAAAAGCGGAGTTGAATAAACGGGAAGACAGATCACCCGTCTGGGAGTGTCGTAATGCTGTCAATGCCCCACAATTTCATCTATTAATTTCGTGCAATTCAATCAAAAATATCAACGGGATTTGGAGGGAGCTTAATGCAATGATTCCAAAGTGCTTCTGAGAGAATAAATGCTTAAGAATGGCCAAAAAAAAATTTAGAAAAAAGAGGGTTAGGTGGAGGGGATTTCCCTACCAGAGGAAAAGGCTTGATAACGTGACTGTAGGCAAAGCAGAGTGCTACTGGCAGAGGGCTAGGCTGGCAGATTATTGGAATGGAAAAGACCAGCTAAACCAGATCCTACTGTGTATGAGAATAAATATGTTGATAAAGGCATTTGTAAAGAATGGAAATGTCACCTTTATTGACATTTTAATTGGATATTTGGAAAAAAAGTTAGGGCCCTACATCCCACCTTACATACACTATAAATTCCAGACAAATCTCTTGGCAGAGATTTCAGGGACCCTGTGGTCTACACAGCTCATTTCATAGGCTATAAAACTGAGGTCCAGAGAGGGGAAAGAGCTTGCTCCGGGACACACAACAAATTAATAGCAGGGCTAAGGGTTCTACGCTTCCTACTTGGAGCTCTTTGGACTGAAGTAGCTACCCTTTAAGCACCCATCTTTACAGTCTAGTTCATTATCTCCTTCTTCAGTCTTCATTTCCATGAGGGATCACGGGAGCAGGGCTGTCGGGTACAGTTGTGCAGATTATGGACTGCACAATTTCAGGAAGTTCCATTTACATCAAAATCTATATGAATGGCAACCTGTGGAGTTGTGCAGAGTACAACCTGTATGGGTACACTTAAGAGTCCTGCTCAGGACAATGCATCTGGAATTCATTCAACAAGGGTGGAAATATTTGTCACATGTCGTGACACTTCTTCCTCCAGTACCCATGACAGGCATTGCCTGTCAGTCATGTCACTCTTTCCCACTGAGCCCAGACTTAATTTCAGACTCTTTATCAACCCAACCCGTTAGGTTTTTACTAGCATTTTGTTTTGTTTTGTTTTTTAGGGGAGGTCTCACTCTGTTGTCCAGACTGGAGTGCATGGAGTGCAGTGGCAGCATCAAAGCTCACTGCAGCCTTGAACTCCTGGGCTCAAGTTGATCCTCTTGCCTCATCCTCTCCAGTAGCTGGGATTACAAGTGTGCCACCATGCGTGGTGCCACCCGTTTTTAATTGAAGCTGGCACTTGAGCTGAAATCCATTTGCTTTCCTGTTTTAGGTCAGTAGTTCTAATCTGTCCTCAGAATGATCCCTCTCCCAAGTCTCTACCGTAGCTTCTATTCATTAATGCTAACATCAGATGGTGACAAAACCTGCAAACAAAACAATCAATACTTCCATGGTAACTTCATAGGATGTTTTAGGGATTAAAACACATAAAGTCCTTACATAGTGACTGGCATCTTGCTAATGGCCTGTAATTAGTATTTTAAAACAACAATAAAATACTAAAAATCACCTTGTTGGACTCTAGAAACATGTGTTCCTCGTGCTGACAGCCCTCTGTCTGTGTTCTCAATCTGACTCCTAGGTTACAAACATAAACCGGAGATACAGATTGCTGAATATTGTTGAGAATGAGATGTTGATCAGAGTTTCAGTTGTCAAACCACACACACACACACACACACACACACACACACGCACAAGCGCTCACTCCTTCTGGGAATCAGTTTCTGTGATCCAGTAGCTTTTAAAACCCAGGGAGGGACAGTTCTCTCTGCCCTCATGTCTGTGGCTATCTCCTGACTCTCACTCTCTCTTTTTCTCTCCCCTTCTCCGCTGCTCTCTGTGTTCCTAGGAAACCAGTGAACTTGCAGGGTTGTAGTGGTGGCCGGGGACAGGAGGAGCCGTCCTTCAGTGGTTCCCACTGGCATTCCAGAAGCAACCACACACATTTGGCAGGACCACGCTGCCAGCACAACTGGTTTCCTTAAGTGGACTCATCGGCAGAGCCAGCGGGGATGCCACAGACCAGCCTCGCCCAGGGCTTCTCTGCCTGTGGTCTGCCTGCCCGCCAGGCAGGGTGAGGCAGAGGAAGGGAGGGAAGGAGGGAGGGAGCGGGAAGGGGCGGGAGCGCTATTAGCTTCATGGCCTTGGACTTGGGAGCTGAGCCAGCCCCTGAGCTCTCCGTCAACCAGCCTGTGGCAGGGACATTTCTGTTCAGGGGTTAGTGTCCCGTGTCCTCATACTGCTATTGGGCCTTTTGTACGTGGATGAGGAAGAGAGAGCCAAGCTCTTTAGATGTCCCCTTGGATCAGAATGACAGAGAATGTCCCCTCAGGAAGGGACTATCAAGATCATGTGACCCAGACTCATCATTTTATAAATGAAGGCGCTGGGAGTCTAGAAGCAAAATCTTGACCCAAATGTTTACCAACAAGGACAGGCCTGGGTGCTTTTGGAGACCCAGGCAGAACAACTCTGTGGGGGGTTAGTAGTTGGCACTTGAACTTGAATAGAGGTGGGCAGGGACTTCAGGAACATTGGAAGACCACTTAGAGGAGACATTCTGGAAGCAGAGAAATTTTACAAATCACTCTACTTAAAGGGCTACCTGTTTGACACCCACGGGTGGGGCCTGTCCTGAACACAGCCAGATCAGTCAGTGGGGGAGGCAGAGGAATCTAGGGAAATAGTTCCTGCAGCCCACAAAGCTGCACTTTCCTCCCAGCTCTGTCACCTCCTTGCTGTGTGACTTTGGGTCAGTTACTTGGTTGTCTGAGCCTTGATTTCCTCCTCCATTGCATGGAGATAAAGCCATTGACAATTGTCTTCAAAAGGTTGCTGGGGAGAAAAAAAAAAAAGAGAAAAGATATGCAGGTAATTTTCTAATTGTCCCATATTATATAAATAATTATGTGGCACCCGGGCAAAATTTGGTGACATGGAGCTGTTTTACCATTCTCATGTGCTGGGCTTTTGCACGTGAACTCATTAACTATGTACAACGATCTACATCTTTCTGACTTGGTGACTTGGAGAAATAAGCATTTTTTTTCTTCCCTGAGCTGGGCAGGACTGTCTGTCCTTGAGAATTTTGTCAAGGGGGTTGTCACATTTGAGATTCCAGCGGAGCGGGGCTGATGAGGATGTTACCCTGAAATGATCACATCACAAAACAAGAATGGATTTGACATAGGACTTAATATGCTCTTCAACGTGCAGTTGGTTTTGCCTCCTATTTTGTTTCCAAACCATGAGAAATAAGGGACGCCTGTGTCCCTCGTCTTCCTCTCCACTCTTCCGCATCCATGTTCACTGAACAATAGTTCTGCAAATGTTTCCTCTCCTCCCTGAGCACACAACTTCCATCTGAGTCAGGGGAGCACTTGAGAATCCTGGGAACACATTTAGTCACTTGAAATTAGTCAGTGCCATCAGTCTCCGGGGAATCGACATAGAGCTGGGGACTATGGCAAGCACACTTGTGGGAGCACGTTGCCCAAAAGATGACTCTTTTCGGGCCCAGATTTGGTTTTAAGTCCAATGCTTTAAAAATGTTAAGTGTATCTAAACTGAGCTTGAGGAACTGAATTTTAAAGCATTCTTTCTTCTTCCTTTGCCTGTTATTGGTAGCTTGTTTATTTATTGATTTTTAACAGAAGAAAGTCTCACTTAAAATTCATATGCTTTTGAATTCTAGAAAATAGAATTACAAGACCTTCGTTCTGCTTAATTTTCAAGTAACAGGACTGTCATTCATTGGCTCAATGAATGTTCACTGAGATCCTTGTCTGTGCCAAGCCCTGTGCCAGGTCCTGGGAGTACCAGATTCTTGGGTGGGTACCCATCTAGCCTTTCATCCATTCATTCACCAGTGAGTATTCATTGAGCACCCACTTAGGTGTCAGGCACTGCCCTGTGTGAAGGGGACACAGAGTTGAAAGAAACAGAAAAAATCCTTGCTTTCATAGCCCTTATAGTCTGTTGGGTGTGTTATAATAAATAAATAAATAGGAGCTCACGGCCTGGTGGGTGAGGCAGACGCGGCCACAGCAACTGCAAACCAGTGTGTGAGGCCGTTGATACAGCCGTGTCACACAGAGCTCTGCAATGCCAAAGGGAGGGTGGGGATGCGCTTAAGGAAGTCCGAGGCTGTCGATAAGGAGCAAGCTTTGGAGGCCTGAGACCCGAGTTTGAATTTGGATTCTGCCTCTTGCAGCTGTGTGACTTTGCCTCGTGCTTTTGCGTGTGAAGGGCCCCGCACGGGGCTTTGGGTGAGTGTCCGTCTTACCTGAGGCTGCTCTACCCCTACCTCACGCCCAATCACGTCACCCTCTTTTGTTGTCTTCACTGCTTGTATCACTAACTAAAATTAACTTGGTGACCATCCCTCTCCATAATTCTGAAATTCCAAGCACTCCGAAGACGGAATGCTAAAAAAAATGTTTGGCACACGTCGGTTAATTTTTGATATGAATTTGTAGTTTTTGTAGCAAAATATGACCTTAACTCATGTGAAACTATCTGCTTTCTTAATTTCTCCCTCTTAGTGTAAATATTTATATATGTGGCCACAGAACGATTAACGCGTTTGACTGTGATGTGCTGGTTCAGAGTCTACGGGGTCTCGTATATTAGATGGAATTTGAGCTGCATCTCGTCTCTAAAATGTGAAACATTCTCTGTCCTCCAAAACATCTGGTGACAAGGCTTTCAGATAAAGGATTGCAGACTCTTCATGGTTTGTATTCCTAAGCAGCACATGAACCCTAAGAGGGCAGGGATCTCGTTTGTTTTATTTTACACTGTAGCTCCAGGCCTCCACCAGAGCTGGCACACAGTAGGCACTTAGTAGATGTGAGTGAAGCCATCGAATGGGCATCTCCCTGTGGGCCACCAGAGCCTGGCTGTGGTGAGGGGCGTCCTGACAGTTCAGTGAGGTGTGGCTGTTGATTGGCTTCTTGCACCAGTAGGGGCCATCTATTTTGGCCACGTGAGGGTCCAGCTACCTTAGAGCTTGGCTCCCAGAGTGATCAGGTTCACTTGGGGTAGTCCAGACTGGACATGGCCGTCCAGCGAGACCTTTCCCATCTGGTCCCCTGTGGCCTCTTAAACTCCCAGAATCTGGTGCAGCTTCAATGCCTATGAGGCTATTTGAATTGTGCAGGAAACCAGCAATCCCTACTTTGCTTCCTGACCCACCAGGGCACTCCCCAAATCTCTGGACTGATATTTCCAAAAGATTTTTGGTGACATTTGAGCCCCTGTCTGCTCACCTTCCTCTGACGGCACCGGCCGCTCTACTCCTTTTGGCACAACACGGCATCTTGCATGTAGCAGGGACCTAGGAAATATTCACTGAATGACTGAATGGATGAATGAATGGAATAAAGAGTGAGCTGCATCTTTCTCGACATCTGACCTTCTCTCTTCTTCCTGGTTTAGTGCAACTCCCAGTGATCAGCTCTGAGGCCTGTGTCTTGCTCCCCGTTTTGTTTTGTGATACACTCAACTATCATTCTTGGCTTCTCAGGCTCTATTTGCCTCATTCTCATCTGCGTCCCCACTGGGCATTGCCTGATCACTCCCTGTGGGCTGTGTGGAAGCCTATGATCACATCTCATTGTTTTATTCCCTCTTTACAGACAGATGAATCAACCCATCCAAGGTCCGGCAGAGCTGGGGTTCAAACCCGGGCCTGATTGGTCCTTCTTGACATCCTTTCTACATAGCCGGGGCCTGTGAGAGCCTCTCCGTTTTCTTCCTTTGAGTTTTCTCCATAGATAATCAAGACATACTAAATCCTTTAGCTTGGCCTGCCGGACGCCTGGCACCAACCCCACAGGTCACCAAAAACACAAGAGTGACCTGTAGTGGGCTCTATGGCTTTGTTGTTAAGGTGTCTGGAATTCCACAGAGCTGTTTTTCAGTCCCAGCTCTGACAGCATCTACCTCAAAGAATATAAGCTCCAGGAGACCAGAGTAGATACTCAATGCCGTGTGTTTGATTAATTAATTCCATTAAATGATACCCATAGAGCTCAGTGACTGGCACAAACCAAGCATCTCCAAAGGATAGCTGTTATTTTCATTTTCCACCGAATTTCAAATTTTAGCATTGATAACTCAAGCTTCTTGGCAAGTGTAAGTTCCTCCTACTCTACAGTCATGGCTGAAACCTACAGCAATTCTCCCCCACTGAAATCAGGGCCTAGAATCTCTGTGTTGGTTGAGCAGTCTAGAGTTTGTACCCAAATCTGGCTTCCCCGACACCACTTTGCCCTTGTTGCATGTTGGATCAGGCTTGGCCTCCGGCCAATGACCCGAGGGAGCAGGGCTGCAGCGGGTGTTAGGAAAATTCTCAGCAATGAATCACTGATGCTTTGCCTGAGGGTTAAAATCACAGCCAATTTATTTGGTGTCTTTCTGCCTCCAAATTATCCAGCCCCTGCAGGATCCTTAGCTTGGGAACATTAACTCAAGTTTGCCGGAGCCTCCCCTTCCTAACCGTGCCAGCCACCTCTCACCTGGGTCCCTCCCACCCCTGCAGGGCTGTCGGTGTGGAACCTGTGCACGCTGACTGTCAGCCCCTGAGGGCTGGGCTTTAGGGTGTCATGCAAGGAGGCAGAAGTAGAGCTGGGAAAGTGTGGGGTGAGCAGATTTCCGAGGCACATTTGCAGTTTTAATTTATTTGCTCTTTTCATCAGAAAAGTCATCTTGGAGTTTATTGATTAAACGAGGCTATGCAAGCAGACGCGCCGCGTGAACTATAATATAAGCAGCGTATGGCTCCGAGCGGTTGCTGAAATTAGCATCCCTGGGCCAACGTTTGTAGCAGGGAGCCCTTCTGAGTTGACATTTGCATTTGTTTATTTGTTTTTCTTCAGAAGAAGGAGCCAGAAGAGAATCTGGGAGTCAAGGAGCATGGAGGTGGGTGGGTGTAGAATATTCTGGACTCACTGACGGGATATACTCACTCAGAAGGGCAGGTGCAGAGTGAGCTGCCGCATGAGCCAAGGACAATGAGTTCAAAGGGGTCTTTTTAACCCAGAATTTCTGAAGGTGACTGTGACAGAAAGTATTTTCCCAAGATGGCCACATCAATAGATTTCCCCTCGCACAGGTTTGTCTTACCATGTGACACTGACATTCCTCCTTTGAGAGTTGGAGGTCTCTGTTCCCTCCCCTTGAAATGTGTGGACCTTTGTAAGTGCTTTGACCAATAGAATGTGTGTAACAGAAGTGATGCCACACAGATTCCCAGGCTAGGTTGTAAAAGGCCATACAGCTCTGCCTGGCTCTTAGAACCCAGCTGTCACGTGTAAGGGAGCCCAGGCACAGTGGCCCCAGCTAGGCCCCCAGCCAACAACCAGCATCAACAGCCAGACATATGCACAAATGAGCCTATAGATGAGCACAGCCTTTGGCCTACAAGTTTTCTAGCTGAGGACCCCAAACACTGTGGATCGTGGAGACGAGCCATCTCTACCATACCCTGTCTGAATGCCTGATCCCCAGAAATCATGTGAGGTAATCACTATTGTTCTTTTGAACCATTAAGTTTTGAGGTAATTTGTTATGCAGCAATAGATGACTAATTCAATAGATGATGATTTAGAGTAGGAGGAACAGGACAAATATCCTACACTTTGGAGGATCCTTAGCTGATATTGGAAGGTCAGAGGTTCTGAATTTGCAAGGGTGCAGAAGTCAATGATTTCTGACAGTCCTTCCCAGGGCCAGCTATGGCCTGGGAGAGGGCAGGAGATGTGACAGCCAAGAGCTTCCTGGAGGGGGTGAATTCTTTGGGGAGAGGCAGAAAGAGAACCCAATGTCTATCACTGGGTTTTGAGCCTGACCCTCGAGGCAAGCACCCCTTCCCATGGTCATGATGGAGATAGCATGCTCTTATACCCCAGGATTCATGAGGCTGGCAGCATATCCCAGCACCTCAGGTCTTCTCGAGGCTTCTATGCCAGAGCCTACTTATCTGCCATTACCTGTTTCTCTTGGATATTGTAGGAGATGGAACTCCCTAAAACCCTTAGGCAATCATAAGTGCTAGGTTCAAGATATAAGAACTCTGGTCATAAATTAGGGAAGGAGTTTATGGTAGTCAGGTTCTTGATTGCAAGCAACAGACGATTGTTCTAGATGACTTAAGCAGAAAGTGACATTATTGAAAAGATTTGAGTTCTCAAAATCACTAGGGGGGCTGGAGGATAAGAGCTGAATTACACAACAGAACTAGTTTAATAAGGGTGCAGTTGCCACAGCCACTGGAACCTGGATGTCACTGAAGCCTGCATGCAGCTTCCAGCATGACCACAATTATGGCCCTTGGAACCTGGATGTGGCTACTTCTCCATCAGGATGGAGCCTCCCTATCTCTGCTTCTTTGGGTCACTAATGCCTGGTTCCAAGTCCAGGAGCAGCTGTATCTGACTGGCGGAGCTTAGGTCATGTGCCATTTCCTAGCTGCAAGGGAAGCAGGAAATCAAGGAGCTAGAGTTTCACCTTTGTACAATGGGGAACTCCCCCAAAATAGAAAGAGGCTTCAGGTAATGGGCAGATGAAAAATGACAAATGCCCACTACTGGGTTGTTCTTGGTGCCATTACGGATACATCTGTGTGTTGATACATATTTGTTGGAGGAGAGGCAGAGCAGACTGAATTTGAGAACTGTGGGGAAATCGCTAGAAGGAACATTACATTTAGAAAATATGGTGTGCTGTTTACTTGCCTGTGTATTCTCAGCACCATTCTTGCTTTTCCATGCCGTGCTCTATATAATGGGCTCTGGACCACTGTGACCCACAGATCTCAGGCCTTGGCAGGTTCAGCCAAAGGGAAGCACTGGTAGGAGGTTGGTAGGTGAGAGAAGGCAAGAAGTCACATTCTCTCCCTCTCGTTGCATCTTGTGTGATCTCTGGGAGTGACTGCATCTCACATTTCCCACTTTAGCCACAATAGCTCAGTACCAGCATGGGTGATCCCTTCTTTTTGGTCCTAGTACTGGCCTGGTGGTCTCTCATTGGTGGTTCCATTACCCCTCCTGGCACCCACAGTGGTGCAGTTCTAAGTGCATTTCTGGGCTTGGATAATAACACATTCTCATCTTTGCTCCAGCCCTAGGAGGAGTTGCTGTTTTCTGCAGCTCTTAGTCTCTGGGTTACCTCACCTTCCCCTTTTCTGTTCTTTTACCATTTCCAACACTTTAACACTAGTTCCCTGGATTAAATCCCCTCTATTTGAAATATCTAATATGCTTCCTGCTTCCCGACTGGACTCTGACTGATATACATAGAAATTTGGTAAGAATAATACACCTTACATTTATGACATAGTTCTCAATTTCAAAGAGGTTTAATGTTTAGGATGCTCCATTTATTACCTTTTCCATCTGGTATGCTCATAGGCACTATTCAAAACTTCATCCAGGCATTCGTTCTTCCATGAATTCTTCTTTGGTATCACCCCTGCACTCTGTCCCCCAAGCTCCAAGGTGCCAAATACAGTACCACACAATCATAGTAGTTCTATGACAGTAGTGTTTGTTGATGTTTATAGTGACAGTCATGAAGATTAAAAGTGTATGTTTGTAGAAAATTCTTCCAATAACTTTACTTAGGCAAGTGTGCTGATCTCTAAGTCTAGAATTCTGGTCCAGATTCCATTAGTAGCTAGCTGTGCAACTTTGGCAAATCAGTTGACTTCTCTAGGCTGCAGCTTTTTCTCCTAAAAAATGAGTGAGTTCAATTAGGAGGGTGATTATCAAACTACTACTTCTTTTTTTTTAATTGTGAGGAATATTATTTGAAGGCCCAATATGGAAAACAGAAATAGATATAACTCTTTAAAGTGAGGGGTGAGCATCCCAGAATTCTATGAATTCCGCTGCTCCCACATCCCCAAACCCTTGTTGGCACCTTCAGCAAAACTCTAGGGCTGCAGGGAGCATAGTTATAACTCTGTGCTGCATGACTTCTACTATATATTCCATTTTGATCCATAGAGGACCAATAAGTAAGTGATCAATCAAATATGATGGTCATGCATTGCTCAACTGATAATCTGCACATGGCCTTACTTGTACCACTAGATTTAGAGATCTGGGTGAAAATGTCCCCAAAATTATGTCAGATAAGACACACATATTTTGGTCAACTGAATAACTACACTACAGTCAAAGGTATCCCAGGGAGATATTTGAATAAGAATAGTCCAAGCCTTTTCTATGTCCACCTGCTAAGATTATTATATTGATAATAGTATTGAACACTGAGGCTTAGTTATCCTGTAACCAGCATTCCCCCTTGAAATTAACCATATCTATTTTGGTTCACCTTCTCTAACTCCATATGTAGCCTAACTAACCAGCTCTGCTGAGCTGAGGTGTGTGTTCACCATTAACACAACTGGCTACAATGGGAAACAATCTTCGAAGCCAGCCACGAAAGAGCCACTTGATTGTCTGGATAAAGTTCAAGTGTACTAAATTGTGGTTTCGTTAAGGAGAGAAGAAACGTGGGAGCATGAAGCAACATAGAGTCAGAGAGTCTCTTCAAATGAGGCTGAGACCTGTCTCGAATTGTCATTAAGGAGAAACTTTGACTACAAGAATTAACACATGTTCTTGATCCACTCAGTTTGGCATCATCATCATCTTTGTAGCTACTATCATTATTTTGAAGACGTTGAGCATTACTATGTGCCAGGAATTATGCTCATCATACCCAATCCCCACAACCATCCTACTGTTATTTTTTACGGAGTAGAAAACTTGGTTCAGGGAAAGTTCCATTACTTTTTTGCATTCATCAGCTAGCAAGTAACTAAACTGGGAGCCAAACCTCCATCTGCTTAATTATAAGACCATGCTTGTAACCATGATACCCCAATGCCTTCCCTTTCCTGGAAACCCACAGTGAGGGTGGGCTCCCCATTCCTGTTTGTCGTATTAGCATGATGGGGTGGCCATCATCAATCCGTCCCCTTACTCATGGACAATCCAAGCCCCATGAGGTCCCTATGGTGGAACTCCCTGTGACTCATTCTCAGTTTGAGGCAGCTCCAAGTGCTTCTTCCTATGCCTGGGACAGCTGGGTACTGTTGAGTTGTCACCTGGCTTGGGAGACTCCCTGAATCAAGATTAAAATTAATTAGCATGGGAAACCTGCCAATTCATTTTCCACGCCCTCAGCAGACAGACTAATTTCCTGGCTGGTGAGAACTCTTCACTGGCAATGATCTTGCTTCTGTCATGGAGGATTTTGTAGGAGATTCACATGTCTCTCTTCAATGGCTGCAAAAAGTTAATTAATGAGCTGAAAAGGTAGAGATGAAGAAGGAGGTGGAGGGAAGATGAGCAGAGAGAGCCAGAGATTGTGGTCAATGATTGGAGAGAAGGACCAGCCATTTAAGGCAGACTAGGAGTCCCATGAGAAGGGATGCCTTGGCTAAAGGTGATGGGGGTGACCACACTGGCTCCTGATCTCCAAAATCATCACTATTACTGGAGCACTGAAAGAGCAGTGGACTGCAGTTTCAATCCCTAAATGATACTGACTTACAGTGCTTTTTGGAGCAAGTTTTTCTCTTTTCTGGATCGCATACTATGGGTGTTAAATGCATAGACCCTAGAATCAGACTGCTTATATTTTGCATCTAGTCTCCACCATTTAGCAACTGATTCTGAGCAAATTATTTAATCTCTCCAAGACTTAGTTTTTTCAATTGTAGAACGGGAATACCAATAGTATAAAATTCATCTCTGGAAGTTGTCACAAGCGTTAAGTGTAGTAATGCTTGTTGGGTACCAAGTACAGAAGCTGGCATGTGGTAAGCATTGTCAAACTTGTGATGTTTTTGGCTGCAACTAGTCAAACCTCTACCTCAAAGTGTCTTGAAAAAGATAGTGTACTAGCTGCACGTAAACAGAAGTTCAGGAAGAGGAATGTCTTCAGGGTTGGTTATATTAATGCCTCAGTGGTGTAATCAAGGGCCTGGGTTTTCCCATATTTCTGTTTTGTGATCCAGAGTATTGGCTCCAACCTTAGGCTGATACAGCAGGACACTGCATCACTCCTGGGCATCACATCTAGATGTGTCAGTGTCCAGAGCAAGAAGGAGGATGTCTCCCCTGGGACTCTCTAATTGAAACAAAGAAACGTTTTTGTAGAATCCTGCTAGCAAATGTCTGTTTATGTCTCATTGGCTGGAATTGGGTCCCATGCCTGTTCTTATCAATCACTGGTAAAAAAGCAATTGGCTAATGGAACTCACCTCGGAGCTGGGGCTGCAGTCAGCTTCACCTGAGGCTACATGGGGGATATTGGGTCCCTAAAGAAAACCGAGATATTATTAGGAAAGAAGAAGGCAGATAATAGTTACTGACCAGGCATTTGACAAAAATTTCTATAATCAATAAATGTCACTATTATTATTTTTATTGTGACTGTTATTATCATCAGTTTCTGCTGTGGAAAGCTTGCTCCCCCAGGCTCTTTCCTGTTCTGAGAGTCCACGATTCTGATCTCACTCAGCATTCCCAGTGGGGGCTGGGCTAAGTTTGGTTTCTGCCTCTTTTGATGGGAGGACAGCTGAAATGTACCATTTCTGCTCCAACTTTCTTTCCCCTCTTAGAAATACCTCCAGTAGAATAGCCAAACACTCCAGGTGTGCTGAGCTACTAAGAATCAGCCAAAGGAAATTTCAAGATTCCAGCATTTGCCATTCACAACAGTGTGTTGTATAACTCAGCTGATGATACAGTTGATTATGTGCCAAAGCATCTGCCTTTTTAGTCACATACCTAGTAATACTTTCTCCTCAAGATGGCAAGCCCATCTCAAATAGTGTTTTGGATTGCAAGGTGGTAGATTTAAACATTTCTAGCTCATTGAGCTAGCTCCCTGTGTTTTATGGTCACAGATTGCATGGTTAACACATCTTTTTTTTAAATAAGGACCAGTGTAGATGGAATGGTGAAAAACCATTCCCATTTTTGGAGGAACAATCTGTCTTACTCTGTTTTGTGCTGCTTTAACAAAATACCACATATTGGGTAATTAATTTATATAGAACAGAGATTTATTTCTTACAGTTCTGGATGTTGGGAAGTCCAAGGTCAAGGGGCGAGGCCCTTCTTGCTGCATCATTCCATGGCAGAAGGTGGAAGGGCAAGAGAGCACATGCAAGAGAGAGTGAGGGAAAAGGGACTGAACTCAGCCTATTATCAGGAACTGACTCCCAAGATAGCTAACCCACTTCCTTGATAACAGCATTAATCCTTTATGACCTAATCACTACATATAAGGTCTCACTTCTCCACACTGTTGAATTGGGAGCTAAGTTTGCAAATTTCCAACATATAAACTTTGGGGGACACATTCAAACCATAACATAACCCCAAACATAATAACATGACATTTGTGGGTTGGGAAAATATTCTTCAGTTACATGAGACAACAATTTTTTTTTTCTTTCCAGCCCTGAAGCATAGCTTAGTTCCACATCCATAATTAAATTGATTTTTTTTCCTTTTAATTTATTTTTGGCTTTTGGCCACAATGAGGGCTGCTTGTTGAGCAGATGGTACAGACTACTTCTCCTCTCTGCTTACAGCAGTGAGTTCAATCAACCATCAGCAACCCTGTATCCCCTGGTCAATTGGCCTGAGTCTACCAGAAAGTGATGTGCTTGGTTTTGAGGGTAGAAATGAACGTATTGTCTCATAGTTTAGATAACATTTTTTCTCCAAGGGTCAGATAAAACTCTGCTTGATGTCATAAACTCCCAAGCAAGTGGCAGGAATTCAGCACCATGGGAGTACTCTCAGGAATCAGCCAGGAAGTCTCTGGATTGGAATCTGGCAGAGTGAATTATGGTTCATTGAGTAAGATGATCATCACCCTCTTCTTAGAAATAAATTCAGTTTGCTTCATCAGGGAGTCATGGATGCTTAGAGCTAGAAGTGACTTTGGATGTTATGTGTGTAAATGTTTCTGCAGCCAAGTCCATGGGGAGGGCCTAATTTGTGTCCTATTGCAGGGACTCTGACATGGAGGTTCTGTTTGTGTGAAGTCCCCATAGGCCTTCTAGAAGAACCAATGAGGGAATATGTTGGAACTGATTCTAGTTTGCTCTGGGCTAAATTTTTTGAACCAAAATGGGGGACAAGAGTTGCCCGTTAACTCTTGTATTTAACTGACTCTTAAGTTTGGGTTCAGTTCTTGTATGGCCTATCAGAGAAGGGATAATTTTGAATGCTACACTTTTTTGCATCTTGCCCTCTATCCCAATCCCAAAGAAACCTCTCCCAAGTTCCTAAAAGAGAGGCCACGGTGAGAAATCACATATATGAGTCAAATAAAAGAATCATAATACCAAGACATTGAGAACGTAGGGAAACTCTGCTTGGGAGTTTGATAAGAGGTGGGTCTTATGATTCCAGGAGTGGAGGTAAGACTAGAACCAGGTTGGAATGGGAGAGGAGATTAAGAGCAAAGGCCACTCATGAGCTAGAGCACCTGTGGGTGCTGGAGTCATACCACCCAAGACTTGGTGCAAGAGTAACAGTGAATAGGGTGGCATGGAGGGCCTAGAACCAGCCATGGCACAAGAGAACTTCAGTGGCCACTAAAGAGGTGGTCATGTGAACTGAGCTCATCCAATCTGTCTCCCTCCCCTCTCTCTCCCAGGACCTTGAATTTTGGGAAGATTGGTTGGCCTTCCTTCATTCCAGCCATGGTGCCTTGACATGGTGTCAGTTTGTAGAGCTTCTCAATATTTATTTTCTCTTTCTCTCACTCTCCTTCCCTCTCAAGCTAGTTAGAGTTGAGTTCTGTTGATTGCAATTAAATTGCCCTAACAGTTACCGGGTTGGTCCCTTTACCAATTAGCTAATTGCAAAATAAGCAGGCACCCAAGGAGCAAGTTTGGCAATTTGAGGGGCTTAAGCCTGGAAGCCACCAGTTCATCACTGTCCTGCAGCCTGGGCACTGCGAAGCACAGCTGTAGGACGATCGGGCTATTGGGCAACGGAAACGTGTCAGCAGTGAGTGCCTGATGCTTTGCTGTAGGTGGAAGACACAGATGGTTAGCTGTCATGACACTTATCCTTGTCAGAAATCATGGTTCTCTTTCTTGTCCCAGTATGACCTTTGCCAGCAAAAAGAAGGCTCTGGGAGTCAGCACAGCTGGGACCCAGCACAGTCAAGCCCTAGCTAGCTGTGTGACCATGAACAAGTCACTCCACTTCTCTGCAGTCAGTTTCCTCAGCTATGAGTGGAGTAGCGCACGGCAACCTAACATATGAAACTAAGAATATCAGAATTGCACTGTTGTTGGGAGGCTGCTGGTGGTGGAAACCTTCCTACTAAATCCTTCCTGTTACCTCCTCTTTTCTTCCTTGAGGTACTTCTGGGGAACCCCTGGGAGTCTGAGGAGCACACTTTGATGACTACATGGGTAGATGATCTCCAGGGGACGTTCCAGTCTCCAATTTATCTCTTTTACAAAAGAGTTGCATTTCCACTTTCCCCTTCTTTTCATCCCCTCCCTACTGCATAACCCTCACCACTGCACAGGCACTACTTTCTCTATGCACACAGGGAAGAAGAAAATGAGCTGTTTTGTGTTCAGCATTTGCCAATTGGATCTTCTGAGTTTCTGGAGATGCCCAGGACCATTGACAAGATGTTGAGGGGCCACAAATAGGTCCAGTAGAAGATCCTCCTGCAAGAGGGAAGTCTGTGTCCTCTCCAGGCCACGTATGCCACTGGTCTGCTTTCCAGAGCTTCATGGCCTTGAATCTGAATTTCAGAAGCACAGTAAGTTCTGAAAGCCTCTAGTCCCTAGAGCTCACGTCTGCACATCCCAAGGACAAATTGCTTCTTTGAGAGCCCTCTAAGCCTTTCAGATCAATTTATAATACTGGTATTTAAAGGTATACAAGAGACGCCAGCATTTCTATTCATCCAAACCGTTTCCCAATGAATCTTCCCTCCCCTTTAACACACAGCCTTCACATCCTCGAGAACGAGGCACCTAATGTAGCCATGTTTGTACCGGAAGTCCCTTCCCCGTTTCCTGACAGCCATCGCTAATTGGTCTAGGAGTGACCACTTGACCAATCCATTCCTCTCTAGGGGGACACAGAGCTTCTGCCATTTAGATGCTGATAGACATGGAGCTGCGTGGGAATGTGGCTTTGGGACAGCTGCCCATCCGGGGCCTGTGCAATAGAGAAAACCAGCATGGCAAGAGGAGAAGGCAGCAGCCACGCCAAGGGAGGGTGGAGAGCAGAGAACACAGGGAGTCAGGGAGTGAGACTTTCTGCTTTCTGATATTGTTCTCATTCCACGGCGCCCTGCAATCGTCCTACGTTTAGCTCCTTTAGAGTCCCCTGGATCCTTCCATCAAACCTGAACTTTGACTCGAACTAGCCAGAATAGACTCTGTTCCTGGCCACCAGGCAATCCTTAATTAAGATAAAAGACTTAATGGAACAAGTCATGGCACCATCTACCCCGAAAGGGCTCATTCATCTCTTCGTTCACCCAGCTGATATTTACCTAGCCTAAACGTGGCAGCACTGTGGGTACCAGCACAGAGGATACGCCAATGAGCAAATATTTAGGGATTTGAAATGATGTCAAGTGTGGAACGGCCGAAGGATCTGGCTGGGCGAGGAAGCGGCATGATAGCTGTCCTCGGTTATTTGAAGGGCAGCGATAAGGAATTAGACGTGCAGAGGGCATAAGACAATTTATGGGTAGAAATGAGAAGGGGACAGATTGGGCCTCAACATAGAGGAGAACTTTCCAGCAGTTTGGCGTTGTCTAGAGATGGAGCAGCTTGTCTGGAGAGTTGAGTTTCTCCTACCAAGCGGCCGAATGACCAGTTTGCAGGGATTTGGTAGGGTAGATGCAATCATTCGATGAAGGTTTAGGTGAGATGACCTCTAAGATTCTGCCCCGATATCCTGGGTTCAAATTTCACTGTGGGCCCTCGTGGTCTGCATGGTTTTAGGCAAGTTACGTAACTTCTCTGGCGCTGTTTCCTCATCTGTGAAAACGGGGATAAGAAACTCTTGTGGTGTTGTGAGGAGTGAATTACGTGGCACTTAGTAAGCACCTGGCACAGAGAGATTCAGCAAATGAGTGTTTTCTTTGCTCTTCTCTGGTACAGGTGAGGCTTTTCTTCTCATGAAATGCTGCTTTCTCAACTACCGCTGCCACTTCAGGGATTTTATTTGCTTTAAACAACTGCAGTCCATGAAGATGATAGAGGCTGTGTCATATTCAACTTGCTCAGCGTAGGGCAGTGCCCAAAGAAGGGGCTTAATAAATGCTAGTAGATGTTATTCAATGGAGTCTTAGCTAACAGTCGCTGCACTGAAACCTGTGTGGGAGATACATCTCTTCCCCACCCTTCAAAATTACACATCGAGTCACAAGTAGACACAGCTGCACACACAGACAGACGCATACACACACATGGACGGCACCTAAATAAATGCACACGCATGCAGACAAGCATGGCCGTGCACACCCATGCACGCGGACATGCACAGACTTCCATTCCCCACCTCCCTATCATCAAGAAGATGGAAGAAGAATCTGCTTGTGGAATGAGTCACAGAGGCAGCCAGGATGAAGGGCAGGATTCAGTGTCCCCGGGGAATCTTTATTTATAGCCCTGGCTGCTGGGGAGGGGGCTGAAATCATTCCTAAAGAGTTTCAGTGATGGAGAGTGATCAGATAACCAAAAGATGTCATTCCCACCCTTGTTCTCTCTTACGGGCAGGCGCCTGTTGCTACTGGAGCCAGGAGAAGCGCTGTGTCACTCCAGGGCTGTGGTCCGCGGCGGAGCTGAGCTGACTGCATTCCAGCTGGTCCCTCAGCAGCCTCTGGGCCCCTTTCAGTGCACAGGCAATCTCTCTGCTAATCCGAGCAAATCTTCCCAGCCCCAAACAAACAGAAACTGCTCTGGGACAGCAGAGGCCACTGATCACAGAGGATGCAGCTTAGATTCAAAATGATACAGTCTAATCCGCCGGCCCCACAGCCTTGCCTCTGTCAACAGTGTGATTTCTGTAGTGAGTAGAGCAACTGGCACGAGGAACAGGCAACAGCAGACCCGAGCTGCCTCGCCGAGGGCTGGGGCAGGGTGGCAGGAGGCAGCTTTCTCTTGGCTGGGCTTTGAGGGACCCCAGAAAATTCTAGTTCCTTGGATACAGGCTCTCTGGCTCATCCGCTCTGGCACCCCAGCACTTGCACTGCTTGACACAGAGGCAATGCCCGGCGGGTGTTAGTTGATGAATGGATACATGCATGATCTCTCCAGTTTTTCATGTTCTGGTTCCTGGGTAAGACGCATGCTGGAGAGAAAAGAACACTTTCTAGGGAGCCAAGCAGACCAGAAGTGTAATCCTGCCTCTTCCCCTAGAAGGCCTTGGACAGGTCACCTAATCTTTCCAAGCCTCAGTTTGCTCATCTATAAAATGGGTATTCACTGATACCCACTGTGTTTTGGGGATCATGGTTAGAATTAGGGATGGCACAAATATGTTACCTCACTTGGTGATGTGCTACCTGGAAGGGATGAGATGTTATCATCAGTCAATAACACTTTAGTTGAATCACATGCTCAGATTGTACCTAGCAGAAAACAGGGATTCCAGGACTGCCTGGGACTGTCTGGTCTAATAGCCCCTTATTTCCCAGCCCTCGTCCTTGGCCTGGAGCCCTCCTCTGAGCGGGGGTTCTCTTCTCCATTGGCTCAGGTGTGTGTCTGGGACTTCATTCCCAGCTAGGGCAGCAGTGCCTTGGACTAGACACCAGCTGCCCAGTGCAAACCCTGTGCTCTGCCCTCACACACTCCTCCGCTTGCCCCTGACACCTACCATGGCTCCCGGACCTGAGCATGGCTTTGGGAACAGCTGGTGCTCGTCTCTGGACTCTGTTTATTCAAGTGGGTCACTCTGGGCTGGGTGGCGCTGACCTCTCGGACTGCCTGAGGCTGCCCTGGCATTTGGTGCAGCCTGCTGCTTTCCTCTGATTCTAGGGCCTAGTTCAGCCAGGACCGAGCCGAAGAGACCTGAACCTGCTCTTCCGTGTTATAGAGCGCCAGGTCCCCTGCTTGAGCCTTGAGGTTGTTCTGGTGGCAAGTCCAGGAGCAGAAAGGGCAGCTCGGGAGAGAAGGAAGAATTAGGATGTGAATTTCAAGAGCACTGACTCCAGCCACCATCAAAGTATCACTTCCTAGACGGGGAGAATAATGTAGTGGTTACTACAAGCCCTGGCTCTTTGGCTAGAGACACCTGAGCTTTAAAGTTGGCTGTGTCACTTGCTAGCTGTGCAGCCTGGGGTACGATGGACCTTCTCTGAGCTTTGGGTTCCTCCCTTGCACAGTGGGGTTATAACAGTACCTACCGTATGGGGCTGTTGAGAGCACTAAGCAAGATGCAGATGTAAAGTGCTGAGCACAGTGTGTGGCACGCAGTAGGGAGTCAATACAGTAGTAGCTGCAATGACTGTGATTTCACGGCTTTTGTGACCCCTGCCCTGGTTGCTGCTCAGGGCTGTTAGGAGGATCCGATGAGACAAGGGGTTTGAATGTGCATAGAGGGAGGCTGGAAAGCACGATCTCAACATAGAATATTGAAATAATCACTTTCTCAGTTTTCAAAATTTGCCAACCGATGTGCTATTGAACGTGGATTGGGAGCCTGGCAGCCTGAGGGCATGAAGGACTCCCCCAGAGCTGGCTCCTGGTGTGACAGTTCCCTCTGGTGCAGAGGGACAGAGGGGGCTCAGACAGAGCCCTCCCGTTCTCCCAGGGCCTTCTGAGGCCATCAGCTCTGCTTAGTCCTTCCAGCTTAGCCGGGTGGTTTATGGGGGTGGTGGCGGCACAGGGGATTGGTGGCTAAAGCTTTATTTGTTGACCATTTCCCAGAGCCTGTGGCTCCGAGGCTGCCTGGGGCTGAGCGAGCAGAGGAGGTGACAAGGGGCCAAGCAACAAGCCCTGATTTATGACGCCGAGGCTCCCATTCCAGAAACCACATCATCGGTCCCTTCAAGAAAGAGCTTTAGCCAGAGGAGCTGCCCTTCTGACTGCAGGCCTGAGTCCCAGGCCTGCTCCCAAGGGCAACCCCTTTTCCTGCACCCCTTATGGGAAGAAAACCCGGAGAACAATTGTGGGACTGGATGAGGGTGGGGGCCTGTTCTCTTCGGGCCAGACGAACACCTGAAACGTAAGCACCAGGCTCCTAACGGTGAAAGGGAGCAGTGGAGTTCATAACACAATGACCCAACAGAAGGGACAAATGATCCTTTACTTTGTATTTACTTCATGTCTTACAGCCCCTGCAGACCCCACGGTGGCTGAGTCTGCTTAGCCAAGCGTTCAGTTCTTTCCCAGCATCTCAGCTGATGTGGAGCCGTTAGAATAGACTCAGGATGCCCTGCATGGCCACACCATTCACGAATGGCATGTGTTACAGACACCTGCCATTCTCCCCATCTTCGCTTTTAGCAGAAACGTATGCACAGCAATATGCTGGGATGGACCCTCTGCTGGATCTAGGGGATGAGCCATCTCTGCTTTCCTTCAAGCATGATAGTGCCATTCTCATTTGCCAATGATTGATTTAGGGGTGGTCATGTGGTCCAGTTCTGGCTAAGGGGACCTGGGTCAAAGTCTTCTGGGAACTCTGGAAAGATTTTACTACCTGATAAGAAAGAAACATAGGAGGAGAAATTCTGTTCTCTCTCTTCTTCTTTTGTAAGTAATTGTCTGAGGATGTGGTGCTTGGAGCTGTGGCAGCCATCTTGCCACCAGGAGGAGAAAGCCAAAAACACTGCAGAGAAGATGATCCAGAGCCTTGGCATTGTTGAGCCACAATCTAACCCTGAAACTGCCAACTTGTAGACTTTTGTTAAATACAGTAATAAAAGTCCAATTGCTTAAGCAACTTTTAGTTATTTAATAGGCATACATCTATGCCAAAGCATCCAAACTAATACATCAGGGACACCTGGAAAAGGCCATAACTATGGCCTGCCATTAAGGTGGGACATTTGCAAGACAAAAAACCTTTGCCCTGCAGGGTAGACCTTCTCTTAGCGTAGGTCCTGTGTGTAATTTTACTGAAAGGGTCAATGTTGCTTTCTCCACAGGGAGTCATGTCACCAAAGCCCCCTTTCTCATAGCTAAGCATCAACATGGTCCAGGCTCTAAGAATGGGGATAGGGGGGACCTAGCTACTATGCTGTGGAGACACAAGTTTGGTGTGGGAGCAAGGTTTCTCAATTCCCATTTAGCCCAATAAATTCTTAGTTCTTTTCAGCAAAATAAAATATCCCATGGAAAAATCCAAAGACACTCCCCTCCCATGGTAACAGCATTTTGGTGGGTGGATGAGTTTCAGACAGGTCCCTCTAGGGAAGGCTTGGATGGCCATGGACATTTTAGACCTTTGCTAAACTATCTATCCCTAGACCTGAGGACTCTGCTCCCTGAGTTCTGGTTCCTGCATCACCCAGGCAGGCTGTTGAATTTAATTCTGTAGGCTACTAAATTGGAAATATTCATGTTTGCCTCTAGGTCATCAAATTAAAAGTTTCCAGAGTGCCTTTGTTGCAAGGCATCAGAGAACAGCTAACATGAACTTCATGCAGTATGCTGTGTACAGCCCCATGACGGCCCTCGATGACAAGAGAGGATGAGTCACCACCAGCTTCAGGGATTTGGAAGAAATGTCAATGAAGCCATGAATAATAGGTGCTGTACTGACACCTAAGAAGGTTAAGGGCAGAAATTAGTTGGCAAGGAAGAAAACAGTGTGTGGGGGAGTTCTACAGAACTTCTGTAGCTTGTGGCATCTGATTGAATTGAACTGAGTTAGGATAGCCAAGAAAACAAGGAATTTCTTTCATTTTAAAGAAGGAAAATAGATGTATGTCATTGTTGTTCTGGGATCCTTCCTAAGGGCAGAGAGGTGGACTTGATGGCTTCAGGAGGCCCTGCCAAGCTCCAGGCCTTTTTCATGGTTGTGGGGGCTGCATTAGAAGTCAGTAGATCTGAGCACTTCTCCAAGCATTCTGAGATCTTCAGAAGGAACGTTCTGTAGGAAGCAGAGACCAATCTAGGCTACTTCTAGAGGGAAGACCACAACAGCCCAGAAGTGCTAAGAAATGTTAGATGTCTCAATTCCAGTGGGGAGACACCATCAAGACAGTGAGTAGTTCAGAAGACATAAAAAACAAGAGATAAGGTTAAAGAGCTGATAGTTGGGTTTCCACAGACCATCTAATCAAATGCCTTCCTGGTGGTTCATTCTGGGGGACCAGGAATGGATGATCATCAAGAAAATGACCAAATCTGCCTCACCATCTGATTGTATCTCCACTCACTTGTCTGTCTGAATTAACCAGAAATGACCCAGTGAGGAAAGGCCTGCAGACTGTCTAGAGAAGAATGGAGGGGAACCGACCTCCATGGGAGTCATCGCCATTGCTTTCGCTGCTGTTGCCACCGTCACCAACTAGTGCTTGTAGACTGAGGGGTCACATGCTACGATGAGAACAATAACGACACCAACGCCTGTCCTGGGCTGTGATGATCAGTGTTTGGTGTTAGGGACCAATACTTGGGGCAGGGAGAGGACACAGGATTGGACAGAGGGAGAAGTGGAACTGAGATGCTCATTAGAGTTGTCCCCCAGTGAGCCAAAAAGACTGAGCCCGTATCAGCTATTGGCTATCAGAGAAGGGCACCCTCTTGGTGAGGTGGCCCCTTGCAGCTGAGATGGCCGAACTGGAGCTGATGCGCTTGCGACAGCAGGCTCAAGGAGTTCTTCCCTGAAGGAGGTCTGAGCAGTGCAACTCTGTGCCCGTCAAAAAAATCCAGATCTGGAGTCCAGAGAAGGTCCTCTTGCAGACCTGACAGAAGTGAAGCAGCCTCTAAGAACCCTGACCTACCTCCTGACCAAAGCAGTTGGACAAAGCAAGTGAAATTTCCATGATGGTGATAAGAACAGAGTGTACCAAGACCTCAGGCTTAGGATTCAGACAGCCCCCCGGGCTCGAAGTCCACACTGACATTTACTAGCTCCATGACTCTGGGTGATTACATCACCTTCTCTGAGCTCCATGTCCCGCTCTGCAAAATGGGGGTAAGAATCGTGTGCTGGTCCTCGGCCCATTTGTCCTCAGGTCCGTGTCTTTCCCGTCCCCCCTCTGTCCTACTGCAGGGAGCTGGTCTCTGCGAGCTGCAGTTCCCAGGCTCCCGTGGCAGCTGGCTTCCAGCTGGGGTTGGCCAGTGATGTTCTGGGGACGAGAAGAAGAGGCTGGTCAGGGCATTTCTCTCCTCCCATCTGCTTCAGGTGGTGTCTCCAGCAGCAGCGACATCTCACAAATAAGAGCTGGCACTAACATGATCGCACTCTAAGGGCCACATGTGCAGTTTTTCACAATGTTGATGCATCAGTGCCTTAATAAATATTATTTTAGTTGTTTAACCATCACTCGTGTAGAGGATGGGCTACAGAATGGGAATTTTGATTAGGACGTGAAAATCAGTGTTGAAGTATATCGGGGCTTATTGTACTGCAGGGTCCCTGATGAGTACCCAAAATAGGGAGAGGAGGGCTTCAGAGTGTCAGATAGGGACCGAGGGGCAGAGGATGGCTTCACCACTCTGCATTGCCATTATTGTAACTCCGCAGAGAACTGGACTCTCAAAGTCATTCAAAATTGGCATTCAAAGTCTGTCAAAATAGGGCATTAATCTACTTTGATTACTCTCTTTCTTAGACCTTGTCATGGATTGAATAGCGGACTTCCAAAAGATCCTAACGTCCAGGTCCTAACGCCCTGCTACCTGTAAATGTGACCTTATTGGAAATGGGGTCTTTGAAGGTGTTAAGGATCTTGAGATGAGATCATCTGGATTCAGGGCAGGTCCTGAATTCAGTGAGTGTTGTCCTTATAAGATAAGGAGAGGGAGATCTGAGACACAGACACAGGGAAGGAGCCAGGTGAAGATGGTGGCAGAGATCAGAGCTATGCCACCACAAGCCAAGGAATGCCAGGGTCACCAGAAGCTGGAAAGAGGCAAAGAATGGAATCTCTCCTGGAGCTGCCAAACGAAGTGTGGCCCTGCTGACACCTTGATTTCAGACTTCTGCTCTCCAGAACTGTGAGAGAATAAATTTCTGTTGCATTAAGTCATCAAGTTTGTGGCACTTTGTTATGGCAACCCTAGAAACACAATATAGACCCCAACTTGCACTTATGTTGGGTCACTGAGTTATTTCCTAAATATCCCAGCTCTTTGCTGACCTTGGGTTTTTGACCTTATTACACTGGACACATATCATATTTATATTTCATGCATGCACATTTAACTATTTAGCTGGCAAAAAATAAAATGGATAGATGGATGGACAGAGAGAGGCTGAGAGCAAGAGTGAGCTGACAGTTGAGCCGCTGGGACAGCTCTGCCCACCTCTCCATGCTGAGTGGTGGGTGCTGCCCAGCGGGATGCGGGAGGGGTGCCAATGACCACTCCTCCTCACCACTCCCGTGGTCTTCCCACAGGGTGAGCCTCTCGCTGCACTACGTGTGAATCAAACACGGAAGATTTCATAGTTTTTATATTAATCAACATGGCCCCTTAAAGCAAGCTCACAAATTTGACTGAAGCAACAAAAATTGATTTCAGCACCAGAGGATACTGTGTCTGATTGGATTTCTTGAGAGATAGTGTCATTCTCTGACTTAGTCTCTGCTTCAGGGATTTTCAAGGGTATCCTCCATTCATGATTTCTTTTTGGCTTTATGCATTGATTTTAGAACCCAAATGCTGGGTAAGATTTGATCCTTTTGAATTCACTTTCTTAGAATCCCCTGGCATGCTTCAACATGCCACCTTTTCCAAAAAGTTCTTTCATACTCTCATCTCTGTTGAATTTCTAGCTTCTTCAAACTTCCGTTCCATTTTCTTCCATCACTCGCATGTGTCTTTGCTGATAGGAACTTGTGCACACATCAGCCTCCCTTACAGGATTCCTCGAGATCGGGGCTACATAACTTTGAACCTCCCATAGGTTGGGTGGTTGAATGGATGGATGGGTAGATTGATGAATTTACAGATTTCAGAGAAAAAGCAAATGGAATCTAATAGCCAGAGCAAAGAGAGCCTGTCTGTACCTAACACTGCCTAGTGTGAGGCTTGATGCACAATTTGGGAATCAGATTGCCAGGTGACACCCTACCCTTGCAGATGGCTGGCTTGCTTTTTCTGTGGACTTAAAGCTAAGCATGGGGCACTCCTTTACACTACTGGTGCCGGGATACCTCTGCATTGCAATGCAGCTTAAATGTCAGTTCCTCAAAGAACTCTCCCTGCACCTCCCAATCTAAATAAGTTCCCTTCCCTCTATCATGTGTTATCATGGCATTCATTCTCTCTCTTTCTCTCTCTCTCTCTCTCTCTCTCTCTTTCCTTCATAGCAATTCCCACGGTTTGAAACTATATTTATGTCTGTATGACTTTTTGATGTCTTTTACACCCTCCCACCTCCTGGCTGACTTTAAATTCAAGAAAGGTAGGATCGATGTCTGTTTTCTTAACTCCGGTGATCTAGTGTCTAGCTCAGTGCCTGACATATGTCTATCATATATTTCAGCAGAAACATATTGCTTCTACCAGTGTCTAATTTTAACTGACTGTGTATTATGTGCCAGGCACTGTTCAAAAGCACTTTACGTAAGCCATCTCTTTTCGTCCTCACAGCAACTCCACGAAGCAGGAACTATTATTATTCCCATTTTATAGATAAGGAAACGGAGATACAGAGAAACTAACTTGTCCAAAGTCTCACAGCTTGGAAGTGGCACAGTTGTGCCACTTTAGCCCCAGGCATGCAGGCCCCAAAGTCAGGAGGCATTCACTAAATAGTTATTGGATAAGTGAATGAACTGTGATACGTAATACTGGGTATTGAGAGACTTCGTGAACTCAGAACTGAGAGTACACTTATGTATCTTCTGAGCTAATCTCCCAGCCAGTGCAAAAATGTCTCCTACAACTACTCTGAGAGTTAGTTCTCCAGATCTTCCTGAAGTACTGGCAATGGGAATTCACTAACTTTTCCAACTGAGCAACTCTAGCTGTTCCTTACATAAAGCTGAATCCACTTCCATGCTAATGTCACCTGTGGACATTTGCTCTGCTCTCACTAATTTAAAAGTATTTCAGTTCCTCCCATATGATTATGATGAGAGTTTCCAATCAGATGACAGCCTCTGTCCCCGCAATATCTCCAGCTTTTAGCCAAACTGTAGTGTATTGGTATCCCGGTTAAACTGTGGTGTGCTCATATGGATACGAGGCTTCTAGGTGTGGTTGGTCCAGGGTGGAGTAGGGTTGGATTATTCATTTCTGTAACCCTGGGACTACTGTGCTGCTTGTTCAATTCAAATGGAATGTTTTCATAGTAGTAATAGTAATAATCCCTTTATTTTGTAGTTGAAAAGTTACAAAACACATTTGCATGCTTGATCTCAGTTGATTTTCTCTACAACATGTCATTTAATCTGTGTTACCTTTTTGGTCTGAGGTTTCAGGATATGAGAGGTAGAAGCAACAGGAGAGATGTTGTCCGGAGAGGTTGAATGGTGTGCTGAGGGTCAAGCTAGGTTTCCCTCTGAAACTGATACTTTCTAGGAACCATGTCCTTCTTACCATGCTCTCCCATCCACCTGGTGGGTTTCCCAACCTCTGGTTCTTTTCAATGTTAATTGTGGTCAACATGGTATCAGCAATGAATTTTTTGTCTTTGGAGGTGTGCAAAATGATAATTAGTTGGCTTTTGGGTAAGGGTGCTGTACCTAGAACAGTTGAGACAGCTAATGAGTATTGTTCTAAATCATCTTTCAGGTACCTGCAACCTCTAGTCTGATAATTCTATGCCACCCATAGATGGGTCAGGTAGAGATTTAGTCATAAGCCTTTGAAGACTTTTAGCAATGAAATCATTTCTGAATATAGCAACATTGCTTCTCACCTTAACTGGTAGGAGCCACGCTCATCATCCTTTAAGACTGAAACCCTACCAACAATACTCAACTTTTTAACCCTAATTATCAACATCCTGTGGGGACTTCCTAAGGGCATTTTCCCAAATCCTAGCCATTCTTGACACCCAGATCAACTTCTATCTATGCTGTCCCCTTTCTCAATCCTCTCAATTGGAACTACGACTCTTTCCCTCCCACATATCAGCTTAGTACTTTGTATCTCTTCTAGAAAATTGATCAAAGTCTGCCTCATATTATGTATCTTTTCTCCTTTCATTGAGCACTCAGCATTGATTTATTTATTTATACACCATTCATCATCATTATTATTATTATTATTATTTTTTTTTTTGAGACAGAGTCTCACTCTGTTGCCCAGGCTAGAGTGAGTGCCGTGGCGTCAGCCTAGCTCACAGCAACCTCAAACTCCTGAGCTCAAGGGATCCTCCTGTCTCAGCCTCCCGAGTAGCTGGGACTACAGGCATGCACCACCATGCCCGGCTAATTTTTTTCTATATATATTTTTAGCTGTCCATATAATTTCTTTCTATTTTTAGTAGAGGTGGGGTCTCGCTCTTGCTCAGGCTGGTCTCGAACTCCTGAGCTCAAACGATCCGCCCACCTCGGCCTCCCAGAGTGCTAGGATTACAGGCGTGAGCCACCGCGCCCGGCCCATTATTATTATTCTTAATCATGTGCCAAGCCAAGTACTTTACATGTTTTCCCTTGTGTTTTGTTTTTACCTTATTTATTCTTTGCAATGACCCTACGAGGTAGGTATTTATAACATTAGCATTTTACAGATGAGGAAACTGAGGCTTGGGGGTTAGTCATTTTCCTAGCATCATGTGCTTGGTTGGGCTCACAAGTTCTTGGAGAACAGAGGCCATGATTCATTATTCTCCCCAGTCCCTGGCATTGTGCTTCGTACACAGTGGGTACGAATAGGTGTTTAATGGTTTTTCTTTTTTCTATTGCGTATAGCCGCAGATCCAGAACACATCAGAGCACACTTAGGGTATAGAAAGCCTGTGGTGCCAGAGAATCAAAGCTAGGTGGATATGCTGGCTGTTGGATTGAGGTGAATGCAGTCCTTCCACTGAGTTAGGAGAGCATTAGGAACTCTATTATGATAGCGACTCTCTGCCATTTTTCATTATGTGGCCAAAGGAAATACCGAAAATAATAAGTGATCTACATTTTTTGTAAAATTTCAATAGACTTCGGGGTTACAAGGGCTTTCTTGATACACAGATGAATTTTACAGTGCTGAAGTCAGGGCTTTTAGGGTACCCATCACCCAAATATTTAATAGTATACATTGTACCCAATAGGTAATTTTTGATTCCTCGCTCCCTCCCACCCTTCCCCCTTCTGAGTCTCCAAAGTCTATTATACTACTCTGTGACTGTGTATACCCATCGCTTAATTCTCACTTGTGAGTACACGTGGTATATATTTTTCCATTCCTGAGATACTTCACTTAGGATAATGACTTCCAGTTCCATCCACGTTGCTGCAAATGAAACACATTATTTCATTATTTTTAATAGTTTTGTAGTACTCCATGGTATCTCTATATAACACATTTTCTTTACCCACTCATCAATTGATGGGCACTTAGGTTGATTCCATGTCTTTGCAATTGCGAATTATTCTGCAGTAAACATGCAAGTGCATGTGTCTCTTTGATATAATGATTTCTCTTTTTTGGAGGGGTAGACACCCAGTAGTGGGATTGCCAGGTTGGATGGTAGGTCTACTTTTAATTCTTTGAAGATTCTCATCCTGTTTTCCATAGAGGTTGTACTAGTTTACATTTGGTGGTCTACATCTTTGATTTCTATCTTGGATGGAATAAGACATAGAAAATTTCTATTGTCTTAGCAGTTGGTCTGAGAATTCTTTCTGAGTAGATACCCATTCAGGTGGGAAAAAAACCCCTTGACAAGCCCACTTACTGTAAAAGTTGAGATTCTGGTTATACAATATAGCTGTACCTGAGCAAAGAGGAAGAAAGTATTTGTTGCTCTGGTAATGGAGAAGGAAGTACGAGGGAGGAAGAAGGAGAGGGTGGGAGAACCAGCAAGACGGTGAATCAGCTGTGCTGTGTTGCACATGATTTAATCACTCCTCGAACTGTCTGGTCTTCAGTGAAGCCTTGAAAGCTGAGAAAACGGTTGACATGAATAGATTTCTCATGGAAAATGGAGGAAGGACTATGCCTTGGGATATGGGGCTAGAATGGAATTAGTAAGCTAAATGATAAGATTCTCAACAGGAAGGATCTTGAGGATGGTTTAAGGCTTTCCCATGCTGTAGAATTGGGGGTTCAAGGCAACAACACTGAGATTTCAAGGGTTTTCTTGGGGGGGGGGGAGGGTTGCAACTGTGTGTCACTTGGTAACAAACCCGTGAGAGGTCCTATGACTAATTTAAGTTCAGCTGAACAGACAGAGATGTTTCTTGAGCACCAGCCCAATGCCAGACACTGCCTGGTTCAAGACCGACTCCAGGCTGCTGGGGAAAAATTACGAAGGTGATTGGCGGGAATGGTTCCCTCCTGGGTTCTGTGGAGGAATCTCACTCAGTTCTCTAGCTCCTGAGGCGCTTAACCCAGATTATTCTTGCGCTAACAGGACCTCAGTTTGGAAGCTTTCTTTGCCTCACTTTCTCCCATCAAAATTTGTCCATTTACAAAAACCTCTAGAATGTCTTTGAGAGTGTTCTGAACTTAGACTTGTAAGACCTGGGAGGAAACCCCTGCTCTAGAACTTTCTAGCTGTTTGACTTAAGGCAAAACACAACTTTTGGGAGCTGTTCTCCTGTTGGTTTGTGTCTCTGTCATGGTTTTTATGTGTCTGTCCCCCCACCACCTACCCCATACACTCCTAGCGGCACAAGGGCAAGTAGAGTTATTATCAGTATTTAGTGCTTGACAGTCAGTAAAGTTTGTTCTAGGAATGAGTTAATGAATGAACACGTACCCATCCTTGCTATTCCCGCGAAGCTCGAATGAGTTAATGAATATGAAAGAGGTTTAAAAAAACATAATTTTCTTGTTTATTAGAAACCTCATCACAGCCAGCTGCCGCATTAGAAATAATTTGGCTAAACCAATTTGATTAAGTTGTTAATGTTTGAGAGTTAGCTTTATGGGTTACCTCTGCCGGGGGCAACTTTGTGTTTTTGTGTGTGGGTTTTGGGCAAGAGTATTTATATTTTACAAAGGGAGTTTAATTAAGTCATAGGGATCATGGGCAGCAGTGACAGGCATACTGAAAAAGGGATTTTGGACAAAGAGGGTCTTTCTGGGTTTCTTCAAGCAGGAAATAAAAATCTGCCAGTTCCCATCATTCCTGAAAATGCCACGACCACAACAGCTTTTTTAAAGATTCCTAGAAAAACGCAGTGCAGTTGTGACAGGCTATATCTTTAACTCAGTCTCCACTTAAAACCAAGCACAACAAGAAACCAGCAGGCCGGGCGCGGTGGCTCATGCCTGTAATCCTAACACTCTGGGAGGCCGAGGCGGGTGGATCGCTCAAGGTCAGGAGTTCGAGACCAGCCTGAGCAAGAGCGAGACCCCCGTCTCTACTAAAAATAGAAAGAAATTATCTGGCCAACTAAAAATACATAGAAAAAATTAGCCGTCCATGGTGGCACATACCTGTAGTCCCAGCTACTTGGGAGGCTGAGGCAGTAGGATTGCTTAAGCCCGGAGTTTGAGGTTGCTGTGAGCTAGGCTGACACCAAGGCACTCACTCTAGCCCGGGCAACAAAGCGAGACTCTGTCTCAAAAAAAAAAAAAAAAAAAAAACCAAAAAAGACCAAAACAAACAAACAAAAAAAGCAAGAAACCAGAAACTAGTGACCGAGTCATATGGCCATCTAGAGAGTTAGTGATCTGCGTGGGCTATGAAACAGGCCAGTTACACTTTTCTTTTGGGTTTCATGCAAAAATTTCTCTCATTTCATTTTAAGTTGCATCTGCTTTGCGCAGTGATTTTTTTTTTTTTCCCAGAGCACTATGAATGATTTATGACTTCTGACGCCGCATCCCACAAGATTACATAAGGAACAGTGAAAAACAAGTGATTGAGCCAAACTTAAAAAAAAAAAAATCCAAACATTTTTAAAAAGTGAGTTTCATCTTGGCTTCGGTCAGCTAGCAGATTTCAACTCTCTGAAAGTGTTCCTTCATTCCAAAGTGCACCCCATTCCTGTGAGGTTCCCCTAGATTTTCTTTCACTGTTGCCGGCACCCTATGATCAACTTAGGGTTTAGCCCCCAGTGATGTCCAACTGCCCTGAGTCCTCCCCTTCTCCCTGAAAGTGAAATTTGAGTTGAATTGCAGAAACAGCCTCATTAGTTTGGTTAATGATTGGACAAAAACATTGATAGGAATCATATCTACCAGGCTTGTCATTTCATTAATCATAGAATAATAGATTTTCAGAGTTTGCAGGTGCCTGGGATTCCCTACATCTACCCATTATTTGACAGATCAAGAAAATAGTGACCAGAGAGGTGAAGTGAGTTGCCCAAAACCACACAGCTACATTTTCTCAGGCAGAGTGATGGACCTAATTCAACCTCAGAGTAGTGTAGTCTGTGCATATTTATCAATAAACTTTCATCTCTCTAGTTAAGTGGAAGTGATTAACACTGGATATTATCTTTCAACTATAAGGATTTTGGAGCTTATCTGATGGAATTTCTTCTGTTGACTTATTAAGCCAGAGCGAGTCCAGGGAGGTGGGGGAGGGCGGCAAGGGTTGCAAGGCCAGGGCTGTGCTGGAGGTTGGAGTACGGGGTAGCAGGCTAGATGAGGCATCACTCCACAGTCTTTTTTCAGGAGTGGCCAAATCATTGAGAAGAGGGTTTGTTTGAAGCCTGAGGCCTGGGTGTGTGGCCTGTATGAAGCACCAGGTTTGAAGAGTACGAGTGAGATGACAAATTGAATGAAGGTGAGTTGAAGGTGAGCAGTCAAGGAGTCACAGAGGGCAAGATGGCTGAGACCGACGGTCACGCGCAGGCTGTGATCAAATAGAGGGGCCACCAGATGGAGGAGGGGCCGATTGTTGGCTTGAGGGAGCAGGATTGGGTCATGTCATTTCGAGCTTAAAGGTAAGGGTTGGAAACCCACAAACAAACAAATTACAGAATAGAGGGTGGACCATGACTCCATATATGCATAACTCTGTCTCAGCCTATGAAGTGGAGCGTGTCATGTAGCTTCCTTGTTAGGAGCATGGATTTAGGAGTCAGAAATCCCAAATTTGCTTCTTGGCTACATTTCACCAGCTTTATAATTCTGGGCAAGTCACTTACCCTTCTATACCTTAGGTTTCTCAACCATAGAATAAAACCTACTTTATCCGTTTGCTTCAAAGATCTGAGATGATGTATCTAAGGCACTTAGCACAGTGCCTGGCACGTAGTAAAGGCAAAATGGTAGCTATTTTTTTTTTTTTAAGACTTGATCTTTGGAAATAAAGTAAATCTAGAGTGAAACCCAGTTCCGTCACTTATCAGCTGTGTGCCCTTGGGCAGGACACAACCTCTCTGAAATTCAGTTTTCAGTCTGTAAAATGAAGATAATAATCACCACATTGTGGGAAGTTGTGAGAATTAAACTAGGCAGCATAAAGCGTTCAGCCCAATGTACTCAAAGAAAGGTAGTTCATAGTGGCTGAGAGCACCAGGATGAGGCTAAAATGTTCGGTGATGGAGTCAGGAAAGTGAAGAAGGAAACTCATAAAAATGTTGACAGTCACTTTTATTTTCTTCATTGATAGTGTGTGTGTTGTTTGGGAAAAAAAATCATGTTACTAGCCAGCCTGTTTTAGTGGAAAGGAAAGGAATGGTTAGTAAATAGCAAAATCTAAATAAACAAAAACCTACCGCTTGCTTCATAATGCTCAAGTTCTGAGAACAAGTAGATAAAGCCAAAGGGAAGACAAGCTCAGGCTGCCCCAGAGACACTCATGTCTAGAGACTTCTCTCTTCGGTGGAAATCACTGTGGCTGTTTTGGACCAAAATAGTCAATTTTTACAAATCCCCTTATCAGGCTAAGTGTTTTAAGGGTGTAGACATGATCATAGCCAGCAGTAGGGATGTCCTGGTTTTAGGTCAATCGATGTGCTGAATTATAGAATTTTGGATCAGGAAGTAATTCCAGCCCTCCACCAGGCAAGCTCTTGATGAACTTCTCCCTGCCTTGGGCCAAGGAGGGGAAGGATCTAAGAATCCTCCAGGGAGGTGTTTCTGTAATGCTCTTTTCAATTGCTACCATGTACCACCCACTTTTTATATACAATGCTTCATTTAACAAATACCTAATGAGAGTCTATGTGCCAAAAAAAAAGCCAAAAAAGAAAAGAGAAAAGAAACAAAGAAAGAAAGAAAAGGGGGAGAAAAGCAGAACTAAAGCAAAAAAGGCAGATTTTTATTTAAAATTAGTGTAGAAAAAGAGGCACTGGACCAGGAATTAGGAAAAACTAGCAATTTTAGTCCCAGATCTTCTGTTAAGTAACTGTGACCTCAGGCAAGCCACTTCCCCTTTTGGGGGCCTACAATTTTCATCTGTAACATGAGGAGGTGAGGCAAGATGTCCCTGTTGGAATGATCCAATAGTCTCCTCTTTGGGGAATAGACGGAGACAGAGAACTAGTTTCCACTGAGGTTCACATCAAACCATTCCTTATTAGTTCTTTTTTCTTTTTGTCAGTGGAGGGAATGCCCAGATACTCCAAGAGATCAAGGAAGAGGCATTTCCCCCCTTGCATCCATAGAACGAGGAGGTGGACTTGGCTGCCTCACCTGGGGTTTGGGCTGATGTCAAGACCAGAAGGAAGGCAGCTGGCTCGGGGGTTTCAGTGTCGGTGGCAAGAGATCCAGACTCAGAAGGGTGGACGCCGTGCATGTGATCCAAACATTGCTACAGGAAATCCAAAAGCTCCTGGAAGTCAGTGCTGAAAGCTTTTCTTCCACATCTCTCTCTCCCCCTGTGCATGAGAGTTCATTCCAGTTTACTGACCTCAAACTTGACATTGTAGCATAAACTCGTGTTTTTAATTTCCTCAGGATTGTTGCTCCCAGCTACCTCCCCAAGATCTGTTTGCTCCGGGTCTGCAGGGGTGTGTCGAGTCTGCTGTCCAAGATGACAGCCCCTCTGGCAGCCGTGAAAAGCAGCTTCTACGAGAGTGACAAGGATGGTGCTGACATTCCCCTTGGCTGCTAATGTTTGGTTCCAGAGTGAGAGCGATGGGACGATGGGGCGTGAATGACAACGGACTTAATCACTTGTGCTCTTGGAGACGGTTGAGGTTTCATGGCCGAGCAGCAATGCTTCTCCTTTGCCCCAGTCGTGGGGAAAGAACCTCCCAGTCCTCAGCCAGGGCTTCCCCTCGCCTCTAGGATAGGCTCCTGCTCAGTTGGAGCCGAAGCCCAGGGGTGGTGCCCACTCTCATTGACCAACTCTGCAGCACCAACTCACGGTGCCACCAGCGGCACTGCACTCAATTGTCCTGTTTGTAAGACGAGGGGATGGATTAGATCAGGGCTTCCCACCCTGTGCTCTGAAGCACCCTGGATGTTCCTCACAGGTGTCTGTGTATGGTAGGGGGAGGGGATGGGGCTTCGATCCTTAACTCGGTCAACTCCTCTTTAATCACTTTTACATTTTGAACTTTGTTCATAACATTTCCTTTGAAGAAAGTGTCCTCCTTTTAAAAAATAAAAAGTTTTAGAAAACCAATGGAATAAATGCATTCATTTATGCAACTTTGTTTTTGACACCAGCTACACGCCGGGCACTGCTATAGGCACTGGGGATCCCACTGTATCTGCCACTGTCACCGCCCTGCTCCCACCTGCTGGGACTCACCTTTCCTTTGCTCACCAACTTCTTATTGCACGTACTTGGGACACTGCAGCGCTCTCTTGGGCTGTAGCAGCATGCTTGCCAATGCCCAGGGCGGTCTGGGAGTGCGTGTTGGGGACTGCTGTCTGCAGGATATGGGGGGTGGTAGAAAATGTCCCTTGGTGGGGCGAACTCTGAGGCATGTACTACATTGTCTGCCAGAGGTTCCCATTGGGAATAGGACTCAGTTGCTTGTTAACACATCATGTTTTGGCTGCTTTTTTTTTTTTTTTTTGTAGACAGAGTCTCGCTCTGTCACCTGGGCTAGAGTGCAGTGGTGTCATCATAACTCACTGCAACCTCAAACTCCTGGGCTCAAGTGATCTTCTTGCCTCAGCCTCCCGAGTGGCTAGGACTACAGGCATGCGCCACCATGCCCGGTAATGTTTCTAGTTTTTTGTAGTGATGGGGTCTCACTCTTGCTCAGGCTGGTCTCGAACTCCAGACCTCAATCGATCCTCCTACCTCAGCTTCCCAGAGTGCTAGGATTACAGGGGCGAGCCATCTTACTTTCCAAATCTCCTGCTGGTATTTTCTGGGATCACCTCCCAAATGAACTACTTGTACTCGAAACCTTGGCTCAGGGGCTGCCCAGGGAAGGGGCTGGGGGGTCCTAACCTGCCCTGTGGAGTTTGCTATTGTATGTGAGCATGTGTTTATGAGATGGTGGCTGAGTTCCTCTCTGGCCCTAGCCTAATCAAGGATGCAGAGCCAAGGCCCTGAGGTTGCCTTTGAGTGGGGCAACCCCCAGTCAGCTTTTTAACCAGCCTCTTGATTAAGCTGTCAAATATTTACCAATATTTGGCTTCCAGACGCGAGCCAGTCCTGGACTGGGCTCTGGGATAGGGAGCCAAGCACTGGATTGGAAAATGGACCTTTAAGATCCCTCCTTTAAGATCCACTGATATTCTCTAGATTTCAGGATACAGGAGATAGTTCTGACCTAGTGAGTTATAGCCTTGTAAGAGAAGAAAAGACTTCCCTGCAAACCAGTTTGGGGATAAAAGCAAGGTAATAGGAGGGGAAGGTTCTTGGGTTATATGAAAGCTAAATAGGCAGAAGACACATACATATATCCAATATATATAATAGTAATATTAAATATATATGAACACACACACACATACACCCACACACCCCTTCCTAAAACTGTTTGGAGAATAAGTGTACCAGTAGCAAATGGTACCTGTCTTAGCCTTTGGAGGCTGCTAAGCCAGATGGTCTACAGAGCACTCCTCCCTCTGGTTAGGGGCAGAGGGACCCTTGCCAAGGAGCAGACCACAGAGGGTATTGTGCTACAAAGCACAGTGTGAGCAGCAGAATGGTTAGGTCTGGGTCCTTTTCTATTAATAGGTGTCTTTTTCAAGGTCCTTTCAGTATTTAAAAGTGAAATTGTTCCACCAGGGGGAGGATCTAACCACCATAATAGGGTCCAGCTCCGAAGAGAATTGTTTTCCACGGAGTTCCGCAGGGCCCCGGACCCTCGTTACACGTAGACTGCTGTGCCTGACTCTCTTCCCCAGCAAGCACACTGGCTCGTGGCCCTAGACGATTAAGTTGCACGTTTCATCAGCCCGGGCAGGCGTACAGCACTGTTATTTGAGAAACTTTGCTAACTTGCAGAAGAATATCAAGGCTGGGCTGCCTGGAACTCAAACAATTGGTCTATTTGTTCAAATAAAACGGGTCAATTCATTTAAGGAAAACAAAGCCAATGTGGAAGGCTGTTTGGGACGATAAAGACAAAAGCCACTGGCTGAAAGAGGAAGTCCTCCTTCTCTTTCACCAGGAGGCCCTGCAGTGTGCAGCTTGGTTAACTTTTTTTTCCTTTTTGTATTTTTAATAACATCAACTTCTGGATTGAACAGCTGAGATAGCAGTTGGCTGGAAAGGATCTCCTTCCCCCTCTCGGCCCCTGCCACCCGCCTTCTGCTACTGAGATTATGAATGATCAGGTGGCCTGTTGCTGTGATTGGGGGTGGGTGGGTGCTGATTTGGATGGAGAGGGGCTGCACCCTGTCTTTGTTTCCTTAAGTGTAAGTCCAAGCCCCAGTCCAGCAGCAATTGTGCCTCCAGGCCAGGAAGCTGTCCCCTTTTGTTCTAGGATTGCCCTGGGCACTAAATAACTTGGAGTTTCTGGGAAGGGGGCTCGGTGGGTGGCCCGCATGCCTCACACTGAATCTCCTGAGGGTCTGGACCGTCCCCTTGTAGAGTTCAACTTGGCTTCACCCAGGTCCCGCAGACTTTAGAGACTAGACCCTAACACCAGGTAAGGGCTTCTTAATCATTTAGTTCCCCAGTGTACCAGTAGCAAATGGGTACCTGTTTTGGCGGGATGGTAATTTAACGGTGCGGAGGCATCTCACTTGAGTCTGGTGGCAGAGTGATGGCCCAAAGCTGGATTCCTGCCTTCCCCTCAGGCTCCCTCTCAGTACAGAGACAGAAGGCACAACTTCTAAGGGAGTTTGGTTCTAAAGTGAATGCCTAAGGAGAAATGGGGTGTGGTCAAAATTTCCCTTGAACATCCCTTGGAAGGGCTGGCTTGCTCTTGTTGGAGACTGACAGAATCAAACTCCAACCACTTTTATGGTTTTTTTTTTCCCCTAGATCACTTGCTGTTGCTCCTTGGAGCCTCAGACGACCAACTGGCTCATACTTAGGTGAAGTGCAAAAGAGGGTCTTTAGACCCCAGGGTCACTCTCTGATTGCCGTGGTGAGGATGCTACAGAAGGCACGTGGCTGTGCTTGGACCATGGGAGCAATCTCTATCTGACACTCACCCTGGGGTCCACGGTGGGGCCACATACATCGTCAGCTTGTTTCTCTCTCTCTGCTTGTTTTGTTTGCTTATTTGTTCTTTTTTTTCTTTTCTTTTTTTTCTTTCTTTTCTCTCATTTTTTTTTTGTTCTTCTCTTTTTCACCTTACAGAAAGCCCGAGGGAAATTGCTTATTTGAAGATATCTAGTTGAATATGCATAAGTTGCATGTGGCTGTAAGGTGAATTCACTGTATACTGTATATGGTTAAAGGCAGAAGTTCTGGAGTCACACTTATGTGAATTCAAATGTTGCCTCTGCCCCTGTCTTGTGATTTTGTGCTACTTATTTAATTCTCCCTGTACTTCTTTCCTCATCTGAAAATGGCAATGATAACCTGCCTCCTAGGGTTATTGAGAGAGCTAGATGAGAAAACACGTGCAAAGTGCAAGGCACAGGGCCTGGCTCAGGTAAACGCTCAACAGCAGCCAGCTCTGAGGATGCGTGAGGACGTGATGATGACAATTTAATGTTTTCGGGGCGGGGGGGGGGGGGTGAGACATTGCACATATACAGAACTCTTCTAATTTGGGATTTCATGGATTCTCTTTTCTCCCTCCCTCTTTATTTCTTCCCAATCTCTTTTAATTTGGTTTGGTTTGCTCTTCCATGAACCCTTCTGAAAATAAAAGCAAAAGCAAAACAACAGAATGTGAAAGTTCTTGCTTGGGTTGTAGGGCAGATCCCAGGAGCAAGGTATAGAGACACCTATGGGAGATTCCCTCTCTCTCTGGATAGGAGAAAGATCTTTTCAGCCCGTGTCTCAAAGGAGACAGAGCACATTGGACTGAGTGTAACATTGATCTAGTTAAAGACAGAACAGTCGGATTTGGCATATTAATTATCTAATAATTAACAATTTAGACATCATTATTTATGCTGAGCAAACATCTGGAGACATAAAAGCCAGTCCCATGTGTGGTACATATTCATAATATATCCTTGGGCAAGTCACTTCTTTCTGGGCCTCAGCTTCTCATTTTGTACCGTGAAGAAATTGAATTATTTTTTACTAGTGAAAAGCTTTCATCAGACAAAATGGTACACCCAGCTCCTATATAACAGCACAGATCAAAGTGGAGCCATGCTGGTTGAAGAACTCTAGGGTTGTCTAGAGCTTTTTAAATTTGGGGTCTTCTTTGTCTTCTTATGAACCTTCAAGATACCCTCTGGCTCCAAGAAAATAAGCCCTCTGTCCTGAAAGTCTTAATTAAATTAATTTAACAGTCTAGAACCCTCCAGATCCCAGTGAGAAAGGGACTAGATCTAAGACAGAATTCCAAGGGAATTGTAGAAGGATATGTTATCTACCATTTTTGCACTGCTTTCTCTGAAAGAAGGGCCATGCTTAGCTTTTTGCAAAGGTCATGTCATTTATTCCTAACAATCCCTCTTGAAAGTAGCTGCTATTATTCCCATTTTACAGTTGCAGAAACTGAGACTCAGAGAGGTTAAGTGGCCCGAGGTGATAGAGCTAGGATTTGAACCAGGTCTGTCTGTTTCCAGAGCCCACATTTATCTTAACCATTTATCTATTACAGCTTTCAGCTGCTGAGGTCAAGGAGAGATACTCAGCAGGCTAGAGGATGGCTGCTCTATTTTATAGTCTTACTCACTGCTGAAAACCACAGTTACTGTAATTGTTTAGAAGTGGTTGCCAGATGTAATTTTTGTTAATGGATCTGTGTAATCTTGCATGTTATGAACATAAATAATTCACACCCTGAATGAGCTTGTTCGTTGGTGTGCCCTCTTCATCAACACTGAGGCCCTGGAAGAATTGTTACACATGTACCCTTGGAGACAGGCTGTCGGTGAGTTTCACAGATGACCCAGCTGTCCTTGCCCTGGATGGGAAGGTTGTTTTCTCTTTTGGCTGCTGTCTTAGCTTTCTCCAGTCACTGGCCAAGCTAAGAAGCTCCTCCCCACTCAGTCGTCCAATCAGTTTAGTCAGAGCCAAACTTCCGGCTGGCCAGGCACCTGTTAATCAGGCTGACTCAAGCCAAGGGCTAAGCCAGCAGCCGTCTTTGCAGTCGGCCCAAGAAACATGTTGGCTTTGCTCCGTCCTTTTGACTCATTATCAGCTACGTGGCTGGACTCTCCTGTCCCCCTCTCCCCCTTCTGGGGTGTTTTTCAGTTTACGAAGCATTTGCAAATCTGCTCTCTCATGTGAGCACCCTCCCCACCCTGTTCACCTCTGGGAACCAGGTAATCCCAGTCCCAGTTCCCAGGTGTAGAGATGTAGCAACCAAGACCCGTGGGAGTCCACAACTTGCCCCAAATCTCGTGGCTACCAATTGCCCGAGCAATGATTCCAATCCAGGCTTTCTGTCTCCAAATCATATACCCCAACTTTGACTCAGGTTATGAGATTTAAGATTCTCTACCTTTCTTTTCTCTCCTATTTTGACGTCTGACTTCATAAGCTCTCCTTTCTCCATCCCTGATTCCATTCAGTGGCCAACTATTTCTGCTTCAAGTCCTGGTCATTCTTCCTTATGGACAACACAGTGACTTTATTTGTCTTTCAATGTATTCCTTCATTTTGTCATTTGAGCATAAGCATTTGTTGAGCACCTGCTGTGTACCTGGCATTATATTCAGTGTTAGGGCTAAAAAGAAGAGACAGGGGCCATCCTGACCTCTCTGCCATGTTGGATGCCATCAGTGAGATTCTTCTCCTTCCTTCATCAGCTCCTCCTTCATCAATGCCTTAAATGTTGGTCAACAAAACAAAACAAACACGTGCGCCCACACATGAACACAGACCAGGAGCAGGGCCTGAGCTGAGAAGTACAGGCGTGGAGCTCCGGTGGGACCCAGGCTGGAGTGTGGACTGGGGAGTCACTGCCCATGCTTGCTGTGTGAAGCTCAGGGAGGAACAAGACGCTTAGGGAAGGGTTCAGAGCAGAGGTGCCTGCGGGCTGAAGCCGGCACTCTGATGCTTGTGTTGAGCCTACACTGAATTTTAGAGGAAAGTGAATTAGTCACTGACATTTAGAAATCAGAACAATTTACAAAAATCTAGGCTTCTGGCTGCTGTTCGATGATGGCAATGTCTGCAATACTGGACCCATAGCACAAGGCAACAGGTGACCGCAGCTGAGTTGCTGTGGCCCCTTTAGCAAGACACACACTCTCCACATCCCCACTGTCCCCAGAGGGCTTGCTCCCCTCATTTCCATCCCCCGCATATCCCCTGAAGGCTTCATTGCCATTCCTTGCACACCCGCTGGAGAGTTCACGATCCGCATGGAGAGTCGTGGGTGGGAAGTGCGCCTAGACATACTCACATCCACTGGAGAACGTACTCCTAGGTAGATCCCATTTTCTGGTTTCCCCTCCAGTTCTTCCTCTTTGCTCATCTCCTAGTCATAAAACATGCATTTGATCTTCCTAAAGGAGAGCAAAAACCTCTTCCAAAGTGGAGAGGTTTACTATGTTGCTCACTGCAGCAGGTGCTGGGGGAGGTGAGTGTCCATTCCTACTAACAGAATTAAGCCCACTCCCTGGTCTCTAGAGCATTTACAAACCTCATCAGTCCCTAAAGAAATCTTGAAATTAAAAGGCCCCCAGCCCTGCCTTCTAACGAGAAAGACCAAAGAGGACTGGGAATTCAGCATTCAGTTTCAGAGCCAGTAACCGCTCAGACCAGGGCTGGACAGCGATTGTTTTTTGCTGTCCAGTTGCCACTGGACTGACTTTACCTCCTCGATGTAATCTTGCCATGCTGTGGTCACACTGGCCAAGTAAATTCATCCTTTGTTCTCCAATGAGACAAATGCTCTCTTGCCTGCCTATTTGGCTTTTATGAAAAAGTCATCACAGTATTTTTTACTTTAGCATGAATACGCTTTTATGAAAAAGAAAATTAGGAACCCACAGGCATATCTTTCGTATGCTCCAAAGAAAACTGTATCCTGAGTTCTGAGTTGTTTTTGTGCCCTGCCTGAATTCTTTGAAAACCCTGAAAATGATATTATTTTCTTTTTTTTTTTTTTGGTTGGTGAGCAAAGTGGCTCATTGTAGCTGAGGACTTCCACAATAATAGCTCCAGTTCTAGGACTTCAAAGGGCTGGCCATTCATTTCAAAGGGTGCCTTTTAATTTTTTCTTACTTAGGACTTTATTAACTTAGTGACTTGAATACAGTGTGTTGGGTAACACACTCAGCTGGGTTCTGAATTCTAGAACCACCTTGCTGCTCGCTTACTGTGTTACCTTGGGGAAGTCACTTTCATTCTCTGGGCCTCAGGTCTGCGCTTGTTAAATGAGTGGATTAAATTGGATCCGGCTTCCCGAAATTCAGTCGTTCAAGTACCTACTTCCATGAATTTTGCCACAACCTCGTATTATCTGTTCTGTTCCCAATATATTATTTTTGGGTGACTTTTAAGTGCCTCTCTTTTACAAATGTATTTTACATTGTTATTAAAGATGGAAAACCAGTATCACGTCCCCCAAGCTGAAGGTAACCTTAAAAATAAGAACAATGAGCACAAAGCTGTTATATTCCAGTGGAATACCATCAGCGGCCATATCACGTTTGCTCACATCAGCTGGGTGCCAAGCCTGCTTCCTGTGAAGTTACTCATTTAATTCTCACGGTAACTCTGTGAGAACAGGACTATTTGTTCACCCCATTTCACAGATGAAGAAACTGAGCCACAGAGAGGTTTATCAACTTCCCCAAGGTCACAGAGTCCCTGGGTGCCTTCACTGGGATTTTAACCCAAGCAGACCATGCTACATTGCCTATTGGTGTGGGTCTGTTCTCTCTTTGTTTAAAAGGGGAGATTATCCTGTGTCAGAGGGTGATAAAAACACCCTAAAAGAGAGCTTGTCACTGCTGTAATCAGCGGTGGGGAAAGAGGGTCTCAAGGGAAAACTTGCTCACCAAGTGATTCAAACCCTCCAACCCCTACCTCCTGCTGTGCGTCTGTTGTCTAACGCCCGCCTGACTGTACAAAGTTCTATTTTGTGATTTACTTGTTCTGTACTTAAACCCTTATCTTGCTCATTTTCAATTGCTGAATATCACATCTTGCCCCTAGTTATTTTTCTTAAACTAAATTTCCGAGGAAAGACACAAAATGGGATTTTTCACACGAGGCCGCTCCCCTCCATTAGGAACACAAAGGGAGTCTGAGATTAGCTGCAATCAGCGAAGTTCTCATAATGTCACAATAATGACTCGGAGTATCTTTTAATAGCAGTTAACAAATCCTGGAGGGCCAGTGTGGCAATTGTCATTCACATCACTCCACGTCTCTCTGTCTCATCCTGGGTTCAGGGGGATTCGGGGTGGCGGCTGGTGACAGCAGGTAGGAGTGGAGGAAGGAGGGGAGGGAGGCTGGCAGGATGGAAACCGTAGCCTCAGGACCATCTCTGGAGCGAGTGTGGCGCTGAGATGGGACTTCGAGGCTGACTCATAGCAGGCCCGGGGCCAGAGTCATGAAAAGTGGATCCAAACATTTGTGCAAAGCGCTTCCCTGATGTGCAGTAAAGGGCCCCCATAAATGTGACACATTCCCCTTCTAAGAGAATCAGTGTCGGACACCACTGGCAGGTGCAACGGCCTGGAACTCCCTGCCAGAAGTGCAAGTCATTCACACTGCCCAAGCTCGCACAGCCTGGTGGCTTCTCAACGCATCTGAGGTGGGGGCTGGTGGCTGGGGTGCAGTGGGCTGATTTCACACTATGGGGGCTGCGGGGCCTGTTCATATTTTACCTTGATAATCACACCAGGAGCAGCTAGGGAGCCCATGCTGCGTATTGGGCACGGGGCTCGGTGCTCAACATGCATTATCACGTTTAATCCTCTCTAACAACACTATGGAGTCGGTACTATTATTATCCCTGCGTTACAAATGAGAAAACTGAGCCTTGGAGCACTTAAGTGGTGAAGCCAAGATTTGCAGCCAGGCAGTCTGGCTTCAGAGCCAAAGCTTTTAAACCCTGTGATATGTAGAAGGAAGGGGTTTATTGGACAGATCCTAGGCAGCTCACAGAATGGAAGGGACAGGGATGCTGGGTGGGACAGGTACCAGGGCAGATCTGGGACTGTTTCTTTAGGCCGCTGCCATCGAATGACTCAGTTCTAACCAGGCTTCAGGAGCAGATGCTGTGTCAGCAGCTGATTTTCTGCTCTGTGGTGTGGAGGGGTGGCTGAGCGCAGAATGTGCCGTGTTTTGTTACCCTTTGCTCTGGGCTTGGCTCTGGAGTTGGGGGTATAAGGATTGTGTGCTGTGTGACCTTGGGCAAACAATTTAACCTCTCTGGGCCTTAGTTTTTTTAAATCTATAAAATAGAGACAATAATATATCAGGTAATAATAGTAATGTCAGATAGGGATGTTGCAGGGGTTATATGAGCCAATATTTGCCAAGTACGTAGAGTGACGCTTGAGGCTCAGCAAGAACCATAGAGTGACTGTTAATAAGGGAGTGGCAGCTGGTCAGGCCTGACAGCTGTGATCCTGAACACTGTCACGGGGTCCCACCTCTCCGCTTAGTCTGCTCTGTCAGCTCACCCTGAGGAATGTGACCACTTTGTCTGCGTGGTCCTCTAGAGAGCCCCAGTACTCAAAGCGTGGTCCATGGACCAGCAGCACCAGTGAACTGCTCACCGGGGAGCCTGTTTGACGTTGAGACACCCGCTCCGCTCCAGACCTCCCCAACCAGACTGTGCATGTTGCCAAGATCCTCAGCGGCGTTTTAGGCACATCAAGTTTGAGAAGCACAGCCTTAGAACTTTTGAAAGCAAGTAACAGAAGAAAAAGTATGTCTAGAATCTTTTTCTTGTATTGAAGATTCAGTCCAAAGGAGATACTTTTGGTTTTCCAAGTTAGAACCTTTAGGATAACAATAATTCACATGATGGTAGAGCTTTACAATGTGTCTAAAGGGCCTTCACGCTCACTTTTCTGCTTGCTTTGCTTTGCACCCTGAGAAGGAAGGAGAGCAGCCAATGTTATCTCCACTGTACGGATGTGAACACTGAGGCTCAGGGCCTCAAGTGATTTTCCAGTGCTACCCTGCTACCCAATGTCGGGGCCGGGAGTCAAGCCCAGGTCTTCCAACGTCCCAATTCAGGGTTTGTTGTAGTTTTTACTCTGCTCATCAACAGCAGGAGAATCACTGCTGGTTCTTACTCCTCAGTTACCTGGACACAGCCTGTCACCAAGTCCCACGACTTGGTTCCATCAGGATGACTTGGATTGAGGCTTTTGTTATGATTTCCCTGGTTCCAGCCCTAGCTAAGCTCTTGTGATAACAATAATATTAGTGGTTACATACCGAGGATTTATTCTAAGTAAGAGCTTTCCTTGCATTGATTAATTCATTTCCTCCTCTCTGCCACCCTAGGAGATAGGCATCAGTATTAGCACCGTCTTATTACAGATGGTAAAACCGAGTCTCCAAGTGAGAAAGTCGTCCAGGATCAAACAATTGCAAGTACTGGGGCTGAGATTTGAATGCGAGGAGGTCACACCTCAAATTCTACACTAGCTTCCAAGCTGGTCTGTCTATGCGTGGTCTGCCCTCCCAGTCTTTGTGGCGTGGGCCTCCGTGTTCTCTCCCTCCCTTCTGCCTTCCCCAGGAAGCCTTTTCTCGAACAGCATGTTCCAGTGAAAGGTCTTCTCGTTTTGCATTCCTCAGCACTCACTACCATCCATTATACTTTATTGTAAATTATGTGTTAATTTCTTGCTGTGCTCATGGGCATAACCTCTGGGAAGACAGGGGTTTCTTGGTCACAGCCGCTGTCCCAGCACAGTGAATAGCACAGAGTAGGTGCTCAGTAAATGTTTATTGAATGAACACAGCTCATTGCATTGGTTTGGTTTCTTCCCCTAGCCTGTAATCGTACACACACAGTATCCAAAACTACTTTTGCATCCTCCGCTGCACCCCAAATAGTTCCAGAATGCCATACAGTTAATACTTGTTAATAAAAAGCCATGCATTGGGCATTCATTGAGGGCCGAGGTATGTAATCCTCTGGGGTTCTTATCTCTGTCTAGGACAAGGGCAGGTGAGGCCCTTACAATGACCCTGCTATCACCACCAGATCCAGGTAGAGGTTTCCGGCCTGCGGTAAGGAGATAGCCTGCTCACGGTGACACTGTGGGCTGAGCTCGCCAGGTCCCGTGTAATCAGTGGCTCCACTGACAACAACCTGAGTCCGGGTCCACATGCCAGAGCCTGTCCCCTCCCCAGCCCCTTGGCACAAACCAGTGCCCATGAACTAGTGGGAGGAATTTCTGCCTTTGAGGCATGAGCCAGCTGGGCTGCTGCTACAAATCAGCTGAGAAAATAAGTCATCCCAGCCTCCTGCAGCTCACTCAGGGGCTGGCGCCGGAGTGGGAGCTGAGAAGATCTTCCCGGGAGGGCTGGAGCTGCCGGAGATAACAGCTGAGCTCAGGTGAGAGCTTTCTACACGAGGATGCCCAGACTTGACAGGGTGTGACTAACTTTCATTTTCAGGCCATGGGCTCACAGTCCACCCCTTGCCTTGGCTTCTAAGTGCTGAGAGGCCATTGCTTACTGCATTTGTATAATTTGAGTGGGCAAAGACCCTCCTCTCTGTCCCATGGAGAGAGGTGGTCCGTCTGGTTGACGAGTCGTGAAGGCTGGGTCTGTGGCCGGCTCTCCCCTGCAGCCCGATCCTGGGAGGGCTAGTTCCACCCACCACCCACCACCCGCCCTCTGCAAGAGCCCCATTCTTCAGTCCTGCCATTCTCGTCACTCCCCGACGAAACCCAACTGAGCTCCCACGGAGTGTAAGGGTTTCTGCCACCAAGGTCTCAGGAAAGCGCTTTACAGCAACAGAGGCAGGGAGGGGGCAACTGGGACTGAGGAGGGAAGAGTGTCCTGGTGAAGCTTCCAGATGCCCCAGCTCCCGGCTCTCAATCTTTTTCATCTGCCCAAGGCCCTCTTCAAGTTCCTCTCTCCTCCCTGGTCCTCATTCCTTCCCACTGCCCTGGGAACCTCTTTGCTAATGGCAACTGGTGCAGGCAGGAAGTGGGGGCGTATAAGGCATCGAAATGACTTGTGTGGCAATAACTGTGATGTCCTGGATATTAACATGTCTTTGAGCTCCTGCAATTGTCTTCTTCCTCCCCATTGCAAGCAGGTAGCTTGGGCTTCTTGCTTCAGGGATTCTTGTCAGCAGAAGCAGCCCACAGCCCACGGTTCCCCTGCATCTTGTGAAGAGATACTCTCCGGTGTCCTTGGAGGAGGAGAAGGGGGACACAATGAGCCACTGTCCTCTGGAATGGAAAGGAAGAGAGGTCTGGGGTGGGGGCAGGCAGGGGCAGGGGTCTGGGGATGCATCTCCTGGGCACAGTCTCAAAGAGTGGTGCGTTCTGCTCGGGGTGGAGGTCTCTCTGGCCACGGGGAACTGTGCACCTTTCTGTGGCAGCCGCCTATGGGGATAAAGAGACTCCATGGGGATGGCAGCGGGTGTTCCAGGAAGGCAGGACCCTGGGACCAGAGACCTGGGTGGCAGTGCATTCTGGGTCTCACGCAGGGCTTGGGAAGAGAGTAGGTCTGCCATGCTTTACGGGGTCACTGTAGATGTGGACCTGGAAGAAATCGGTGGTTTCCATGAAGGGCTGGAGATTAGAGACCCTTGTCCTGTTTCCCAAGCATCACACAATTGTCCTGTGTTCTTCCTCATGGCCAGGAGGTGGAGGAGACAGGGGTGCTCCAATAAGGACTCTGCCCCTCCACCTCCAGCCTGGCAGATTGAGTGCCCAGGGCAGGAAACAAATCAATTGCAAAGAACAAAGAAGGTGATATTTCTTTCAAACTTGAGTTTGAAGCCTGCCATTTGTATTATACTTGCCCTTTGATTCCAGGGTGCGGACTCATTCAGGGAAAGGGGGTTCTATTCCTTTGACAATATTTCCTAAACCATTTGCACATGTCTTCTATTTCTTTGGTATTTCTGCTTGTTCATCCGTTTCATAAAGATTAATTGAGTGTCTACGATTTGTTAGGTACTGGGTTAAGTGCAGAGGAGACACAAAGCAGCCCCTCACGCCCACAGATCTTACAGTCTCATGGGGACACATACATTCATCAAGTAATTCTGCAAATATTTAGAAATACATGCATATATATATGCTGGGATAAAAACTGAAAGAAAAATAGCTGCGCTGTAAGGGTGAGGAGCAAGTAGTAAGAGATCTGATGTAGTCGGGAGGGGGGTTGGCCCTGGAGTTGGGGGCAGGAAAACCAGGAAGTTCTGCTTAAGCTGAGCTTTCAAGACTAGATGAGGCACACGTGTGTGTGAATGCACGTGCAAACGTTTAAGCGTGCATGCTTGTAGATACGTGCACACGAGTATGTGTATGTGCGTGCAAGGGGGGATTTCAATGAAAGGGAAGAACATTCTGGAAGGCCCCAAGATAGGGAAAGGAGCCTGGCGTCTTTAAGGAACTGAAATAAATCCATGTGGCTGCACAGAGGGGAGGCCAGGCAGGAAGTGAGGAACAAGGTCGTCTAAGGCCTTGGACGTCAGGTTGGGCGGTTTGGCTTTTATCATGAGAGATGGGAGGCCGTGGAAGATTTTTAAGCCTGGAGGAAATAGGATCTGATTTACACTTTGAAAAGATTATTCTGACTGCCATGTTCAGCACAGCTGATGGGAAGACAAGAGCCGAAACAGGGAGACCAGGGTTCTGTAAGGAGTTAGCTCTAGCTGTAACCACAGGGAAGTGGGTCAAACGTTATTAAACAAAAAACAAAACAAAACTAAGTTATAGAACCATAAGTACGATGCTATTTGTACTTTTTAAAACAATATGCATATGCATGTGTATATATGCACACCATGGAGCTGTGTGCATGCATGGCTTCTTTCCAGCCCTCTGCTTTTACTGACACTTCATTATAGAATGGAAAACATCCTGGATTTGGGGGCCCACAAGCTCGGGCTACTGTTGCTGTTTACTGATTTGGGGTATGTCATTGGTGCCTTGGTTTTCTCATCCGCAAAGTGAGGCTATTGGACTACCTGAGCTCTAAACACTAATTCCTCTGACCTTTGGATTCGTGTAACTCTGGACAGAAGGGAAGTGTGAACGGGGGAGGCTGTGTACATTGCGCAGGCGAGCGCCCACCCCGGCTCTGTGTCAGCACTGCAGCGAGGGTGACATTCTAGAAGCGCAGCAGCAGGACTGCAGAGAGTGAGAACATCTCACACGGCAGCCTAACAGCAGGAGGAGTGGGCAGCTGTCTCCGCGCTGTGATTTACCACCTGCCTGCACCAAAATAGCCCCATCTCCCGGCCTGCTCCCGGAAGCTCCTTCCCGGGAAATGCGAGATTAACTTGCCCAGGACTGGTGCTGGATCTACGTCCAACTAATCCCCTCCAGGATCCCACGAGCCCAGACAAAGTAACTGTACTGGAGGAAATAAAGGAAGGGGACCAGAGGAAGGCAGGACCCAAAGTCTAGCCGATTTTGAAAGGGGGGGTGGTCTCGGAGGCTCCCCTCTTATGACTGGCCCAATTGGAGTGCGGGGGTAAGTATCAGTGGGAGTAGAGTTGGGTATCGTTTCCATAGGGCTGTGCCTTAGAACACAAGTTCTGCAGGGTACAGCAGGTGTTATTCAAAATGGGGATTCCATGATCAAATAAGTTGGTGAAATATTGGCTAAGACGAAGTGGAGCAGATTTTTCTACTGTGGGACTTCTTAGAGCTGTACTAGACCGACTTCATCATGAATTCTTGAGAAGAAGGAAAATAACATACAGCATATCCGCCTTTTTAAAAAGAGCACTTTCCAGGACAGGTCTTCCTCAGATCACGCTGTGGGAACAACAGACTGTGCCGTGAGTTTGACTGTGGGGAGAGGGGCCCGGGCCTTACCTCACCTGAGCACCCAGCACCTGTGGCAGTGATAAGTCCATGGTGAGCACGTGATGCGTATTGAACTGAATCTTCCAGACTAACTTTGCTGACTTTAAGATGTGGCTGGGGGTACACTTGGATGTCTAAATGCCCATATAATACTTCTGGCTCTTTTCTTAGGGGTTCTTTTGTTAATATCAGTAGGGTAACAATACTAACTGTTATTAGGATGGTTTTGTCATTAACTGTAAGAGCTTTCTCCCTTATTCCTTGATAAAATTTCAGTGTGCATCTATTGAAAGGTAAATGAATTACCTGAATATTAGAAGACCTGAATTCAAGCTCTACTGATAACTGGTAAATAGCTACGCTAACTAGCTAATTACCTCCAGTTTTAGGGTTTTTGATTTCCTTGTGTTTGAAGGTCGAGGATGGACTATGTATCAGTCAGCTTTGTGGTGGTAACAAATGACCCTTGAATCTCAGTGGCTAAGAGTAACAAGGGTCCACTCCTTGCTTGTGTCACCTGTGGACATGGGTCAGGTGCCTCTCTGCACTGACGACAGGGGATCTTCGTTCTGGGCCCAGGTAGAAAAAGCAGCCCTTACGGAGGATGCTGAGTTGCACGATGGCTCTTAGCTTCTGCTTGAGCAGGGCCTGCTTCATGTCTGCTCACATCCCAGTGTCCAAAGCAAGCCACGTGGTCAAGCCCACCATTAATAAGGCAGGGAAGTACAGTCGTCCCTCAGTATCCTTGGGGGATTGGATCCAGGACCCCCTGTCGATACCAAACTCTGAGGATGCTCAAGTCCCTCATGTAAAATGGTGTAGTATTTTGCACATAACCTACCCACATCCTCCCATAGATTTTAAATCATCTCCAGATTACTTACAATACTATATATAGTCCAGCATCACTTAATGACGGGGATATATTCTAAGAAGTGAGTTGTTAGGTGATTTTGTCATGCAAACATCATAGAGTGTACTCACACAAACCTAGATGGTACAGCCCCCTACACACTTAGGCTGTCTAGCATAGCCTATTGTTCCTAGGCTACAAACCCATACAGCATGTTTATATACTGAATACTGTAGGCACCTGTAGCACATTGAGAAGCATTTGTGTATCAAAACATACGTAAACATAGAAAAGGTACAGTTAAAAACACGGTATTATAATCTTATGAAACCATCGTTGTAGTCATTATGTGGTGCTTGACTGTACTATGTAAATGTTATGCAAATAGTTGTTATACGGTATTTTAAAAACTTGTATTCTTTTTCAGTTGTTTTTTTTTTCCCCCAAATACTTTCAATCTGCATTTGGTTAAATGAATGGATGCAAAACTCATGGATATTCAGGGTCAACTGTATACTTTTCTCACAGCAGGGCACTCAAAGTCACATGACAACAGTGCAGACGCCCCATCTTTTTCCTGGGAGTCACTGGGACACGGACACAGCCCAGCACAGACGAGATGACATTTACGTTCCTTCAGCTCCAGCCTCAGCATTCCCGATTTTCTTCCCCACTGAATCCAACCCTGATCACAACTTTGGAAAAATGATTTTCAGAGGAACTTAATGAAAGAGATAATAGGCTTCCACTTGTTGGCAGTTGGTAGCAAATTTCTAGAATGGTTTTTTTCATAGACAGCGATGAACGATTGAATTAAGGAGTGGTTTGTGTGATTCAATTTGTTTCCATAGGAGTCAGGCCAGATAGAACTTATTTGGTTTTAGGGGGCCGTGAGTTTGGTGGCTCTGGGGGATGCCAGGCACAGTGAGTCTGAGTTTCAGCAGAACCTTGGTAGCATCTCTTTTGGGTGAGATGAGATATGTGGTGAGGATGTTTCATTTTTTTGCCGGGTGACCAGCTGTATCTGTCTAGGAAGAGTGACGAGGAGGATGGGTTGCCCCAGGGCTTCGCACTCAGGCTCTCCCCTTCTGGTCCATCCTTTCAGCAACGCTTGGATTGAACAAGAGTTGATCAGATCTGTCCCTGGCACTAACCTGGGAAGGGACATTGACCGGTCAGAGCTCATAAAAAGGTGAGTGAAATATCATTAGAACAGTTGAGGGAATGGGAATGTTTTGCCTGTAGAGGCAAAGCTTGGGAGAATTATGAAAACCATCTTTCAATGTTTAACGGGCTGCCATGTATCTATCTACAGCAGAATCAGACTCAACACAGGAAAGTGTTAGGACGTAGAGAGACACAAATGATACAGAACTAGCAAAGGGAATGAGCAGATTAACAAATCCCAGCTCTTAGGCTGAGTAAGTCAATAGATACATACTTTAATGCCATGTTTAAAGTGCAAGCAGTTCCATAAATGCAAGCTTCTAATTGTGTGATGCAGCCGAGATCAGTGATCTGCTCTAGCAGGGGAGAAAACTTGCAGTTGTTGGATTTCTTGAGAGGTGAAAGTGCTATTCTCCAAAGCCGCCTCTTTTCCAGAGTAATTTAGGCAATACTCAGTTTTTGCCCTGCGTGCTGATTTTAGAGTCACTTTCTATGTAAGATGTGACTCTACAGTGTCGGGGTTGATGGATGTGATGGTTCTGCTTTAATTTGAGAGGGATATTGACAAGTTAGAGCTCATAAAAAGGAGGGTGAAATGTCATTAGAATGGTTGAGATAATGAGGATGTTTACCTGTAGAATGAAAACTTGGGAGAATTATGAAAACTGTCGTTGCATATCTAAAGGGCTGTCATGTGTCTGGAGACATTCCCTGAATATTGTTCTGAGAACAGAGTCAGCGATGGTTCGTGGAAGTTTTACATGACTTGATGTGAAGAATATTTTTCCAACAATTTAGCACAAAAAATGGAGTAGGTAGCCTTCACAAGGTAGTCAGTTCCCTGTCCCTTGAAGTCACCTGGCAGACATTGAATGAGACGTTCACAGGGAAAGCTCATCTTTTGTTTTGTCTGCAAGCATCCAACAACCGTCCTTCTTTTGGTTACTATACCTGACTTTCTCCTTAGAACTCTGGCCAAGGACTCCACTCATAATACATGTGTCTCAAGAGAGGCGATGATGACTGTGCCCTTGGCTTCAGGGGTGGGATTGTGGGACCCAGGTCTGGCATAGCATCCTCTGGCTGCAGAGACTGGGGAAGAATGAGCATGTGGCCCAATTCTGGCCAAAGAGAACTGGTGAGCAAAAGCATGGCTCTCTTTTCCACTGGGTTTGAAGCAGGAAGGCTGCAGGTCAGAAGAGAGTAGCCCTCTTGACATCACAAAGAGCATCAGCATGGAGAAATCATGGAGGGGACAGAGTCAAGAGATGAAGACGGACCAGGTCTCAATGACAATCAAATCACGCCTGAAGTCTGTACTCCTGCAGGGCCAATCAGTCACATGAGCCAGTACATTCCATTTTGTCGTAGGACAGTTTGAGGAAGGTTGTCTATAACTCGAAAACAAGAGTCCTCGATAGAGTATGATTTTCCAGGCGGTGAGTTGCAACATTATTCACTTATTTATATCTCAGATGTGTCAGTGGAGGAGCTAAATGCCATCGTGAGCCTCATGAGCAAGAAACACATTGCAAGTGGCAGAAAATTGAGCACAGAGCTGGAGCCATTTCTCTTAAATGCTTCTGGAAAGATCTCCACTTATACTAGAAGTGGAAACAGCAGTAAAAGCAAAAAAAAAAAAAAAAAAGAGAGAGAGAAAGAAAGCATTTGGTTTTAACATCCTTGGGTGTTGCCAAAGCTACTTAAAATTCTTAGTTCATACTTACTCATTTAGCCAGCAGTGACCTGTGTGCGTACATATGGTGGTGAGGATGGCGGTGGGGAATCAGCCGTGATGTGGGAGGTTGCAATTGCATCAGAGGGATTTAATGAGCTCAGATATGACAGGGGCAGGGAGCAAAAAGACTACGGAGTCATCTAAACCCAGAGTTGAAAGAAAATCCTCATGAATTCCAGCCTGCATGACTTAGCGTGTGGTCTTGGTATACTGGGGGGCTGTGGGGGCCCCTTACTGGCTTCTAATTCCAAGCTCCAATTCCTTCTTTCTCTTTCATCTCTAAAAAGAAAAACCAATTCAGAGTGGTTGTGTATTCATTCAATAAATATTAATATTGTAGAAACTTCCGGAGACTGTTTCAGGTGCTGAGAATGCTTCAAAGAACAAGCTAAGTCCCTGCCCCCATGGAATTTACAAGCTTTGAGGAAAGACAGATATTAAACAAATAATACGCAATATGACTTCAGGATATTAGTTTCCTGTCATTCATGGAACAAATTAGCACAGACAGAGTGGCTTCAAGCACCACAAATGTATCCCCTTACAGTTCTGGAAGGTCGGCAGTCTGACCCGGGTCTCACTGGGTTGAAATCAAGGTGTTGGCAGAGCGCTGTTCCTTTTCTCGAGGGGAGAATCCGTTTCTTGGCTTTTTCAGCTTCTAGAAGCTGCCCGTGTTCCTTGGCTCATCCCTTCCTCACACCACTCAGACCCCTGCTTTCATTGTCACATCCCCTTCTCGGCCTCTGATCCTCCTGCCTCCCTCCCATAAAGACCCTTGTGACCACATTGGGCTGATTTGGGTAATCTGGGATAATCTCCTTATCTCATTCACTTCGTCACACCGACAAAGTCCCCTGTGCTGGGTGAGGTAATACAGACACAGACTCCAGGGTTTAGGACAAAGGCATCTTTGGGGGCCATTATACAGCCTGCTACAGGGAGTTATGAGTGTTATGAAGAACAATAAAGCCAGATGAGGGAAGAGAGCATGCGGGGGGGAGAAGGCCCTCCGTGCCGGTAGCGTTTGTGATGAAACGTGAAGCGCAGGCAGAAGCCACGGGCAGGCCGAGGGGAAAGGCGTCCAGGTGGAGGGACCTGTGGGGGCAAAGTCCCCGAGGTGGAGACCGGTGCGGGCTGTGCGAAGGGCTCAAAGGAGAGCGGCAGCTGGAGTCGAGAGGGCGAGGGAAGAGCAGGGGACAGCGAGGTTGACAGGCAGGCTGGCCTTGGGTGGGGCATCCTTGTTCCCGCGAAGGGCTTTCGGTTTTATTCCAAGGTGCTAAGGGAACGACAGGATGTGATTTAATGGCGGAGAGGACCTGCTGGCTGTCCTGTGCACACCCTAGGGGAGCCAGGGCAAGGATGGAGACGGGGAGGGAAGGTGAGAAGCCCCCTGGGGTTGTCCAGGGCGGGGATGATGGGCTACGGGGTTAGGTGGAGGTGGGGAAAAGTGGTCAGACGTGGGGTACATTCTGATGTTACAGCCGTCACGGACTGCTGGTGGATTGGAGGTGGAACGGGAGGGACAAAGATGTGGCAAGGATGACACAGACCTTGCCTGAGACTCTGGGTGGAGGGGGTGCCGTCAGCTACAATGGAAAGCCCGGGGGGAGGAGCAGATTTTTTTCTATGGGAGTCTAGAGGGAAATCAAGAATTTTGCTTTGGATCTATTAAATTTGAGATGCCTAAAAATGTTTATGGGGGCAATGTTGGGGGAGAAGTTAGACGTCTGGAGTTCAGAGGAAATGCTGGGGCAGGTCAGCGGATGGTATTTAAGGCCACAGGGCTGGATGAGGTCAGCAGAGTGGAAGTAGAATTGGAGAGAAGAGGACTCGGTGGGGCTCAGGGGCCCCCAGCATCAGGGGTCATGCTGCTAGTGGCACAAGCAAGAATTAAGGGGGCGACACATTGACGACCCATGGGGTTGGTGACAGGAGGTGGTTGGGGACCTCAGGAGGGGATGTTTCGGTAGAGTGGAGGATTGCAAGCCTGGCTGAAGAGGATGACAAAGACAATGTGTGTGGGAGGGATCAAAGGTGACAAGTACAGACAGCTGTTTCAAGGAGGTTTGTGCTAGGGGAGACCGAGGAACGAGCACAGCAGCCAGGGGGACGTGGGTGCCAAGGCGATGGGGGATATTCCGGTGAGTCCTTAGGCCTAAGCAATGATCAGGTGAAGAAGGAGAAGTGGCTCACGTAGAAGAGAGTGGGGACAATGTATCAGCAAAGCCCCGAGTAGAAGCAATGGGGTTCCCCTGCACGGGTGGAGTCGGATCGTCCATGGGGATTTGAGATTTGTGGCCCGAAGTTAAAGTGAGACTAGTCAGCCTTGTCTGTGTCCATTTTTCTAGCCACAGGGAGTCGCTTGGGGTTGTAGGAAGCGGAATTTATTCAGGGCTGGGGTTTTGCCAGGAGACTGCGACGGAGCGGGAGCAGGCGAGGAGTTGAGGGTGTCCGGCATGAATGCAGCTCAGGGCTGTGCAGACCCGAGTCCCTAGACCTCTTCCCTTCGTCGGGTCCTGCTCCCACTCCCACTCTCCCAGCCTGTGAGGGACAGCGTGTCTCAGTGACAGCAGAAAAGCCTGGTGCTTGTTAAACAGGCCGATCCCTGGGCCCTATCCCCAGTTCACTGAACCCAAATCTTTGGGGACGGGTGCCGTGCCTATGTTTGAAGCCAGGGTGCCAGTGGTCCTAGCTTCAGTGGGGTTGAGAACCAATGCTTTGGGAGCATCCACTTGCTTTTAAAAGGAACCTTTGCTTAATTCTCTGCTCTGGGTCCCATCAGCTACTTGGTTTAGAGAAACTGCCTTTTCATTGGCATTGCAACTAACTTTCTTTTTTCTTTTGTTAAAATTTTTTACTTCCCTTCCATCCTGACAAGATGCCACTGAGCACTACATTTCCAGTGGAAATTCTTGAAAGATGCTAATATTTGGTATCTGAAAGTTCCCAGGGTGTGGTGTGTTTGGCTAAGAAAGCAGAGCTTTGTGGACTCAGGAATAAACTCAAAGGACATATTCTTCTCTCCTTGAAGTTTATTTCCAAACAGGAAAACCATCTGTTTTTCCACCACCACCTCCCTCAGCTCTACAATGTACGAAAGCTTGCTTGCCCCTTCCTTCTGGCCATGAACATATGCCATTTGGCGTCACAGAGGTATCCATTATATTTAATATTCAGAAAGTTATTTCATATGAGATGGAAATGTTTAACATGAGGGCTAGCGCAGTACATGTCCAGATGGATTTGTTCCTTGTCAATGGGTCAGTTCCTGTGAGAATTATCTATTGTCTCTGCTCCATTGGTGGCCCGGCTACCCTATTCTGCTTTCAGCTTCGTTTTCCTACCAGGCTTTTCCTGCCTCAGGGCCTTTGCACATGCCATACTCTCTATCTGTAAAGCTCCTCCCTCCACCCCCATTTAACATGGCTGGTTCCTTTTCATTCTTCAGGCCTCAGTTTAAATATCACCTTTTCAGAGGCTTCTCTGACAATCTGTCCACTGCAGGTCTTCCGATCACCACCATCTCCCCCATTCCTTATCTCAGCATCATATTCATTTCCTTTTATTGCTCTTGTTACAGTTTGTTATTATTTTATTCTTTAATTCATAATCATCTATATCCTCCACTAGATTGTAAGCAATAAGGGGGCAGGGCCTCATCTGCTTTGTTCCTTATTCTGTCCCCAGTGCCTGGCACATTATGGGTCCTCAATTTGGTTTTTTTTTTTAATTTTGAACTATTAAGGGGGTACAAATGTTTTTGTTATCTGGATACCTTGTATAATGCTTAAGTCAGGAAATAGTGTTCATAGTACCTTGTGGGTAAGTTTTTATCCCACATGCACCCTCCTGCCTCCCGCCTTCTTGGTTTCTAATGACCTTTACATTTCTTTGTGTCCCTGTGTACATAATTTGAGTACGCCCAACACAGGGAGTGGTGTGACTAAGATACATTTTGGTTCATATTCCTTTTGTGTCAGTTAGGATTAGAGTCAGCAGCAGGTGACTGAAAACCAAAAATAATAGAGGCTTGAACAAGATAGGGCTTTATTTCTTTTTTTACTATGCGGTGGTTCCATGACCACCAGTGACTCAGACTCCCTGCAGCTTTTAGCTCCGTTAGGCTAAGGGTATGACCATTGTACTCATGGTCCAAGATAGCGGCCAGAGCTCCAGCCATCACATCCATATTCTAAGCAGAAGTTTAAAAGAAGAGGTGAAACATGATGGAAACAAGAGCCCATGCCAGCTGCCTTTTAAGAAAGTTTCCCAGAATCTGCTACCATGCTTCTGCTTACATTTCATTGGCCAGTGCTTAGTCACATGGCTGCCACTATCTGCAACAGAGCCTGGGGAATATAATCCTTTTTTGGAGGCACATTTCTGCTCTAAATAAAACTTCAGGTTTGTTAATAAGGATGGTTGGGGAAGATAGATACTAGGACAGGCCACTGTCAGTCTCCGCCATGTCTCCTGCTCAAATACCTTCTGTGGCTCCCCAGTATTTATATGTCAGGGGTTCTTAATCAGGGTTGTGTATCTGAAATACTTTGGAAACTTTTTCAAAAGACAAAAAGTTTGCTTGCCTTTCAACCTCCGAGATTCAGCAGATCTTAGGAGGAGTTTGTTGTTGGCTCTTCAGGGGGTCAACCGTAACTTTCACTTCCATTGCAGGCCTGGGTTCTGAACCATTTGGGGAAACACAAGAGTCAAGCAAGTGAGGAACAGAATAAATCACCTTTATTCTTGATTAGGCTGTTCGGAGAATGCAGCTTTTAGGCGTACTGGCCAAGCAGGCCTTTGACTTCTTCCACCGCTGAATTAGACAGAGTTCTCTGGTTGCAGAGTGAGACCACCACGTGCTTCCCCGTGGGAGGACCTTTCCTTTGATGCCGCAGCCCCGATCAGCACAGAACACAGGCAGCTCCACAGGGGCTGAGCCACTCCCACCCGTTCCCTCCTCCCAAAGCCATCAATCAGATGGGTTGTGCCTATTTCCCATGCCCCTCCCCAGGGCAGGCGTGAGTAACGGGTGGGGCAAGAGGCCAGGAGGGTTGTTCTGAGCAAGCTGAGTTGCTGGGAACATGGAAGCAGCCCTAACCTGAATCATAAAGCCCAAGTTCCTCTGCAAAGCCTGAGAACCTCTGTGATCTGCCGGGACGTGTTTCCACTTTATCTCTTTCTTCTTCATGTGCCCTCTGTGGCAATATTTTCCTACCCCAGTGCCTTTGCTCTTGCTTTTTCCTGCGTGGAGTGCCCTTCCTTTTTAATTCTGTGCATTACACTCCTCCTCTCTTTCAGAGTCCAGAGCCAATGCCTTGTTCTATGGAAAATCTCCGTCAATTCCATTACACCAAAGCCTTCTCACTTTGCTCTGTGTTCCCATGACACCTCGTTTATGCCACTTAAACTATCTTCTCATTATTTACACATGCCTCTGTGCAGACAGACACCACTAGTTGCTTAGCAAGAAAATAACAGGAGGGAGGCTTGCGTGCAAGGAGGCCAGGTGGTTGGAAAGCTGGGCAGGGAGGGTGGAGATAAACATGGGGCTGCGTTGTTTGGAGCTGCCTGCTTCAGACTGGACATGTGCTCTCTGGTCACCACAGGCCTCACGGCACCCTGCCACACATCCTATGTACACTACATTACCTGCCTGGCCCTTGCAGGTGTTTGGCCTTGTGACCCGTGTTCTACAGCTTCCCCTGGAAGTGATTGAGCCCACTTCGCCTGCAAACAACAGCACTAGGCTTCCTGTAACTTGCATCCAGTGATCCCTGTCCCATCTCTTGGGGTTGCACAGATTATACTGACTGTCTCTTGCACATGAGGATCCCTTCAACATTTAAAGTTGAACGTACCATGGACGTTTCAATCTCCTCTCAGTAGTAAGCATATCATCATAACTACCAGCTGTTTTTATAAATGATGTTAATAATGTTATGACTGATGCTTAAATGCCAGCGATGAACATTTAGCTAGTGAAGTAGGCCTGGGTCAACAAAGGGAAATCAGAATGTTAGGATTTTATGGGCATTTCAGAAACCTTTAGCCTAAGGACAGTAGACAGCTCCCTGTGCTCATTTGGATACGGAGAGTGGCTGCTTGGAGCACAGTGTTGATTCTTGGGCCATATCTGGGCTCACTGGGAAAGTGCTGGCGTGGATTTGTGATGGCCAGGAAGAGGAAGGGGGCGGGCAGTGGACGAGGTCATCCTTTGCTATCCCTGACGTCACCTAATCTCAAGAGCCCAGAGAGGTAGACCGAGTCCCGCCTGCAGTCAAGTGCAGAATGGGATCTAGAATTCCTACTTCTATTCCTAAGTTTTCTTCCCTCTTACCAAACTGCCTTATTGCCAGTGGTTTCTCCCAGGGCAATTCAGAGGCCACTCCAATGCTTATTAAAACTTTAGTTTTTTTGTTTATTTGTTTCCTCATTTTCTTAGCTTCTAGCTGTCTCAGCTGCATCCTCCAAAGGCTGATTTTTACGTTAATCTGCCTGTGCATCTCTTTCCCTAGTTAAATAAAAGAGAATCATCTGCTTCTTCCACTGCCATTCTTTTTGGAAGGCACAATAATCAGTCTTTAATGAGCTTGTGACTCTGAACCGAGGTATAATAATTTCGGTGACTCTGCAGCTTCCGTTGATGGAAATATATTTATTTTAGAAGCTGATGACCTGTGGGAAAAGACTATTATTCTAAATATCATGATGAGGTCATGGGAGCTGGTGGTGAGCTTGGGGAGAGGGCGAAGAGAACCAGTGAAATTAGAATTGCATATGAATGAAAATAGACTGCTTTCTATTCTGAGCAAGAGATCCTGGTTTTGTGATTCTTCAGGGATGTTGACGCAAAATGTTTCAAAAAGGATCAGTCCTTTGCTGAGGGTTCCAGTAGGTGGCCTGAAGGATGGTAGGTGGGATCAGCCTCAGTTCCTAGGATGGGAGACCAGAGGGTGCTAGGAGTGGAAAACGAGATGGTTGGTGATCATGCTTCACATCGTGTCTCAGACTTGTTCCTGTATTAAAAATTTACATAAAGTACTACACTTTTTATCATATAGAAGGTAGAGATGCAAAACAAACAACAAACAAAAGTGTGTAGTCCCCCATAATCTTACCCCTCAGTCACTACCACTATGTAGATACAATATGTATGTATATTTACACACATATGTGTATATATACACACACATATATGTGTATATGCATACACATGCATTTCATAAGATGGGGATCTTAGTAGACACGCTCTTCTTTAATCTCATTTTTTACTGCATAGTATGTTGTGATCATCTTTCTTGGTCAACAAATACAGATTTGTGAGGTTATACTGGACATTCATTGATTGCCTTCCAAACAACTATTCCTACTTTCTTATTTCTTAACAGAACTCAAAAGTTGAATGAGTCATCCTACCCTGAACTCCAGGGTGCACTTTGATTAGCTTTTCCAATCAGCTTATTTTATTATCCAGACCTGGGTGATTGGTTCAGGATGGGCACTTGACCCAGTTTGGAGAAAAGAGGAAACATTTGCTGAGAACTTCGGAGACAGAAAGTTTCTCTTTCTTTCGTGGGAGCTTCTGGAGTTGATGCTTCCTCTTACCTTGGGTGGTGTGGTATAAGCAGGCGGGGCAGGAAGTTCAGTGGCCATTGTTACTAGCAGGAGGGGAATAGCTGAGACTGAAGCTACACAGAGCGGAGCTGAGAGTTTGGCAGAAAATATGAATCACAGCCCAGACTCCATCAGGAATCCCTTGGTCAAACAATGCCTGACATCTGAACCCCTTCTAGACTTTTCAGTTAAATGAGCCAACATATTTAAGCCTATTTGAGTTCGATTTTTCTGTTACTAGCAACCCAAACATCCTAAGTAATACAAGCATTTTAAATAATAGAATAATATTCTTTTATATGTATGTGCTATATGCATTTTCACGTGTACTGTGCAATTTGATCTTTAAGTAGTCTTACAAGTTAAGCGAGTATCTATTTGGCAAGTACAGAACTAAGGCTCAGAGGGGCCAATGGACCACTCAAGGTCCCTGACCTGTCCAAAGTCACACAGGCTAGTTAATGGCAGAACTAAGTAACCAGATTCTTAAGCAGAACTTTTTCTAATCAATTAGACCCTCAAAGAAGGGAGATTAGGGTCCAGAGAATAGAATAATTGTGAAGGATGGAACCACGTTTTTAAGCTGACAGTAAAGATGTCAAAGTGACTTGTCATGTAAATCAGCTGCATGACAGTTACATCCTGAATTCGAAATCTACGATGTAAGTCATGGAGAGTTTAGAGATTAGGCTAGCGGTTCTCAAAGCGTAGACTGCAGAGATCTTTTCAGGAGGTTTGTGAGGTCCAAACTATTTCCATAATAATGTTAAAATGTTCATTCTCATTCCCCCCAAGCGTATAGTGGGGTGTTCCAGAGGATACATGACATGTGACCCACAACAGACTAAACTGCAGAAGGAAATAGGAGAATCCAGCTGTCTTCTAAAAGCCAGACGGGAAATGGATTTGCAGGAATGTCAAACAATGCCACTCTTGTCACAATGCGTAGATATAACTCAAACAAAAGCTTTTTGAGTCTTTAATATTTTTAAGAACGTAAAGATGTTTTGAGACCAAAAAGTTTGAGAACCATTGGATTAAAGGATAAATATGATTTCCAATTAAACTTCTTTCCAAAGACTCATTCAAGAAAGTCTAGTTTCCTACTGGCTTCCGACACCTGGACTCCAGGGTTTCTGGTGGCAAGCAACAGAAGCTGATGCTGGCTCATTGGGCAGAGAAGGATTTTACCAAAAGGATATTGAGCACTCTCAGAATTATTAGGAGACATAGAGGGCTAGGCCTGAAGCTAAGCTTCCAGGAACAATGGAAACATCACTCCATAGAACTAGACTGATGGGGGGAACATTGCCCCTGCTGTTGTCCTACCAAGCCCTAGGAGAAACCACCACTGTTGCTGTGCCAAGATCTTAACCTTGCAAACATTGTCACCCCCAAAAGTCAGACTCCTTGCCCACATCCTTGCTAGCAAAGTAGATGCCCTGGAAAGCCTCTTTACTTGAATTGCTCTCTTCAGAATCAAAGTCTTACAGGCGTGTGTCTGATGGCCAGAACCCTGGACACACACCTTCACCCAAGCTGCAAGGGAGGTTGAGATTTGACTGGAGTCTTCTAGACTTTGCCTTGGAGAGGTGGGATGCATAGAGCTAAAACTATCCCAAATACAGCAAGGGCATGTAACAGGAGCTGAGAAGTCAGAAAATAGAACTGATTCATGCAACACGTGGTGCAAGGAGTCATAGAATCACAGTTACACAGAAAGTTTCAGGGTCAGGCAGATGTGGGGTTAGATTCTGGCCTGTTGCTGCTATCAGCTATGAGACCCGAGGCAAGTCACTTAAATTCTTGAAGCCTCAATGCTATCACCTGCTTTCTTGGGTAGGTATGAGGATTACGTTAATTTCCTGGATGCAGTGACATGTAATATAATGTTATGTGTCCATAGTAGGAACCCAGTAAATGGTAGCCATGAATATTCCCAATTTTCAGGCTCTGCTATAGACGTTCTCCCTAAAGGCGTAAGGCAGGAAACTGGGGCACAGGAGGACAAGGGTCTTGCCTCAGATTTGAGCAACACCTAATACCTAATATCAGGACACGCTGCTGAACTCACTGATTCTGGGCTCAGCTCCCCTCCCAGCTCCCAAGCCTCACTACCTCCTTGCGTGACCAAAAGGCAGCAGAAGTAATAAAGCAATAAAAAAGTAATCTCACCTTGGTTATTTTAGGGTGGGAAGATTTCAGGTGCATTTTACTTATTTATTCTTTTTTGTGTTGTTTGAAAATTTACTGAGTACGTAGTATTAAAAATAATTAACAAAAATTTAAACATAGCAGTAAAACGGTTTTTATCCTGGGGAACAAATATCTGCCTTAGCTTGCATTCCTCTCAAGGCTGAGCCTGAGGCAAGGATTTGGGAGGAGGTAGGAGGCAATCTAAGTCTAAGTTTTCTAATGGGCACTAAAGGGGTTAATCTACCCAAGCATTTTCTACGTGTGGCTGCGTGATGAAGAGACAGCTACCAGGGGTTACCTGAATAACAGTGGTCCACAGTGAAACGAGCTTGGGAGGTGTGGTGACAAACTAACGCTTCGTTACTGTGCAACTTCTGAGGACCTTTGCCCATGTGCATTGAGACTCTCTGAGAGGGACTTACAGAACCGGCCTTCCTTTCTAGCCCAAGGGGACCTTGTAGGATTAATATTCTGGTGAGCACACTTTGGGAAATGGTGGATGATCTCAGAAGCCACTTCAAGCTATAAATTTGGTGATTTCTATGATCTCATTTAATCTTTTCTCCAAGTAAGCAAGAGGAGAAACTATGGTCAAAATCACTCATCAAAACCTAGTAGCCTTCTACTAAGGCTCAGCAGCAGGCTAAAACAAAACAAACAACAACGACAAAAAACAAGTAGCCAGTGTTTGGAAGAACGGGGACTCAAACCCAGATTTTGTTCCCCACATTCTCTTCATTTATTTCAGATTTGAATTATAGAAGTGTTTCATAGAGGGACTATAGTTATTCACACTGTGCTACTGAAAGTACTTTAAAAAACCACTTTTAGGTCAACCTAATGATCAGTTTGATAATTCTAGAATTACCTGTGTAGAACGTTTCTTCTTCTTTTTTAAAATTTCAGAGTATTACAGGGGTACAAACGTTTTGATTACATGATTTGCTTTTGTGCAGTTTGAGTCAAAGTTATGTGTGCCTATGACCAAGGTAGCGTGCATTGTACCCGTTAGGTATAAATTTACTCATCCTCTCCTGCCCCCTCCCACCTACTTGGTTTCTTTTGAGCCTCTATTTTTCCCCCCACTAAACACACTGTATGAGGAGGGCAGGTGCTATGGGTTGAATTGTGCCCCCTGCAAAAGTCCTCACCCCCAGAGTATGCCTTTATTGGGAAATAGGGCTTTTACAGAGGTAATCAAGTTAAAATGGGGCCACTAGGGTTGGCCCTAATCTGCAATTGCTGGTGTCCTTATAAGAAGGGGGAATTTGGATGCAGAGCTAGACATGCACAGAGGGAAACAGGGACCGTGAAGATGGAGGCAGAGATTGGAGTGATGCTGTCACGTGTCTGGAGCTACCGGAAGCCGGAAGAGAAAAGGAAGGATCTTTTCTCTACAGGTTTCAGAAGGAGCCTGGCCCTTCTGGACTTCTACCCTCCAGAACTGTGAGACAATAAATTTCTGCTGTTCTAAGCCATCAGTTTGTGACACTTTGCTATGGCAGCCCTAGGAAACTAATTAAGCAGGTGCCACATGCGCCTCAGAAGGTTGCTTCCCTGTTCCTTTAAGCCATACCCAAGTCTGAGGTCTGCTCAGAGCAGTTCAAGCCTGCTTGTAAGGAAAGCTTGCACGGCCTCAGCCTGGGGGAGGACAGTGCTTCTGTCAACAGCTAGGAACGAGAGGTTCCCCACCCTTCCTTTGGACGCAGGCTCCCCATCTTCTCGCCTCCACCTTGGAGGCTCATGAGCTTATTAAAAACAAGCAGAGCCCCTTCATGTTCACTTTCCCTGGTGTCTGGGCAGGGCCGTGTCCTTGTGCTGGGCTGCCGGGCCATGGAATGTGACCTCTCTCTGTGGACAGAGCCAAGAGTGAGCTTTGCCAGCAGAGTTGGCAGGTACCGAGCCGCTCCAGGGCGCAGACACCTGTTGCTTGAGTCTATTTGTGGATGCCTCCTGGGCGCCCACTGCCCACAGGCAGAGATTGAGCCGCTCGACTGTGTGAATCGCTTCTGCACCACCGTGATAAGACTTCCCAATTGTGTGCCCATCCCAGGCTCCTGGGGCCTCCGGGGCACTCCAGCTGATTTAATCCCTGTACTGATTCTACAAGAGAGGCCAGTACTCCCATTTTACTGATGGGAAAACTGAGGCCCAGACGGATGAAGGACTCTCCCAGGGTCATAGAATTAATTCATGGCAGAGCTGAGACTCCCTCCACAAAGGGAGCGGCGGAGCAAGTTGCTCTCTGTGCCTTAGTTTATCTGATAAATGAAGAAAATGTGATGCCGACTTTGTTAGGCTGTTCTGACCATTAGAGGAGAGTATTTAACTTGGTGTCAGTATTATTTATCATTCAATAAATCACAGGTATTATTGTCGTAGTGGTTATTAGTAGCCTCACATCACCCTGCACCTTCGCCTAGAGCTGACCGGGTGACCGCAGGCTCCTGTGGTCGGAGGGCCCTGATGGGGGTGGGGAGTGGCCGTCAGAGAAAGGGGCCAGGAGAGGCCCTGGCAGCTCGCGGGAGCTGGAGAACCATGCCTTCACTTTAAGGGCCTGAGAACAAAACAAATAAAACCTGGTATGAAGTTTAGAAATTGTTCTCAGGTGCTGCCAAGCCTGGACATGTTTTCTGAGCCACACCGAGGCAGCCTCATTCCCCACTCCCTTTCGAGCCATGGGACTTCGACCCTTTGGGGCCAGGAATCCATGTAGAGCAACGCAGCAACTGTTGGACGGTGCTTGTTTCCCAGGAGGCTCCTGGCTCTCACTCCTGCCCCGCTCACGCTGAGCTGGGCCAAATGGTGAAGAAACAGGGTTGGGATGAAATTCAGGCCAGGAGGTCAGCTTCGCTGAAGGTGACCAGGTCCCCTAGGTGTGGCTTGAATGAGAGGGTTTTAAATAAGAGGGCAAATTTCTCAGACTTTTCACTCTTCTCGTATAGAAGCACCTGTTCCCTGCCTATCCCCAGTGTAGATCTGACAGTGCTTAAGACTTTCACGGCTCCCTGTTGCCCATACCCTATGGGATGAAGTTGAAGGTCCTTTTCCTGGCATTCAAGGCCCTTGAGGATCTGGCCTCAGTCTACCTCTGCACCCTGTAGTTGACGTGGGACCCAACCCTTGCGGGTCCCATATGAACCCACACTCCAGCCACACCTAGGACTTGCAGTTGGTTCCCCAAATGCATCCAGGGATTCTACCCCACCGTGTCTTTGCTTATGTCCGTGGGAAAGACTGGTGTAGTGGAGACGTGGTAGGTGCTTGATGCATATTTGTTGAATTAGTCTAATGTTATTTTTCCCTCTTGTCATCTTTAAAAAAGGCAAACAAAATTGTGGGCAAAGTAAAATGGCTGTTTTAAGCCACTATGTTTTAAGGTATTAATGTGTTACACAGTAATAGATAATCAGAACATCAAATTAATTTAGCATATTTAAAATGATCTAGGCCGGGCGCGGTGGCTCACGCCTGTAATCCTAGCACTCTGGGAGGCCGAGGCGGGTGGATTGCTCAAGGTCAGGAGTTCGAGACCAGCCTGAGCGAGACCCCGTCTCTACTAAAAAAATAGAAAGACATTATATGGACACCTAAAAATCTATATAGAAAAAATTAGCCGGGCATAGTGGCGCATGCCTGTAGTCCCAGCTACTCGGGAGGCTGAGGCAGTAGGATCGCTTGAGCCCAGGAGTTTGAGGTTGCTGTGAGCTAAGCTGACGCCACGGCACTCACTCTAGCCTGGGCAACAAAGTGAGACTCTGTCTCAACAAAAAAAAAAAAAAAAAAAAAAAAATAAAATGATCTAGATATTTGTCATCCAATATTAAAGACAGGAGACAAGTATTCATTTAAAAAATAAGAAAAGCTTCCTCACCTAGCTTTCTGGTGGCAGAATGCTCAATTTACAGGAAGAGCACACTCAATATCAGCCTTGGTAGGGAGAGAAAAGTGAGAGCAAGTGACTTCAGCGATGGTGGCATTTAATCCATAATGCTACGCCTTTGTCCCGAGCGCGCTGGGCGGGGACCTCTCCGTCTCTCTATGCTGGAGATGCCGGCTGGTTTCATCTCCTGCAGGAGATACCACGATGAGAACCAGATACTTAGCAACAAATGAAACGAATTGATTCAGGACATCTTCTCTAGCACAGGACCACAATGTCTGTCTCGAGATGGAGACCCACACGGATTAGTCTAGAAAGAAGAAATAAGTGGTTTATCTCCTTCTATTTTACCAGTGATTCGAAGTATCTAAATGGCAAATCAGGTTATAAATGGGACCGTGTGAGGCCAGAGACCCTTCACCAGGGTAAAGTCTGTTTCATCATCCTGCTCTTTCAGATGCCTGGGATAAGTCTTGCCAGGATACCCCTTAACCTCCTTGTTGTTCTCTGCTAAAGACCAAATGGTGTCCTGCCCCTTTCCTCACCCCCCAACTTTTATGTTGAAGCCCTAACCCGACGTGATTGCATCTGGAGATGTGGCTTTTAGGAGGCAATAAAGGTTGAATAAGGCCATAAAGGTAAGGTCCTAATCCAATAGGATGAGAGGCTTTATAAGAGTGAGAGAGAGAGGAGAGAGATCGCTCTCCTTCCACAGGAACGCACTGAGGACAGGCCACGTGAGGACACGGGGAGAAGGCAGCCTTCTGCAAGCCAGGAAGGGAGCCCTCCCCAGGAACCCAACTGGTCAGCACCTCAATCTTGGACTTCCAGCCTCCAGAACTAAGAGAAACAAATTTCTCTTGTTTAAGCCACCTGGTCTATAATATTTTATTATGGCAGCTTGAGCAGAGTAATATAGCCTCCCTATTTCCATTCAGCCCCCCATTCCTTATACAATAGCCAGGGGGTCTTTTAAAATTATAGTTCAGCTTATATCCATTGGCTTCCCATGGCAAGCTGAATTACACTGAAACTCCTTCCTCTGACCTACGAGACCTCAAATGATCTCACTCCATTCACCTCTGAACGTTATCTTCAGATTTCTTCCTCATTCCCCAGCCTGCAACCATATTGCATATTTTTTTTGTTTCCACCACAGGACCTTTGCTCTTGCTGCTGCTGCTTCCTGAATGTCTCTTCTCCAGATCATCTCATGACTCAGCTCAACCGCAGCCTCTTCGGAGAGGGCTTCCCTGTCCATCTCACTGTCCCTGAGAGTCCCCTCATTTAATATTCTTTGCAGCACTTAACAGTATCTGAAATTATCTTGGTACCTGTGTACTTGTCTATGTCCCCCACGGGAGAGTAAGTGACACGAAAGCAGGACTCCTGGCTGTCCTGTTAATGCTCTGTTGCAGTGCCTGGGGCAATGGCAGGCTTAGGAAACTTTGGTCTTTGGCAGATGAATGAGTGGCTGAAGCCGATGTCCCTTCCTGCTTATCCTCATCTCAGCTGAATGCCTGTTCATCCTCCACCACCTGTCTAGAGCCCACCTCCTTAGATCTGTGTAACTCCTTCCTTTAGTGACTCTTCCCAGCAAGCACTTTATAGCTCTGATAGACTTTTATCTTACTCTTTCATATGTTTGGATTTTGCAGACATCATGTACACCTCCCTGCCCTGCTGTCATCTCCTTGGAGACAGAGACTAGGCTTCACTCATGGTTGTATTTCCAGACCTCCCCCCAACAATCCATAGCACACAGGGTGCTGCTGTCCGGATATTTACTGATGACCCGTTGCATTGAATTCCACTCTGATGGCCTCCTCCGGCATTGACAGGGAGCTTTATTCTCCTCCGGCATCTTCAGGGTAGAGATGCCGTCTTTGGCAAAGCAGATTTCACACCTCGTGAATTGTCAAGCAGGCGAGTGACTGTTAGGGCAAGAGACTGTTGAGTCAGGCTATTGTTTGAGCTCCTCTAAGTGTATCTTCTTAGCGGAACCAAAGAAATTATAAAGGGATAAGTAGAGAGCTGCAAAAGTTGCAGAATTCCACGCTATCAGTGAAATGTAGTTTCTGATCTTCACTCAATTGCTCTTCTAAGCTAGGCCTGAACAATGTTCTGAGACTCTCTTTTACTGGAATAATTCCCTCTAAGAATAGTAAGCATTAAATTCAAGAGAGTGAGAGCTGGAAGGGAAATAATCCAGCCTGACTCTCCTTAAGAAGAGAGGAGGAATCTGAGGCTCCGAAGGCGTCGTATTCAACATCACACGGAGGTCGCGGTGGACATCGGACACCCGTGGAGATCTCCTGACCCTGGGTCAGTGCTGCTTCCATCAAGATTAGTCCCTTTGTCCCAGCTGCTCTTCTGATGCTGTCCTAGAACACTTTTCTGCCTGCAGACTTCAGGTTTTAATCCTCTGTGCACCCTGGCTGGTGGGATGGGGACCTGCCTCCTTGGCCGGATTTCGAGCACAGCAGAACAGCTGCCCTTCTCCGGCCTGCCCCAGTCTCCCACCCTGGCCTGTCGCTGGTGCCTGAAATTGCACCATTAGAAACAAGCTACTTAATGTTTGGTGGACTCTGTCTTTAGGTGAAAAGTTGCAACCCCAAATGCCTACAGGGGCTGAAAAGGTAATGTAAACGGTGAGTCAGTACAGGTGGGGTTGTGGGGGTAGCACCGGCCACACCCCAAGGTCCCAAAGGGGCAGCTGCTGCTCTGTCCAGCCTGGAGGGGACACATTTTCCGTGTTTTCAAGAGAAGCCAAGATGTGGTTTTTTTTTTTTTACTTGAACGCCTCTGAATTTTAAACATTAGATTAACATACTATGTGGCCAAAAACCAAAACAAAACAAAACCTCTACAAGCTGGATTTGATCTTTTACATGTGAGTGTGAAGCCATCTATAGATTCTTTCCAACAGCAGTTTTGGGACACGAGATGAGAGAGATCAAAGAAATAAAACATTTCCTTAAGGAACTGCATGGAAAGCCAGGCTTAGGTGGCCCTCAGGTGAGATGCAATGCTTCCTAGGGTGCAAAATTTAAAGAGGGGCTCACTCTTGGGGGGACCCTGAGCTTGCATGACCGGCAGAGTGAGCACCTTCTTAAATTTTGTGGCCCAGGTGCCTCCCCGGCCTCACGTACTCCTGGCCCTGGGTGCGAGGGCAGGTAGGAAAGGGAGGAGGCCTGACAGGGTCAGGGGAACCGTACCTACGGGTCAGGGGGAGTGCAGAAGAGCCCAGGAAGTGGGTGCAGGGGCGTGCAGGCCAGCGAAGGCCAGGGCTGTAGGCTGCAGGAGTCTGCTCAGACTCCCTGCCGCGGAGGGGACTGGGCACAGTGCGTCCTGTGCTTAGAGCCCCACTGTTTGCTTCCTCAATGTTGCCACACCCTCTGGAAGTCTTGACTCAGGCCTGCCCCAAGTGACCTCACTGGAAAGTGTGAGAAAGCAAGGAGCAGCAGTTGTTTTTATCCTCAAACCAAGCAAGGAAAACAGTTGTTGACAGTGCCCGATGCAGAGACTCTGCTCTCCCGACTGTCCAGGGACCCTTCTCCCCCAGCTGCGGGGGCCATTCGAGGCAGGTGGGGCAGGGGCTGTCAGCTAACCCAGAGGCCCAGGAGTGCAGCCTCAGCCGCTGCTCCTGCGACCGCCCTCAGGAGGAGGGCTGGCTTGCTGCCCTTGAGGCGCTGTCCCGGTTAGTTCTGATGAGGGGGAGGCCGGGCCTCCCTGCCTCCGCGGGGCTCAGCAGGAATCCGCAGGTCAAGGGCCTGAGCAGCTCCTCCTGCTGCCTCTTCGGCACTCCAGCCAGATGCCTGCGGTCTCGGCCCAGCGCTGGGGACAGCTGGATTTGTTTTTGTGTTCAAACCAGGGGGGAGGGACATGGTTTTAGCGTGGAATAAGTAAATTGTTTTTAAGAGAGAAAGAAGGCTTCCAGCAGGAGCCCTTGAAGGCTTCTGTCCCCGCCTGCTCCCTCCCGATGTCGGAGAATAAACGCCCGAAGGGGGCCAGCAGTTAGCAGCAGCCCTGAGGACGGGATAAGGCAGTTGTGGGAGTGGGACCCACTGTCCCCAGGATGTCAGGAGGGTCTACATAGCCTCAGTCTCTGGGACCCTCTCGTCTACGCAGACCCTTGCTGCCAGCTACGTGCTGTTTTTAATACCTGCAGCAAATGTCTCGGCCTCCCAATCCCGGGGACTGTGCCGGAGGGGCCGGGGAGGAGGGACCCTGGGTGGGGGGAGAGCTGTCTGCAAATGTGGGATGTTGGAGAAGCTGTCACTGGGAAAGGAGACAAGAGACTTCCCTGGGCCCCCGATGTATGTGATTAGGACCAGGGGTAGCCCTAACAGAGATACATTTTCCTGCTAATATAAGCAAACACACAAACCAACAACCAGCTTAATGATCAGGGCTGTCCACCACTGTGTCTGGGGTCTCAGTCACCCCCCCGGAGTGAGTGTCTGTCAACTCCCCCCTTCCTCCACCTAAAGCTGCTACTCCTGCCGGATATTCTTCCTCAAGCATCTGCTTCCTTCTTGCTAATTACTTGTCAAAGTCTATAAACGTGCCTCCTGCCTGCCCACTTGTTCATTTTCTGTCCCCCAGTCTGGGGCGCGACCTCCCCGAGGGCAGAGTCTCTGTGCTTTGTTCATCCCTGCTCCCCGGGGGCCCACACAGTGCCACACGTGTAGCACAAACTCAGTAAACACATGTTGATTGAACACATGAAGAATGAATGATACTTCGGGGGGAAATGAATTCCCCCTTACCAGAAGGATTTAAGCAGAAGTTGGGTGACCAAGAGTCAGAAAGTCCACCTGTCCCTGCTTTGGTTAAAGTTATGCTAGTGGCTGTGACAAACAAACCCAAACTGTGTCATGGCTCAATCATGAAAGAGTTATTTTTGTTCTTGTAAGGTCCTTGCTGTTTGTTTCTTAGGGGTAGGCAGCTCTCCTCCGGGAGGAGGCTCAGGGACTCAGCCCCCAGTCATCCTGTGACTTTATCATCTTCTGTCTGTGGCTTTTTTGGTCACCAGGCTCACTCAATTGCATCGAGCAGTCTGAAAGGGAGGTGATTACCGGCCAGGCCTGGAAAGAGACACGCATCGCTTCCTCTCACACGCCATTGGCTAGAATTCCATCATATCTGATTGCAAGGTTTGGGTCATGGCCCAGGAGGAAGAGGGGACAAGTTTGGTTCATAACCTGCCAGACCCTGCCATGCCTGCACTGGGCAGGAGGTGGGACCAGATGGCCTCCAGGAGCCTCTCCAATTCCCAGCATTTGTGTGTGAAGGTTTTGTATGATATTTCCCTTTCGCAACAACTTAGCACTTAAAGAGAAGTAAGGTACTTGTCACCTCTCTTCTTTTTCTAGCTTTGCAATTCTTCTTTCTTCTGCTTGAGAATTTCCTTAGGCGTTTCTGGTGTGTCGTTATGAACAGTGAGCACATCTGCCCGAGTCAGAACGACCTGTCTCGGAATCCCAGTTCCATCACTCTGCAGGTATGTGGCGCTGGGTAAGCCACCAAACCTTGCGGGCCCTCTGTTTTCTCCTCTGGAAATGAGGACAGTAACTATAATAGTACTTACTTTGTAACATGGTAAGGCTTAAAGGAGCGGAGGTGTGTACCGTTTCCTCTAGGTGGTTGTCCTGAGTGCTGTGTTTTCATCATCTTCTTAAAGTTTTCACAGCAACTTTATGGAGTAGATCTATTACTGGCCCTAGTTTTATGGAGGCGAACACAGAGTCACCGAGAGATTAAGCAGCTTGCTTAAAGCCATGCAGCTAACAGGGTGGGAACCAGCACTTGAACGAAGTCATGAATGGAGCCGCCCAACTCCGCTGCCCACGAGCTGCGTCATACATGGTAGCAATCACGAGTATGAAAAGCGTGAATTTTTGTTGTTACTTCCTGAGGCTGAGCCAGTCCTAGGCTTACTTGTAAAGCAATGACTGGCAAAACACTTCACAGTCCATAAAGTGTTTCTAAGCTCTTAGCTTGATAGTTCCTCACAATAACACTGAAGCAGTTTCACTAATTTTCTCCTTTTATAGGGGATAAAAGTGAGCCCCAGGGGGCGTGGGTCACTGGCCTAGGTCACACAGCCAAAACTGGTAGAGCTTTCAGACTCTGCCTTTCCACAAGGTCATTGCTCTGGTTAAATTCAAGTTAATATTTGTTAAGCACTTAGAGTGGAACCTGGCACGTAGTAAGCATAAGTATTTATTAAGAAAACTAAATTGAATAAATATTGCTCCCCACATCCCTCTTCAACAGGCATTTCCCCAGCACCTGCTGCCCCCTGTGCAGTCAGGACAGCTGTGGCCGGGCCCTGGGTCTCCTCTCGCTTCCATCTCCGCCACCGCACCTGCGTCCTCTGGTCGCCTCTCGGCCGGGCTGGTGTGCTCACCTTCCTCCCTCACTCCGATTTGCTCTTTTTGGCATCTCCCTGAGATCTGGGCTCTCCATGGTGAAACAAATTTGGCTGCTATTGTTCCTGTTTTTTTTAGGGCCCTGCTTGCTGCTGTCTGATGGAAAGTCCTAGAAAGGTGTTGTTAGCTAACAGAGATCCGATGTGTCTTGGTGCCCTCTCACATAGCTTATTTACCTTCTCACAGGGGGCTTCAATTCACCCCAAGGAATGAGTAGTGGCAGAATTTCAGGCATCTGTGCAGGCCAACAGGGGTGACATTTTTGAGTGAGAGGACTTGGAATCACACCGGAGAGTTTGTGGAGGAGGGAGGGCTCGGCCTGCTCAGGGCTTTGCACGAAGTCCTTGCTTCCTGGGAGACGACTGACATTGCTTCTCTTTTACTCCCCCTCCTTTCACAAAAGCTCTTCCTTACGTTGTTCTAGAAGATTCCTAACGTTCCTTGCCAAATTGGGTCCATAGTGATTTCTAATTTGTGCTTTTAATAGAACAGACTGAGAAACTCCCGAACAATGAGCAAGTCAAATTGGGGAATGTGAACACGTATTCAACACGTTTCACTGAGCCTCTGTTAGATGTCAGGTGCCGTATCAGGTGCTGAGGAGTCAGGAGGGTGAAGCCAGCCAAAGGCCTCCTATCTTAGTCCATTTGGGCTGCTGTAACAAAAACACCATAAACTGGGTGGCTTAGAAAAAGTAAACGTTAATTTCTCGCAGTTCTAGAGGCTGGGAATACAAGATCAAGGTATCTGGTGAGGGCCTCTTCCTCACAGATGGCATCTTTTAGCTGTGTCCTCGCTTGGTGGAAAGGGCAAAAGAACCCCCTTGGGCCTCTGATCCCATTCATGAGGGCATCACTGTCAGGACATAATCACCCCAAAGGCCCCAGCTCCTAATGCCATCACCTTAAGGGTCAGGTTTCAACGCAGGAAGTCTCAGGGGAACACACACATTCAGACCACAGCATCCTGCTCTGGCCCTCCAAAAGTCATGTGCTTCCTTCTCACACGGAAAATACATTCATTTCGTCCCAACAGCCTCCAAAGTCTTAACTCATTGCAGCATCAATTCTAAAGTCGGAGTCCAAAGTCTCATCTAAATATCATCTAAATCAGAAATGGGTGAGACTCAAGGTACGATCATCCTGAGCCGAACTACTCTCCAGCTGTGAACTGTGGAGACAAATGAGTTTCGTGCTTTCAAAATGCAATGGCAGAACAGACACAGGATAGGGCACGCCCATCCCCAAAGTGAGAAATAGGAAAGAAGGTGTAACAGGTCTCAAGCAAGTCCAAAATCTCCAGAATAATCTTTGATTCCAGGCCCTGCCCGCCAGGCCCACTGGGGCAGAGGTCTTGCCTCTGCAGATTTGCTAGGCAGCGGTTGGGTTCCCGAGACTCTGAACAGCCCTGCCCTCGTGACCTTGGGCTGCCCTGCCTCCACCACAGCTCTCATAGGTGGGAGTCAGGTGACTGCAGCATTCCTGAGTTGTAATCTCATGCCTATGGCTTTACTGGTCTGGGGTCTCAGGGGTGACCCATCCTCACGACCCCACTGGACATTACCCTAGTGGAGGCTCTCTGCAGTGGCCCTGCCTTTGTGGTGGTTCTCTGCCTAGGTCCCTCGGCTCCCTGGGGGATTCTTTCAAATCTAAATGGAGACAGCCACACCCTCACAGCTCATGAGCCAGCAGAGATGGCATCCCATAGACACCAAGTTTTACTGCCTGTACCCTGGGGTGGGGGTTGCAGCCACCATGGATCACGCAACCCCTGGGTCTGCTGGAGCCAAACCTGGGGCAGTCCAGGAGCAGAGCTGCCCATGGGAGCAAAGCTTTGAAATCGTTCTGCCCCACAGGCAGAACTTGGCCAAATAGAAGTGGCAACTCTTGGCCATAATAGAAGTGGCAACCCCGTGATCTTCAAAATGCCTTTGGGGTCATTCTTCCCTTGCCTTGATGAGTAGCACCTACTTTCCATTGGGAAACCCCATTCACACCAATCTTATGAAAAGGTCACTGGACCACATATTTGTTCTCTCCCAAATGGGCTTTCTCATTTTCAAAAAAAATATGAGTAGGCTTAGAATCAAAAATTTTAAGTTCTGCTTCCTTTTTGATTAATAATTCTATCTTTAAGTCATTTCTATGTATATTTTACTGTAAGCACTCAAGAGAAGCCAAGTTGCACCTTCAGCGTTTTGCTTAGAAATAGCTTCCACTAAATAGCCAATTTCATTGCTCACAAGTTCTGCCTTCCACAAAACACTAGGACACAAACACAACGCAGACAAATGCTTTGCCACTTTACAACAGGGATCGCCTTTCCTTTGCTGTCCAACAATATGTTCCTTGTTTCCATTTGGGACGGTGTTGGAATGGTCTTTACCATCCACATTTCTATTAACATTCACAACCACTTAGATAGACTCTAAGAAACTTGGGGCTTTCTCTACAAATCTCTTCTTTCCTTTCTGTGCCATCACCAGAATTGCCCTCTGAGGTCTGTTCGTGGCAATGCAGGCTTTTTTCCAGCAGGCACCTCAGAACTCTTCCAACCTCTGCCCATTGCCCAGTTCCAAAGCTACTCCTACAGTTTTAGATATTTGTATAGCAGCACTCTAGTTCCTCAGGACCAATTTTCTGTCTCAGTCTGTTCAGACTGCTATACAAAAATATACAGATTGCTATAATAAAAATACCATCAATGGGTGGCTTATAAATAGAAAACATTTACTTCTCACTATTTTGGAGGCTAGGAAGTGCAAGATCAAAGTGCCGGAAGATTCAGTGTCTGGGAAAGACCCATTCCTCATCGCCAGCAGCTTCTCCCTGAGTCCTCTCAAGGTGGAAGGGGTGAATGAGCTTCCAGGGGCCTGTTTCATAAGGGTAATAATTCCATTCATGAAGACACCATAGTCATGACATAATCACCTCCCAAATGACCCCACCTCCTAATGCCATCACCTTGGGGGTTAGGCTTCAACATATGAAGTTTGTGGGGGAGGATGACACAAACATTCTGACTGTAGGACCACTCCCAAGAGCTTTGAGACAGGCCATAAAATGTGATTCCACCTTTCAGACTGAAAGTGGGAGCTGCACCAAGTGATCCCCTAAGGGGTTCTTTGGCTTTAATACCTACAATCACATGACATGATCATGACCATTAAAACAACAGCAACATTGTTTTGCTAGTTCAAAAACTCCTTTCTTCTGTAAGTAAACACATTATGAAAATGGGGTATGTCTAAGACTTCTATTCACATCCTGATATCTCTTCTCCCATTCTTCTGTAGAACTAGGACTTCTGATTTATAGCTGGGCATTTGGCAACAGAGAATAAACACTATATTTCCCATCCTTTTATGCAGCAGGGAGTGGCCATGTGACTAAATCCAGGCTAACAATTTGCAAGCAGAAACATGTGTGCAATTCCTGGTCATGATCGTAAAGGGACAAGATGTGCCTTTTCCCTCCCACTTCGTTCTCTTACTGATAGAGTGAGGATGAGGTGATGCGTCATGGTGGGCCCTGGGGCTAAGGGCAACCCCCTGGGGACAGTAGAGCACAGGGAAGAAAGAGATGCAAACGGCCTTTGTTGTTTAAGCTACTGATATGTGGGAGTCTCCATTATAGCACCCAATTCATCCTATCAATTAGTGAGAAAGCGGAGTTAAAATTTCCTACGGATGATTTAATTTATGTATTTATTCTTTTGCTCTGTCAACTTCTGCTTCATGTCTTTTGAAGCTTTTTATGAAGCATTTATATATGTATAATTACCACATCATCTTGATGAATTGACCCTTCATCATTTTGACTATCCTTATTTATTTCTGGTATGATTTTTGTGTCTCCAAATATGTTTAATTTTAATTTAATATAGCTACTCCAGTGTTCTTATGTTTACTGTGGGCCTGGTATATCCATAGACACCATGGGACATCTATTTTCTTTCAACCTGTAAGTGTCTCCATGTTTAAAGTATGTCCTTGGCAGACAACATATAGTCCAATCTTGCTTTTATATGCATTCTGTTAATTTCTGCCTTTTAGTTGGAGTGTTACCTTTTTAAAAATAAACTTTGCATTTTGTAACAGTTTTAGATTTATAGAAAAATCGCAATGATGTCTGGAAATTGCCCATGTACCCCACACTCCATTTATTCTAGTATTAACAGCTTAAGTTATTGATTCGTAACTTTTTAATATGGTTATTGACATGGTTGAATCGAGATCTACCTTTTCAATATTGGATTTCTGTTGTCTTCTGTGTTTTCTATTCTTCTTGTCTTCTTCTGGATTTTTAAAATATCTTTTAGAATGTCCACTTAATTTCTCTCTTGACTTTTTGGCTGTTTCTTTGCATTATATTTTTAATATTACTCTCGGGGACTACAAGACAATTTTTTTGCTTTTTAGAGTTTAATTAGAATTAATATGGTGCCACTTCCTATAAAATATGGAACACTCATAGAGATACAGTTCCATTTACTCCTGCATCCGTTATGCTATAGTTGTTATAGGTAGCTTATGTACTTAAAGTATAAACCAAGCATATATAACATTATAATTTTTCCCAAGGAACCTGTCACATGTATTTTAAAGAAATTAAGAGAGAAAAATGCCATCGGAATTTTGATAGAGATTGCAAAAGACTCTACATATCACTTTGGGTAGCATAGACATTTTAACAATATTAATTAGTTCAATCCATGAACTGGAGATATCTTTCCATTTATTTGTGTCTTCAATTTCTTTCATCAATATCTTATAGTTTTCAGTGTACACATGTTTCATCTCCCTGGTTAAATTGATTCATAAGTATTTATTCTTTTTGATGCTATCGTAAATGGGATTGTTTTCCTGATTTCCTTTTTGGGTAGTTTGTTGTTGGTGTGAAGAAATGCTACTGAATTTCGCATGTTGATGTTGTATCCTGCTATTTTACTGAATTAATTATTAATTCTGATAGTTTTCTTGTGGAATCTTTAGTGTTTTCTACATGTAGAATCGTATCATTTGCAAACAAGGATAATTTTTTACTTCTTTTCTGGTTTGGATGAATTTTATTTCTTTTTCTTGTCTGATTACCCTTGAAATTAGATTCAAATACTACACTGAATTTTAAACAGAAAGAAGAGATAAAGCAGATGGGTACAGAAGTGTCACTGGACCGAGGCCTCCACTAGAGGAGTGGAGAAGCAGACACCAGCCAGGTTTGGAAACCACACGCACTTTGTGGCTTGGGGCTTGGAACACACCCGCTTCCCTCTGAGGGCCAAGTTCTCTGCCCTCGTGGGAAATCTAACTTCCTGCTTTAAAGACAAGTAGCTCAGAGCAACTCGAAAAGTCACGGACTTCAAATGGCCCCTGCAAAACATGGTGATAAGCTTGGGGAAGTGAATCAAAAACATATGGATTAAATTTTGCCTGAAATCACATAGAGATTTTAATAGACAGAGAAGAACATTCTTAAGGAAACAAGCATGTTTTCACATTTCTTACTCAAATCCCAAACATTTAGGAGATGTTTTTGAATAGTTTCTTTAAAAAAAAAAAAAAAAGCAAAACAATAAGAAAAGTCTCAGAACTTAAAAAGTAGGCTGAATGATAATGTCTTTGCCATAGCTCACCCCCAACCACTCTTTCTATATAGCAGAGTAATGTTGCTAGTGTAATACTACCGCGGCAGAGATCAAAGGAAAAAGAGGGCCTATAGTCAAGATCTGTCCTTTGCTATTTACCAGTTCGGAGACGTGGGGGAGGTTATCTTAGTTGCATGAGTTTAGTTTTCTCATCTGTAAAATGGGCCTATTATACCTACTTTGTGGAGTTGTAGATGAGGGTTCATACCTACGATGTCACTGTGTAAGATTTCTGGCTCATAGCCCCTGGTGAGGCCCCTGGCAATTGTTATTATGACACTGCTAAATAAATCTGTCCATGCAACATAGAGCTTTTCTTATTCCCTAAACACATAGTAGTAATTATAAAAATTAAATTACTATTTATTGTTTGCATTAGAAGAAAAGAGCAGCTCAGGACTCAGCTACAGAATTGCTTAAATATGCTATTTTTAAGTCATCAGAACTGGGTTCAAATTCTGCCTCTACTACTTACTGGCTATATGACTTTGTCAAGTGAATTGACTTCTCTAAGCCTAATTTTTTTTTATCTGTAAAATGGGAACAACAGTAGCACTGCCCTGGAGATGAAAGGAAATAATGGATATAAACTGTTTGGCATAGTACCTGTATGTTGTAACTGCTCATAAAATTGCAACTATCATCATCATTATCAGTGGTATATTACATGGCAAATATTCTTCCCTTTCCTTACTCCTCCCTACCTCACATATCCCAATCCACCTAGATACCAGAAATCACCATTGAAAATAAAACACCGCATACAGATAGCCTAGGCACTTGGCTTCTTCCTTTCTTCTCTTTTCTGGTCAACTCAACTTAATGTTACTCTTCAAATTTTCCCTCATCCCTCACCCCAGGAAGTATTTGCAGCTACATTTTTGCTGGAAAGATGGTGTCTATGTATGGATTCATTACAGTGAAATTCATTACTATCATGGAATTGCAAAATTTTGAAGTCATAGTGAATTATCAGTAAATGAGCCAATTTCATACTTCTAATGTGAAGGCAGGAATTCTTGTGCATGATTCTACAAAAGGAGCAGACAACTCTAGGCACAAAGTTACTTTATGTATCTCCTTGAGGAGAGGTCTCTTGGAAGTAGTCATAGCATGTAAGTCCTGGAGGACACTTTGGAGGCAATCTTTTGACAGGTGTTTATCAATCACCTGCTCTGAGCCCAACATAGGGCTAAATGCAAGGAATAAAAAGAAAAATGTGTAAAATACAATCCTTGGCCTTACAGAGTTCACAATCCAAGTAGAATATTAAAGGATACTGAAATGCAAAATTTTCCCTGAAGAGTAAAATATCTTAGGCAGGGGACATTAATTGACTTGGCCTAGTGAATCTAGGAGGAGAAGAGCTAGTGATGTGTTACAAGAATTATCTCATTTAATTTCTTCAACATCCTATGACACATGCACTTTATTATCTCCATTTAACAGATGAGGAAACTGAGACCTAGAGGTTATACAATCTATTCTGCTGAAAAAACAGTGAACTGACTCCATGACTGTGCTGAAAGTCAGACCCAGACAGAAATGATTCTTCTAGTTTAGAGGAAAAATAAGCAGGACAAGCCTTCCCACTTTGTCCCTGTGTAAAATGGGTTAATAACCACCATCAAGCAAGGGATAAAGAAAATGAAAGTGAGATCCTTTATGGGAAATAATTTTTTTCTATGAATAGAATACAATAAAAATGTTATAGTTTATACTCAGTTCCAATCTCTAAGCTCTTTCCTTTTTCTGTGACAACTTCCCTAAATCAAGTTGGCTTCTAGAAGAGCGCTCTGAATGTAGTAAAACATCATCACTCTTCACATAGTAAAACACCATCCAGTCTATGTGCAGATCATTTTTCCAATAATGTTTTAGTGACAAAAATCAACAAGTTTCTTGTTGGAACATCTTGGTCATTAAAAATACATTAACAGCTCATTATTCAAGATACTGTACTAATTCTACTCATTTCCTACTGAAGCTTATAAAATACTAAGAGCCTAATCAACCAGAAGTAGGGTTCAGTGGCCACAAAGAGTTTGCTCCATTAAAGGGAAAAAAAAAGAATTATGACCAAAATGATAATTATAACACATCATATTTATCCACCACTGAGCTCCTCTAATAGGTTGAATAGCTTTGAAATTCATACAGAAAAGGGTTGAGGATGAAATTTATTCAAAAATAAAATCAAAGGGGTGTGTGTGTGTGTGTGTGTGTGTGTATGTATGAGTGCGTGTGTATGTATGTGTGTGTGTGTGTGTGTGTGTGTGTGTGCTTATGGTGGAAAGCAATGAGGTCTTCAGGGCTTTTCGGAATTCTTCAGAAAAGGTCTGCTAAAAGTACTTCTGCAATGGATTTTTAAAAATCTGTTTTAACATCTACATATCTAGATTATCAGAACCAACTCTGAGCCACTTCATACTCCACTGTTTATTAGCCCTGTGACTTTGGACATTATTAACATTCTTTTTGACCTCTAAGTTTTGACTATCTGGTTTTAGGTGTCATTCTCAGGGACTCAGTAAAATCATATTAAAATAACATATCATACCTTCTAGGGGCTATGCTAAGACTTAAGATTAATGTATGTGGAATATAGGTACACAGTAGATGCTCCATAAATGGTGGTGTTAATGTTTTTACTCCACTAGGTGAGACTCTTTAAGGGCAGGGACTGTATCTTTTTCAACTTTGTATTCATGGCACTAGCACTGTGTTTGGCATAGGGCAGATATTCAGGATATGTTTGTTGCATTAGAGTCCCTAATCTAGAGCAGTGTCTGATCTTTAGGATCTCTCTAGACATCACAGCATCTTGTTCTCTGTGATGCTGAATAAATATTTGTTTTTGACTAATCAATAAGAATATTGATTATTGATTAGACTCTGAGTTCTATTTTCACCCTCAAGGAGCTTATACTTGATTTGGGAAAAGCAAGGTTTATACATATGAAACAAGAGGACAACACTGTTTCCTATAGATTTGCATTTTTCTTCCCTGCCCAACATCCATTTCCTCTTTTTCTGGCAACAGACCGTAGTTTTCCTTGGTGGAATTGCCAGTCCAAACTCCATGCTCTTAAGAGCTGTTCAGCATTCTTCAGAAAATATATGCCATTAAAAGAACCCAACACAATAATCATTTTTGCTCTGTGGTCACGTGGAGCTGCTCAGGTAGTCATGTGACCCATCCCTGAGCAGCTGGAGCATCCCATTCCTGTGGCTACAGCGATTGATTGGTTCAGAAATAAGCATGATGTCATCAGAAGCTTGTCACATATGCGCTCTCTGAACTGAACTTCTACAGAAGTTACAAATTACTTTGATAAGCTCAAAGGATATATTATCTGCAGAATATATACCCAGAGACAACAGGGTGTGGGATGTCCAGAGACTTCAACATCTTGAGGTGCTCCAGCTCTCCGTGGAAGATGCTCTTGGGTTGGGAGTGGTGGAATTGGCCCTCTCAGACATGAGGCACTAGCAGGTCTCTGGAAGTTTCCAGGGAGATGTCATACTATAAAACTCCAACGTCATGGTTACAAAAACTGACTTTAGCAAGTCTTGTCAATGTCTTAGTTTGCCATTAATCCCATTATGCTACATTGTCCACAAGTCACACAATAATAACCAAGTGTCCCTATGCTAGCACTGCAACCATCTAATGATGACAGTTATCTCCAGGGTCCAGGAGGAGGTGAGCATGGTAGGCAGACAACAGACATGTGACCCAATCAGAGCCAATGAAACTCCTCCTATGTGAAAATTCTATGGAACTTCTGGGAAAGATAGAATCTTTTTCCATCTGGTGCTGCTAAGAGGACAAGATTCCTGCTTGGAGCTGCCAGGAGCCACCTTGCCACCCTCAGGTGAAAACTCTGCCTGAGAAAGGAGCCCACCCAGAGGAAGACAGAGGGGAAGAAAATCATGATGACTCCTGATGCTGTCATTTGAGCCCCAGGACCCAGTCATGCCCATAATGAGATCTACCCGTGGACTTTTCAGTTTTGCAGCTAACAAAATGTCCCTGCTTCTTATTGCTTAAGACAATTTAAATTCTAAAGTGTCACTTGCAAGACACAACACAAACAAATGCAGGATTCAAATGACAAATATGATTTTAGTGAACAAAGTAGAAATTATCCCTAGGGTAACTGGGATAACTTCTTGGAAAGCACATGGAATAGAGACTGGTTTTTGAAAATTAGAGAATAATTGGGTTAGTGTGAAAGGGAGGGTTCTACTGCTGGAACAAATTTATAAAGACAACATGGAAGAGGATAAGTGAAGAAACGGAATATGGAAACGGTCTGGTGTGGTGGAAAGGATGCCGGACAATTCCAGTCCTTTCTCTACTGACCAACCATGTGACTGTGGAAAGACCACTTTTACTTTCTGGGACTCAGTGTTCCCTTTTGTCAATGCATGGAATTGGCCTCACAGGTCTCTAAGACCCTCTCCAACTCTGCCTTCCATGAGCCTATGAAATCTTGAAAGGCTGCTCATAGTCCTGTCTATTTAAACATCTCCAGAGTCACTTATATGTGGTTAGAATATAGATTCTCTTTGGTCTTTAGTCTTCCCTTTCTCCCCCCACTTCTTATTTACTTGGCAAAGAGCAATCTCTTTTCTCTCATGTCCTGAATGAAATGGGAATGGACAAGCTACAGTCGCTGAAAAGCTGTGACTTTTAAGCTTTGAAAGCACTTGATTGTGCCCTGAAAAGGCTCATCTCTGAGTGAGGGTGATGAAAGCCATGGGAAGGGGCCGCCTGGTTAATTATGTGTCTGTGGAGATGAGAGAGCAGGCGAGGAACTTGCGGGCACTTTGCTCTTTCTCCTCTGTCTTCCTCTGCCCTCTTCCCTTTCAGTGGAAAAGGCTTTGGCATCCGGGTCTAAATTAAGATCCAAGATGCATTGTATGCAAATCAGATGCTGCACGCGCTCTAACTGTGCAGCCTGTAGCATTTGCTGCAGTTGTATCACGTCTCCCCAAAAGAAATATTTTCCTGTTCCTAATCCAATGAAGACTGGACACCAAATCTCATCTGGACTCGTGTCCTCGGTTAGAATGTGCTTTGGGTCAAAACCATTGCAGAAAGACTTGGAAACCTAATTAGAAATCTTCAGACTGGGTTTGAATGAGGGACTTACGCAGACATGTATCTCCCCATTCCAAGTCCTCCAGTCATCATCTAACACCCCTGTGCAAATATATTTATTTACTGTCTGTCACCACCTTGAAGGCAGCGACTTTATCTTATTTACCACTGAATACACAAGCTTGGCATAGAGTAATTGATCAATAAATGTTTACTGAATAAGTGAATGAGCAAATGTTAAGTAATAAAGGATTTATGTGAGCTCTTTAAGTGACCCAGAACCATAAATAGATGTCTATCAGAGTTTGTGATCAGCATGAGAAAACCACAGATACCGTACAGAGCTGATATAATTTTTAACCTGAATCAGTCATCTGACACTGTCTATACCTTCATTGAGAATAAATGGGCAGTATTTGTCAGACTTTCAGAAATGCTGACAAGAGTTCATGATCCTATGGGTTCATAAAACCCAATTTGGGAATCTCTGATCTCTCTTAACTCTTTCATTTTGCACGTAAGGTATAGAAAAAGATTTGTTTTCTTAGCAAATGCCTGAGACTCCCCTTTAGGGAGAGCTCTGGTGTTGCTGAGACAATGTTCGATCGGATAAACCTACTTGGGCAGGTGAGTCTTTATAGTTCAGGAATGTTGACCAACCTCAAGGCTCTTGCAAATGGGCCAACAGTGCTACTCTCAAGGTATTTTGGGGGTCTTGAGGGAAGTAGGGAGAAGGGAAAAAAGTTGAAAGAGTCAGGCATATGGGGTAGGATCAGGGCAAGGCTGAACTACATGCTGTGACTCTCCTGTGAACTCTCAAATTGTTCTGAAAGTCGCTAAACCCAAGAACTCCTAGTTGCACTCTGTTTTTTTCTCTTTTGGATGCACAAGCCTGAGTTGCTCATCTGGGACTGTGGCTGTGGAATGGATAGGGACAGAACTGTACTAAAAGATCGGGAGCCAAAGACGCCGGCGATAAGGCACGCCCTTGAAGGTTTAGAGAATTATGGTCTGCCACAGGCAGCGGATGAGGCGATGTCTGAGTCAAGGTTATTTCGCTATCTGAGGGATGGGTGGCTTCAGCTGGCGCTGCGGTTGCATGCAGATGAGGAAGCTAAGGCAACAGGACATTGGTAAAAACAAACAGGACACAACAAAACCAAAAAGATTCTGGTTCTAGGACCAGATGCCCTGTAACTGAGTCTGCACGCCAGCTGTCATATCAGCTCTACGGCCCCAAGCAAGGCAAAAGCCCCCGAGTCTCCATTTCCTCAGTATGTTTTTGTGAGGGTGTCAAGAGAGGAGATGTCTGAGCTCCTAACACAGAGCTTGACAAGTAGTTTCATTATGTCAAAGTCAAGCACCTAGACCAGAGAGGGGCAAAGCAAGGACTGGAATCTAACCCTCCTGCCACCCCACTGGGTGCCCTTTTCCAAGACTCTGAGGTTCCATCACTGTTTTTAAGGTAACAACACAGATGGAGGCTCCAGCTTTGGGTTTTGTAAAGGCCCAGCTGCTGCCTGATAGAAAACATCCTGCTCAAGGTAGAGTTATAAAAGCCAGGACGTCACGACTATTTTAAATAATAGCAGTGAATTATGAGTTCTTTTGTATTTATTAGGACAACACGATAAATGGGAAATTGTTGTAGTGTCCTTGGGGAAGGGAAGAATTTAATTCCATTGGAATCTCATTGTATTCTCTCATTAGGGCTCTCTTTGCTGAGGAGAAACCGCATTTATCATCTGCCATCTAACATGACACTTACAGCCTTGTCGAGGCTGTTTGCAGTGTGGATGTTGCGGGCTGGAGCTGTCTGAGCTTGGAGCCTCCGGGAGGCAGTGAAGCAGGGGCTTTGGCTGGACAGGGAGCCCAGCTGTCTGGGTTCAAGAACTAACTCTGAGTTTTTTTGTGCAGTGGTAGGAGGGTCATTTCCCAACCTGGGACCTCAGTCGATAAAAGCAAAGGGTTTGGCTTCGATCAATTTCAAAAGCCCTTCCAGCTGTAGCATTCTATTATTCGAATAATTTGAAGCCAACTTCATAGCTGGTCAAAAGGGAAGTCACACCTTTGCTAAGGCGCGCTCTGCACACTCTTCGCGTAGGGTCTCCTTACGTCTGTGTGCGGTGGGCGGTTTTCCATTTGCAAGCTGAAATTCCAGTCAGCTGAGCTCTCGAGGTTGACAACTTCAAATTGTCAGTCTTGTCTGGTCACCCTGATCTCCCTCCTCACTCTGTCCTCTGCCCCTTGGATCTGCCTGGACCTGCCCAAGGGGATTCACACTTAGGGATTCATATTAGGTCTTCTTTGAAGACGACAGACTGAATTTTGGGGCCTCGGCAAAGAAAGTGCTGGACATCGGGTATGAAAAGTGGCACAGGTTCTAGGTGATGCCATCTTTCTCTCCCCAAGGAGAATTCATTTATTCTGGCTGGTAGTTAGAGTAGGAACAGATCATGCCTGTCCCATCGGGGGTTGCTGAGATGGTTCTAAGCTGAGAGTTAGTGAGGGCTGGTCTGTTTCCATTTGCCTTCACTCTTGGTCTTAATTAGAAGCCTGGAGTGTTTACCAGGGACCCTCTTTGTGAGCATCTACGAACTCCCTCCAATTTTCCGTCTCTCCTGCTCCGTGAGAGCTTTTTAGCCTTTAAGCAGATGCCCTCTGCTTAGTTTCTTGGCCTCTCACTCTCACTCAGTTCAGGATTCACCAAATGCCTTAAGGTAGGAAGTAGAGCAAAAGATCACGCTCATGCCTCTTTGAGTTCCTTTTCTCTGGGATCTTGTGCCCTCAAGTCCTGGCTGCTGTAGCTGTTCTCTGTTGCTGTCAAATAGACTCTTTTTTGATATTTTACTTTAATCCAGCTTTTATAGTTGTTTTCAGTGGGAGGGTTGGTTTGAATCAAGCTACTCCATCATATTTAGAAGCAAAAGTTATATAATGGCTTAATTCAAATCATGACCTTCAAGAGACAATTGCCTGCATGCTATGGTAGAAGAGCCCCAGATATATAAAATCCAGCTTGAATTCCAACACTGACTTTCATGATTTCATTCCACAAGTGTCTATTGTATGCCAACAATATTCCAAGCACCGTGGACTCAGCACTGGGGATACAATAGTGCACCAAACACAAGGTCCTCACTCTCATAAAGTCTTCTTGGGAAGTCTGTACCTTAAATAATACGTTGATAACAAACTGTCATAAGGTCTTTGAAGAAAAAAGAAATGGTGCCCAGTCAGAGAATAACAAGGTGGAAATCTCTTAAAGCGGGATGGTGGGGAGGGAAGGCCTCTGTGGAGTCATTTAGGTTGAGAGCTGACGGCTACGCTGGAGGCAGCTGAAGGGAAAATCTAAGAGGTAGGTGGTGGGAAGGCATTCCAAGCATAAGGACCAGTGTGTGTAGAGACCACAAGACAGTCAAGAGCTTGATGAGCCTGAATAACTAAAGGAAAGTGACTGTGGATGAAGCCTAGAGACCACAGATGAGATGAGGTGGGAACGGGGCAGAGTTAAGGTTTTATCCCAGGAGGCCTAGGGAGCCCTTGCAAGGTTTTTAAGCAGGGGAATGATGAGATCTGGTTTGTTTGATGAAGGTCACCCTGGCTGTTATGAAGAGAGTGGATTTGGGTTGGGATAGGCCAAAGGTCAGGGACACTGGATTGAACATGACTGTGGTGACTTGGGCCACAGCAGTGGTGATGGAGATGGAAAGAGGTGATGAATTTGGGAAATATTAAGAAAGGAAAGCATCAGTGGGATTTGGTCATGGATTAGACAGGACGATAAGGGAGAGTGAGAAACCAGTAATGATTCTCAGGTTTCTGGCGGGAATAACTGAGTGGCCACGTGTGGGTCCACAGTTACTGTATCAGCCTGCTGGGGCTGCCATAATGAAGTGCCATATACTGGTGGCTTAAATGACAGAACTTTATCATCTCAAGGTTCTGGAGGCTAGAGGCCAAGATCAGGGTTGGGTCTTCCTGAGGGCTGTGAAGAAGAATCTGTTCCAGGCCTCTCTCCTGACTTTTAGTGGTTTGCTGACCATCTCAGTGTCCCTTGGCTCATAGTCTTGTCAGCCTAATTTCTGCTTTCATCTTCACATGGCACTGTCCCTTCGGCATGCCCTGTGTTAAATTTCCCTTCTTTGTAATGATGCCAGTTATACTGGATACATATTGCCAATATATATATATATTGGATATATAAGGACCTCATCTTACTTAGCCTAATTATATTTGCAATGACCCTGTTTCCGGATTAGGTCACAAAGTCCATGGTACTGGGGGTTAAGAGAGTTTTGGGTGATACATTTCAATCCATAATAGTCACTTAGTATCTCTGCCTCAGTTTTTTTCACCTGCAGATTGGGGGAAAAAAATACTTACCTCATAGAGATGTTATGAAGAATAAATAAGAAGTTAGAGATATTTAACATGCCAAGAACAGTATTGGCACATAATGGAATTCAGGAATTGCCAGTCCCTTTCTGCCTTGTTGCCTAACTCAGAGAGAATGGAGAACTTCATATCAGGAGAGAGAAGAGGATACATTAGGGAGGCTTCCCAGGGCATCAGGGGTCTCATGGTGGCCCTGAGATGGCTCAGTTTGTGACTGTCTCCAAAAGACGGCAGGTGTGACGCCCCATGGCTAGGCCAGCCCACGAGTTGGAGGAATGATTGAATTGTACCTCCCAGGGGAAAAACACTGGCCTGGAGGTTTGGGGACCCTGAGTTCTAACAACTGGATGAGTCACCTTGGGCAAGTACCTGTCCCCTTGGGGCCTGAGATTTCCATGAAAAGTATCAAGTCACTGTTTCTTGGCTAAACAGATGTCGAATGAGTAAATTACAGAGCACCTACTGTGTACCAGGCCCTGTGCTACATGGTTTATATCCACGCTCTGATTTAATTCTCTCATTAGGCCCATCAGATTTCATAGGTGGGGAGACGGGGCCTCAGGGAGGATCCAGACACTTGTCTGAGGCCACACAGGAAGTAGTGGAGTCAATACCAGGTCTATGCTCTCTGACAGTCTAGGTTCTGAACTGCTATATAGTCTGAGTTCCTTGTTTTCTGGCTTTAGTGCTCCAAACGGCCCCTCGGACATGCTCACGCTTCCTTCCCAGCCTCTGGTGCTCCGTGGCAGAGTCTGTCACACGCACGGCCGTCGCGTGAGGGAGACCCCATGCCTGGCTACCGCATCAGGGCCTTCTCCGTTCCCCAGTCTTGCCCGGGAAGCCCATTCGGCACAAAAGGAGCAATTACAAGCTGCAATCAGAGGCATATGAATCACAGATTCCTTCCCTTTCAATATTTTGACTCACTTGCCATTTATTGGAGCTCTAGTCTATATTTACGTCTCCATCTTGGTGAAATGGATTTCAAAAGGAAGTGACAGGGGAGATGGCAGCTTCGCTTTTCTGGACAATTAGCAAGGATTATTTACTGGAGGTTGATCCTACCCTTGGGTAGTGGTGTAGCCCCTTCTTCTTGTTGCCCCTAATAACATTAATTAGGATTTTAGCTGCCGATATTTGGGCTGCCCCCTTCATGATGAGGAAATTGTTCGAGGATCCTGAGGTAGCAGCCATGGCAGTGCCAGTTGAGTATTAGAACCTGAAAGTCACTTTAGTGGGGTCCCCAGTATGGGGTGTGGCTTTCACAGGTGTACAACTCTCACTGTGCCTCCTTTCCATAGTGGGAGGAGAAACATGAGCAACCCAGAGGAAGAAAAAAGGTACATAGGACAGTGGGAAACAGGTAATTCCTTGGGTCTGACCTCAGGAAAATACATGCACAATTTCAGAACTGCCTTCTTAAAATTAACAATAGTTACCATTCTTTGAGAGTTCGCTATGAGGCACGTACTGTCATCATCCCCATTTTATAGATTAAAAAAACTGAGGCTCAGTGAGGTTAGATAATATGCCCCAACTCACTTTTCGGTAGATAGCAGCGCTGGGATTCAATCCCAAACTGGCTACAACCAGAGCTCATATATACTTGATCACCATTTTACAAGCTCAGACTTGCAATGGAAAGCCAGCCAACGTCACAAGATGGCTGATTAGCATCTTGATAAACAGCCCTGCCCCTGCTTCAATAATCTGAACCATAAGCACAGCCATTTATCTAGGGCTTATGATGAACCGTCCCTGTACTTAATAAATACTTAAAAGCATCCTTTCATTTCATTCCCACAGTGCTCCTAATGAAGTGATACTATTTTATAGGTGAAGAAATTTAGGTTCAGAAATAGGAAGTGTCTTGCTTGGGCCATGCTGCTGGTAAGGGGTACAGCTACGGTTCATAGACATATATTATTTCATTTTCATTATTCCACTTTCAACATCAATGACTTCAGAATTTCTTTGTCAGCTGGAGATGTAAGTTGGGGACATTTTCACAAATCTCAAAACAACATTCTTATTAGTAAGCTTTTGCTGTCTTCCTCTTTGTAGGAATATGTTTTGAGGAGTGCGTTCCCTTTTAGTATCTTAAATCCATATGGCCCTAATAGTCATACATTTCCTAGCTAGTACAGAGCCTTTTGTTAACTCTATTTCTCTTCCCTTTGGTTCAGCTCACACCATTCTGTCCTCAGATCCCGTAAGGATGGTTAGTCCAGCGTGGCTCAGACGGGGCCCTTTGCAGCATCCTCTGCACATCTGACCTGGGCCTTCCCTGGTTTGAACAACCCTCCCTCATCACCAAGCTGTCATCGGATCCCCTTCCACCGTCCTTCTCTAACTCTCACTCATCTCCTCCACACCAAGGGTCCTAGTCTGCATTTTTACCCAATAAAAATAGTCTTTAGGGGTACACTAGAAAGAAGCACATGGTCCCTGAAAACCATAGTCAGATTATTTCATTCTTGTCTGGGGAGGGTCTCCCATTCCCCTCCAAAGGAGCAGAGCAATGTAGGAAAGAAAAATGGCTAAACGCTTGGAGTGATTATGGATAAAAGGAAAAGTCAGCACAAGTATTTCCTGATAGACATGGTAAAACCCGGAGTAAAAGAAAGACGTAGAGTGTGGGATTCTGGGTAATGGAATTTTCTCGACACTTCAGGATTAATCTTTCTACAGTGTCCGAGTGTCCTTGTCTGCATCTGTAAGAGTAGCACACCGGTCACAATGACTCTTTGTTGATGGGAGATTTCGCATAGTGCCACGGTCATTGCTCTGGACAACCGTGGGCTTCCACAGTGACTCAGGCAGGCCCAACCTTCTCTCTTCATGCCTGGCACCTGGAGATTCTCTCTTGATTTTCAGTAAGGCCCACATAGTTTCTTAAAAATTAAAAATGTTGTTAGTCTGACATTTCTAATGTTGAATGGGTAGGGCTTCTTGCCTCAGTTTACCCTTCCCTCTTGACTAGAAGTTGATCCTGTTTCTCTAAGTATCAGGGCATTAATAAAGGTGGAGGCCTCTCTTATTTTGTGGGATTTGACCAACAGCCCATTTCAGTGAAATGTGCAAGGAGAACTAAGGTGCTTAATAAGCTAATCAGTTAAGCACCTACTACTTATATCTTTTAATCCTCCTGACAGACCTGAAATAAGGCACTTATTATCCACATCTTAGAGCCTGGGGAAGCTGAGTCTCAAAGAGGTTAAGTAAGTTGCCCAATATCAGCAAGAAAGTGGCTGAGAGAGGATTTGAACTTAGGATTCTCTGCCTTCGACATAGTTGCTCTTCCCACTGGACCACACTGGTTGGGATCATCCAGTCCCAGGGATACAGTTCAAGTCTGGAAAACTCATCCCTCCCAATTTGTAGCAGTCGTTCTTCCTTTAGGTGGTGGCCTTTAGCAAGTGTGGCCATTGGGTGCCTGGCAAGGACACACTCTGGAGGCCTCATCCTCCTGCAAAGTTCTAATGGCACTGGCATGATCATTGGCCCTAATCTAGGGCATCGTTGCATTTCTTGAGCTCTTCCATCTGCTCACCTCCCTCCCCAGCAAATACACTTTCCTGGAACAAGGTCAACCTGGGAGCAGTTTTCTTATCATCGCAGATGTGAGTTTATTTCCCAAATCAACCATGCTTGGCTATGCAACTTGGCCAAATCTGTGAACATTTTTGAATTTAATTTACCTATCTGGATATAGGGACTAATCATTCCTCACATTAATAGACAGTATCCAAGCACATTATCATTACCATGTTTTATTTTTTTCTCCTGGAAGTTAAATTTATTAAAAAAAAATAGCTCACAGATTGAGCACCTCTTATGTGCCAAGAACCAAATCTCTTTCTATTCATGTTGCAGTTTATCTTCACAACACCTCTATGGAGTAAGTATGTCATTATTTCCATTTTAAGGACTAGGAAACTAAGATTAAGTAACTCATCTAAGAAGTGAAGGAGGCTGTCTGAATTAAGAGCTCAAATACACAGCTTCTGCCCTCGGATGGAGGGGGATGAAGCATTCTTCCCATTTTTCAGGGAAGAAGAGTAAGGCTTGGGGGTCAAGCTGCATGGCCAAGTTCACACAGCAGCAGAAAAAGGATAAGAACCAGGGTGGACTTTGCTTTAGGGATGGGGCTTTTGTGACACAATCTTGCACTTCTGCTTAAACTCACAAGGTTATGGAGACTCAGAAATGCTACGCTGGTGACTTTGCGAAGACCCTGTTTGGAGGAAGCCCCCGCTCGCTGCCAAGGTCTGCAGGCTGCCCCAGGCACTTCCTCAAGCAGTTCTCCCTGCTCTTGTTCCTGTTCCTCAGGTGAGCTTGCTGGCTCTGTGCCCCTGCCCAGGCCAGGGATTTATAGCCCAGCTGCCCTCACGGTCCTGGGGGAGACCCACCCCCATCCTTCTGACCCTGGACTGTGGCCAGGGCCCCGAAGACCTGCCTTTTCCAGAAGGCATCGCTTCCCACTAGCAAGGTGCCAGCCCTGAGTGGGTGGGCCAAGGCCTGGGGCAGGGGAGGAAGGAGCAGAGAGACAGCTTGATTCTGTGCCCTGACCTTGGTAAGGAGAAGCATTCAGGGGCGTCTGAGTCCCAGTGACCAACCCCAAAGCTTTCAGGGATTTTAAATTCCTGATATGGCCCCAAATAACCCCCTGCTGGATCTGCTGGTGTCTCCATTGCCAAAAAGCCCAAGGATGACATGGAGCCCTCTCCCCTGGAGACATTCCGCCCTGGAGCTCTCTTGGATGTGCACACTGGAGCCCTCCACGCAGGGACATGTCCTTCGGGTGACGTGCATCACTCAGGAAGGTCAACTGGAGGCTGGAAGTGCAGCTTGGGAAAAAAAAAAAAACACTAAATGTCCAAAGTTGATGGTACTGTTTTATGCCTCAACTTTCCCCCTCTCTCCTTCCTTCAATTCTTTTCTCTTCTCTCCCATCACAGAGCTGGTAAATTCCGAGTCCAAATACCAGCTCGCCTATGGTCAGCTATGTGACTGTTGGAAAGCTACTTAACCATTCCCTGCCTCAGCAGTTTTCTAACCTGAAAATTAGGGATAATAAAATCTTTGTAGTTTCTAAGAATCGGAAACAGAGTATATGAAATCCTAAATATTTAGTAAATGACAATACTGATATTAATTTAGTATACTATCATGTGGCATGGTGAGGAAACTAGCATGGTGTTTGTCTCTAAGAATACCGGGTGTGTCATTGCAGATCAAGACTTTTAGGGATATGCCCTTAATCAAGGCTGAAGAGACTCTGAGAATAAACATATAGGCATTTTCAGCTATAGGACTATATTGTAGAGATCACATGAAGATCAATCCCACTCTTTGAGTGTAAAGATCTCTCTGTTACTCTGGGTCTCTCTAGGTCCCTGTGTACATGTCCTTGTCTTCTTTTATCTGTCACCAAACAACATATATATATACTCAGAGACCACTCCCACCTTAGGCCCTTCAACTCCGAAGAGAGCAGAAAAATGGATTATACATTCATCACCCAAACTCATGAGAAAGCAGGAAATCTGCTGTGAGGATGGTGGGGTTCAGGATCCCCGGCAGCTAAAGACTCTGTTGGCCAGTGAAACGGACCACAAGGCCATGTTGGAGGTGCTCTTGTTCCATGGGTGCAGTTCCTAGGGAAGGCTGGGGTCAACAATTCCTGGAGGGCTTTTTATATCCCAGATTAGAGTCTATCCACATGGCATCAGCCCCCTGTTTTACCACAAAGTGGCTCTCTGTGTGTTGTGTGCTAGCAATAGACAAGCAGATGCTAAAATGGGGAGATCAGAGGCTTTGCTCTCCAAACTGGGGGACTTGAAAAGGTCAGGGAGGAGGATGCTAGAGCATCAAATATCAAAAGCGAGAGATGACAGATAGGCTGCATGTTCTAAACATGGGAGGCTAATTATCTGAGCATGCTTCTAGATTGGGAATGGAGGTTAAGGAAAAAAAAAAAGCAAGCAATTTCTTATCTGAAATTGCAATCCTTCCCCTGAAGAAGCACACATCTGGGATTCATTCTCCGCGGCAGGGAGCCACAGACCTGCTCCCCGCCAGGCCCTGGCCCAGCGACCGCGCGACGGTGACTGGACACAGGCTGTGCTTCGCGAGGGGGGCCGATAGAATTTTTCTCCGATAAATATTCCTGCCAAAGTTGGTTTTCGAGCCATGGTTCATAAATATACAGTATTCCAAAGAAAAAGTACAGAATGTCCTCCTGGGGTTGACAAGCAAATAGTTTCATAAATAACCCTCTTGACACGTGCAAGATGTTAACATTTTTGAGGTTTGGGGCAGGGACAGACGCTGATTTAATTGCTCGGTTCGGTCTGTAGCCACAACTGGACTTGGATGTTACCTCTCGGGGGCCCGTGGAAGTGTTTTTCTTGGCTCGAGAGCACTTGTGTTACTTGTCAGCACCGAGGACAAAGGCTTCTCCTCAGAAGATTCTGGGCCCGTGCAGAGAGCTGCACAGGTGGGTCTGGCCAGACCAGCCATTCAGAGGGCCTGCAAGGGCTATCGAATACAGCACGATCCTTACTCAAGAGGAGGGCAGGGCTGAGCCACAATATTGACTCTGTTGGAGGTACTGAGCGTGCCCTGCCTGGGGAATGTTTACATAAAAGAGGAAGAAAGTTAGAAAGAAACTTTATATTTTGATAGGTTTTTTTTTTCCCAAATAGCAAATTTTGGGCAGATCCAGAAGTGGGCCAGATCAAACACTGACTCTATGGGGATTTTAGTATCAGAGGCAAACTAGATCTTTAATCAGCTAGTAGGACAGATTGAGGTTTGTCAAAAACTGTTTCACTCTGACCCTATCACATTTCTAGAATTCCACCTCCAAAATGCACTGAGGTCCAACCCATCCACATGCAGAGTGTTATCTGGGCAGAAGAAATAAAGACATTATACTCATGAGCTCCTTGATAATCATTTATACTGTGCTTTAAAGTTTTCCAAACCCTCCTACATCCACAACTGCAACTGACCCCCAGAAGAGCACTGTGAAATCAACAGGGCAGGTGCCGCCATTCCCATTTCACAGATGGGAATGCAAAAGCCAGGTGAGAGGAAGATAATTGGCCTGGGCTTCCAGGTAGTAAGTGGTAGAACAAGGATTCTAACTGGGTCCTTGGCCTCTTAGAGCTATGTCAACCAATGGCTTGGTTTTTCAGACGTGCTAGGAAAGCAGAGAGCAGAGGCAATAAGCCCTGGGACAGGAAGACTTTGAGGGAGGCACAAGGAGAGGAAGGATCTGAGCATGCTGGGTACTCTGTTCCAACAGAAGGCCAACAGCACCTGGTTTCCATTACACCGTAACCAGGCATCAGGAAGATAACCACCTACCAGCCCTCACACGACCTGCCTGTGGCTGAAGCAGGTGGCAGACACAATATCACCGTGATGTTCCAAGGTGTGAGAAGAGCCCTTGAAGGTTCCAATTACAATCTACAGACAGACCACACAGCAGCCTGATTCTGAAGAGGTTCCAGATTCACCTGGGAAGACAGGAACTTTTAACATTTTTAAAAACAAGGTAAGAAACCTGTCCATCCTCTGATGCACTAGGTATATTATATTTCTGCACATTAACTAAAAAGGTATATATCAGTTTGCAAAGGACTTTAAGATAAAAATGACAGTAACGACCACTGTCATCTGACTGCTGACCATGTACCAGTCCCAGAGCTGAGCACTTGCTCTATGGAACCAGTTTATGGCGTGGACTGGACTCAGTGGGGCACAGACAGAAAAGGGGTTTCTTTTTCCCTCTAAATGCTGCACTCCCGAATGCTCTCAGACTCCGTCAAGCCCCGGGGTGACATACTGGACAGATCCACAGTCCGCTTTCTCATCAGTTTAGGTTAACAAGTACTGTTTGTATTCACACTCATGCTCAATTTCAGGTGTTAAATGGTCCCTCAAGGCTATACCAAAACTTCAGTCTCCCATCCTAGTCGAAGTCCCCCCAGCCCCCAACTCAGGCTATCGGATTGGTGGGGAGGGACACATGCTCTCTTTTTTCACTTGTACTTAACTTTCTTTCCTGCCTCGCAGCGTGGGTGTCAGGGTAGGGTGGGATTAAGGACGAAGGGATTCTCTTGTAGGAATGCTGGGATCAGCAGCAACCAGTGCCCTCTTTGGGGCAGATGGCCACTTGCTGGCTCTCAGGGGTGCACTTGCAGATTCTCAGAGGTGCTGAGTGAACATTCAGGCTGACGCCTGGGGACACTCCTCAGCTCCTGCCCAGGCTGTCCACTCCACAGCATCGTCTGCTGGGGCCCACTATGAGCTGCAGCTCTGCTGCCTTCAGTAGTATGTCCTGGCCTCGGTTCTTCCAGGCATCCCCAGCCTCTGTGAACGTTTCTCTTGGCTGCGTTCCCCTCCTCCCACATACTTGGCACTCCTCTTTTCTTGTCACTGAGCTGAAGAGGGGACATGTACCAGAATCCCTAGACTCTTCCAACCCCTTTTGAATATCCAGTCTTCTCTTCTGTTGCTAGTTAATGGGATTACTGTTGCTGGACTGGTTCTGCTTTCCTATCCTGTATTAAGTGTGTCCAGGGAACTCGCACCTTTGTGTAGAGTATAGGGTAATTACCTTCTATTGTATTCAGTGTGGAGGCTTTAATTGAATTTTAAAGACAGTAGGAATTTAAATTTATTAGGTCGATGCAAAAGTAATTGCAGTTTTAGCGTTGTTGACATTTGCCATTTGATATTGGAATACATTCTTTTTTTTTTTGGAATACATTCTTAAATGTGGATGTGTTATACATCATTTTAATGCACCTTTATAGTTTTTTGCTAATGACTTATCACTTGCTGTTTATTTTATATTTATTTTAGACTATGAAAATGATGTTAGACAAAAATCAAATGTGGGAAATTTTCTTTTTCAAAAGAAAAGAACTCAAACTCCTGGTTTTGAGCTCCTGAGCTCAAGTGATCCACCCGCCTCGGCTTCCCAGAGTGCTAGGATTACAGGCGTGAGCCACTGCACCAGGCCAGGAGCGATTTTCTTATTCAAGTTCAAAATGGTTGTAAAGCAGCAGAGACAACTTGCAACATCAGCAACGCATTTGGCCCAGGAGCTGCTAATGAACATACAGTGCAGTGGTGGTTCAAGAAGTTTTGCAAAGGAGATGAGAGCCTTGAAGATGAGGAGCACAGTAGCCGGCCATCAGAAGTTGACAACAACCAATTCAGAGCAATCAATGAAGCTGATCCTCTTACAACTACATGAGAAGCTGCCAAAGAACTCAACGTCGACCATTCTACAGTTGTTTGGCATTTGAAGCAAATTGGAAAGGTGAAAAAGCTCAATAAGTGGGTGCCTCTTGAGCTGACCGAAAATCAAAAAAATCATCGTTTCGAAGTGCCATCTTTTATTGTACGCAACAACGAACTATTTCTCCATGGGATTGTGACGTGCGACAAAAAGTGGATTTTATATGACAACTGGCGATAACTAGCTCAGTGGCTGGACCCAGAAGAAGCTCCAAAGCATTTCCCAAAGCCAAACTTACACCAAAAAATGTCAGGGTCACTGTTTGGTGGTCTGATCCATTACAGCTTTCTGAATCCCGGCGAAACCATTATACCTGAGAAGTACGCTCAGCAAATTCATGAGATGCACCGAAAACTTCAAGGCCCACAGCCAGCATTGGTGAACACAAAGAGCCCAATTCTTTTCCACAACAATGCCTGACTGCACCTTGTACAACCAATGCTTCAAAAGTTGAACGAATTGGGCTACGAAATTTTGCCTCCTCCACCATGTTCACCTGTCCTCTCACCAACCAACTACTGCTTCTTAATAACATCCTACTTACAAGCCTAAACTTTACAGCAACCCACGCCAGATAAGCTCCAATTATTTCCATTTAAAGATGAGAACACTGAGGCTTAGAGAGTTCAGCAATTTGCCAAAGGACACACAGCAAGGCAAGGGAAGAATCTGAATTGGGTCTCACTCTGGCCTGTCTGACTCCAAAGCCAGCGCTCTTAACATGGGACATGAATACAGGGAGAAAGCTATTGGCCAATAAGTTTGCAGACATAGCTAAAGGTAGAAGAAGTGGGAACGACAAATCCTCAAATTTGCATCCCACTTATATTTGTTTTCTTTCAAATAATTGTCACTTATTGGCCTACAAAAAAATACCCTAAAGCTGTAGTCCTCAACCCCTGGGGCCAAGGACTGGTACCAGTATGTGGCCTGTTAGGAACCGGGTTGTACAGCAGAAGGTGAGCCATGGGTGAGCATGTGAAGTTTCATCTGTATTTACAGCTGCTCCCCATCACTCGCATCACCGCATAAGCTCCGCCTCCTGTCATATCAGCGGCAGCATTAGATTCTCTAGGAATCTAATGTTCTCTAGGAACACAAACCCCACTGTAAACTGTGCATGTCAGGGATCTAGGTCCTGTGCTTCTTATGAGAATCTAATGCCTGATGATCTGAGGTGGAGCTGAGGCAGTGATGTTAGCGCTGGGAGCAGCTGCAAATACAGATTGTCATTAACAGAGAGGTTTGACTGCACAATAAATGTAATGCACTTGAATCATCCCCAAATCACCCCCCGCACCCTTGCCCTGGTCCATGGAAAAAATCGTCTTCCATGAAACTGGTCCCTGGTGCCAAAAAGGTTGGGGATCACTGCCCTAAAGTCTTGATTTTGTTTGTGTGCCAGCAATGGTGGGGCCAGAGCAGCTCAGTTAATTCGCACCTTGTGGAAAGCCAGTCAGGCAGGCCTAACTGACAAGCACAAATGGCTCCTGCAAAGGGGAGGGAGCCAAGTGCAAATAACGATGCCATTAGAGTCGACAACAGAGGTATGATTAAAGAACACACTAACCAGTGTTCCCTGTGTGATGTCAGTCTTCTCGCTGATTTCCTACTTGTAGTCAAATGAACAATTAGACTCTACCTGCAAGCACAGATTTTCCCTTTCAAAATGCATTCACATCTGTGATCGCTTTCATGTGGCCCCCTGCGCTAAGGCTGTGGCAGGAGGATCTGCATTACTAGCCCATTTTCATGTGGGAAAACTGAGACCTGTGAAGATGAAGGGATTCCTGAGTTCCCCTGCACGTGAACAGCAGAGTAAGACACGGAAATCACATCTCCTCCTTCAGAATCGTTTGCTCAAGGGAGACTCTTCAGTAGTATATTCAAAGAGGCATGAAGGAAAGCATCAGTCCTTGGCCGACTATGAAGCTGGGGTTCCTACTGGGCTGCTTGTCTGTAGGCAGAGGAGAGAGCTCTTTCCACCACCTGAGTGTTGCTTTTGTTCAGTCTTCCTGTGTGCACACTCATTGTACGCATTCGTTTCCTTGCATTTTTTTTTTCCTTTCTTTTTTAGGAGAAAGTAGAAGACAAATCAAGGGGCTGAAAACTGATAGGGACAATCTCGATCCTGTCTTGTCTATCTCTAGGGGACCTGAAGGCACTGTCTCCACATTCCCTTCTCCCCCTCTGTCTATGAGAAGCACTGGGAGAAATGATGTCAGTAATCTTAGGTACAAGCCAGGCTCCCTTGACCACAAGGCCTCCATGGAACATTTGTCTCTGGAGGCATCAGACATGGGCATCTGTACCAACAAGCAGCTGTAACTTCTATTCTTTGAGCGTGGGAGCAGCAGGGCTGTGAGAATCCCTGGATCCAGTTTTAAGATCTGCCATTATGTGTGGGGAGTGTCTGCTCTAAATTTTTGCTCCTAAAGTGTGGTTCATGGACCAGCAACATTGGCATCACCTGGGAGCATGTTAGAAATGCAAGATCTCAGGCCCTACCTAAGATCTGCTAAATCAGAATTGTATGTTAAAAAGCTCCTCAAATGACTCACTGGTATAGCCCAGTTTGAGCAGCTCTGGCCTAAAGCTCTTTCCTTGTATAATTTCACTTAATCCTCACAATTGTCATCCACTTTAGACAGCTAAAGGGAGGTGCAGAGAGATTAAATGACTTGTGCAAGGCAAGGTCATAGAACTGATAGGTTCTGGATGTGCGTGGAGGTCAGTGTGACTCTAGGGCTGGGGCTATTCTCCACTGTACTGTTCTTCTTACAGGCAGGAAGTGAAGCAGGTATACCCTCAGGGGCTTTGGAAGGGCCTGCTCCTCTTGACTGCTAAGGAGAGAGATGACACCCAAGTTGCACACTGGTGGCTCCAAAGGAAGCTTCCCTCCATTGCTCGTGTTCACTCCACATGTCCTTTCTCAGCGACTTTATCTGACTATAGTAGCCATGGAGCTATTTACGTCTATCCTCATTCTCCTCCTCCTGGGCACACGGTATGATCTCACTTCCTTATTCCACTGGTAGGCAAGCAGGGCCATGTGACTTGTCTTGGCCAATGAAACGTGAGCGAGAGGGACGTGAAGCATTTCTGGGCAGGTGCATTTAATTGCCAGTGCCCAATGGTACAGCACCCTCTGACCTCTGCCATGAGGGTCCTGGAGGCACATGTGGAGATGAAGCCTTTGTCGACCTGGATAACCGAGTGATCACAAGGAGCACAGACCCTGGCCACCAACACTGGACACCTAACACAGGGGAGACATAAACCCGTGTGCTTTGGAGCTGCTGAGGTTGGGAGGTTGGTTGTTACTCTGGCATAACCCAGCTTCTCCTGGCTGGTCCTCTGACTCATCTTCCTTTCCTCCGGAGGGACTGATTTACGCTGCAGGAATGCCAGCCAGCAGCTCTGTGGGTGGGAAAAATGTACCTGTTTTTATGTGCCCAAGCTAATAGCCTCCTTCTCTCCACTGCCTGTGAGAGTTTGTCTCTTTCTCCTTTCTTTCTCAGTGCCAGATTTATTTCTGATTTGTTTTCCTTGTTGAACCTCTACAACTCCTTATTTTCCAAAGCTATTTTTAGCTGCTCCATTCTACCCTGAAGGAAATAGTTCACATCTTGGTGCCCAGGGCTTTTTTAGCTCCTTTTAATGGGAGAGGATAGCACATATCAACAATTCTTTAAGCCACCATGTCATTTCCCCAAGAGGCTCAGGGAAGAACAAAATGTCTCCATCAGATGAGCTTTGGATGTTAGTCTCCAACCTCCTTATTGTGTGTGACCCTCCCTGGTGAGAACAAGATTTTAAGTTTCCATCACTTCCTTCCTTTTGTAGGTTAAGCCTGTGTTCCTTATACCTGGTGATTTCCTAGAGGCCTACTAAATCGGTCTCTGGGAATGGGGCTTAAAAATCTATATCTTTCACAAGCTCCTTGAGTGATTTATCTACAGACAGGTGTTTGGGAAGCCTTGGGTTTGCTATGTATCCTACATGCTGAGCCACATGTTTGTTATAACTCATCACGCTCTTCAAGAAGTCACCATTGATAAAAATATATTTAAAAACTACATTCTCCATGGATGTTTATAGCAACTTTATTCATAATTGCCAAAACTTGGAAGCAACCAGGATGTCCTTCTGTAGGTAAATGGATAAAATGTGGTACATCCAGACTATGGAATATTATTCAGCACTAAAAAGAAATGAGCCATCAAGCCATTACAAGACATGGAGGGCCAGGAGTGGTGGCTCATGCCTACATAATCCCAGCACTTTGAGAGGCTGAGGTAGGAGAGTTGCTTGAGGCCAGGAGTTTGAGACTAGCCTGGGCAACATAGCAAGATCCCATCTCTACAAAAAATAAAATAATTAGCTGGGTATGTTGGCACATTCCAGTAGTTCCAGCAACTCAGGAGGCTGAGGTGGGAGGATTGCTAGAGCCCAGGAGTTTGAGGCTGTAGTGAGCTATGATGATGCCACTGCACTCCAGCCTGGGTGACAGAGTAAGACCCTCTCCCTCAATCTCCCCCACCCCCCAAAGAAAAAGACATGGAGAAGTCTTAAATGCCTATTACTAAGTAAAAAGCCACACTGAAAAGGCTACATAGTATATGATTCCAACTACATGGCATTCTGGAAAAAGCAAAATTATGGAGACAGTAAAAGGATCAGTGGTTCCCAGGGGTTTGTGGGGAGGGAGGCAAGAATTGATGGAGCACAGAGGATTTTTAAGGCAATGAAGCTACTCAGTATAACACAACCACGGTGGATGCGTATCGTTATATATTTGCCCAGACCCATAGAATGTACAGCCCCAACAGTGAGCCCTCATGTAAACTATGGATTTGGGTGATAATGGTGTGTCAATGTAGGTTCATCTATTATAACAAATGCTCCTCTCTGGTGGGAGATGTTGATGGTGGGAGAGGCTATAAATGTGTGTGGGCAGGGGATATATGGGAGCAATTTGTACTTTCCATTCCATGTTGCTGTGAACCTAAAAGTGCTCGAAAAAATAAAATCTATTTAGAAAAACACGAACACAGCCTTCCCTTCTATGCTTCTGGAGGAAATTTTGTCTCCTTGTGAGCAAGGCTGAGGGGAGAAGCTGAACACTGCAGTCCCTCTGTGGCTTTGCTGTTCGGTGGCTTCCATCTCCCAAGGAAGGCCAGGCAGGATGGAAGACATGTCAGAGCAGGGACAGTCATGTGAAGGAGTGCTCAGGCCATGGCCCGGGATAACCAGGAGGACCAAGGCGCTGTTTGGGGCAGGTCATGACCCATTTCTTGTCCAGCAATTTTCAGCCAGACTTCTGCACTCTGTCATCTCAAGGGGATGTCTGGGAGGTTATGGCTTTGGATTCTCTCTGTTTGTTCTGCAGGGGGCCACAATCATGATGGCTTGTGGAGAGCAGGAAGGAAGCTAGGCCTGGGGAAATCAGACAAGAGGGGCAGCGTGTACCTCAGAAGCATCTGGAGCTGAGCTGTCCAATCAGGCTGTGGGCAAGGAGTCAAGAAATATGCGGAATTTAGAAGACAGGAGACCGGAAGCCAATGGATGGGATGCAGCAGCACCTGACCAGTGGAAGAACCAGTGTGAAACCGAGACAGCCACCGTAGGGTCCGGTGGTGGCTGCAGGAGTGAAGACACAAGTGGACAGCCCAGCTGTGGTGGGAAGGAAGTGCTCAGGGTTAAGGATGCTGCTGGCTCATGCCCTGAACACGCAAGAGAGAGTTCAACCAGCTTCCACAAAGTCCTCCGGGAAGTCGGCTGCTGAACTGAGGATCTCCCGTGCCCAGGAAGGAGGAAAAAACTGGTTAAGAGACAGTCAAGGGAACAAGTGGCTCCATTAGGCCACGACACTGTCTGGTGCTTATTACCCAAAAGAAATCCTTTCCGCTTAGTCCCACTTCTAGTTAAATTTCCTCACCATCAAAACCTTTCCCTTTGGTACAGCTTGTGAATATTTTAAGAGAACATCTGTTGACACTTAAAGTGAATAAAAGCAAAAGGATCAGCTCAGTTTGTGGATAGCTGTGAAAACATCATTGAACACTCAAGCTCACATTTCGTGAAAGAAGCTGAAATCTGTTGGACTAGAATGTATAGAGTAGACTAATGGTAATAGCAGTATTAATAGTTGTCCTAATAATAATTACAAAAAGATATAACTGCTGAACCTCTCTGCTAAGGTCAAAGATGTGCTGCTGCGCAGGTCTGGTCTGGGGTAAATTCTCTGGACTCTCCTGTGCTCTCTCAGTTTCCCTTCCTGTCTATTACAACCCACTTGCAGCCCAGGATGTGGTGTGATTTACACTATAGTGTGAAAAATTTTTAATGTCAATGTGTTGCCTGTTTCAGGGAGGTGCTCTCTGAATCTTATTTTAATGGTAGAATGAAAGTTGAAACTTGCTGATTTGGGAGTTCAGGGTCGAGGGTGCAATGTGGGGGTGGTTTGGGGTTAGGGGTGGTGAGTGCAGCCTGGGTGGTGCTGGGGCTTGTTAGGGGCTTTCCTGAACACCCTTGAAATCATGCAAGGGAAAACCTTGGCAAGCTGTAACGGGCCATTAGATGTCAAAACAGATTATTTTTCTTATTACAGGGGACCAAGAGCAGATGCTGATGCCAGGAGAAGACAAGAAGAAGCTGGAGGAGTGAAGGCTAAAAGATGAATTATTAGCAATTTCTAAGTATGTGAAGCATTAGGGTACGGAAGGTAAGAAACAGCTGTTCTTTAGAGCCACCAAAATAAGCACTAACAACAGAGGAGGATCTAGAAGACAGAGAAGGACAGCTATTGCAGAAGAGGGTGGGACATGGCATTTACTCACGCAGTCGCTCAGCAAACATTTACTAAGCACCTGCTACACAGCAGGCACCGTGCTAGGTGTTGGAAGTATAAAGATTAAAGCCAAAGCCTCTGCCCCCAAGTGGCTCACAGTCACGAGCCTGCTACACTGTAAGCCCCCAAAGGGCAGGGACACATCCACCAGGCCCTACATCCCCGGATATGTGCCTTCCTCCAAGTAGCTGCTGAATATAGATTTGTTGCAGGAATGATTGAATTAAGGTTGAACCAGTAGGGAAGACAAAGAAGACATCTGCTAACCACAGGTCCGTCTAGCCTGGGGCTGATGTACTTTGCCTGGAGGCAGGAGGGTAGTTGACGAGATCTATATTCCATTGAAGACTCCACTTGTCCTTAGGCCTGATTCCGTGGTGTGCTGTTTTTGGAAAAAGTTGCCTGGTCTCTAGAGAAAGCCACGTTTCACAAGTCAGTTCTGAAACTTCACCCACCCTCCAAGTCAAGTTCTCGGGCCTGAGCGTTTATATTTAATTGTGTGTTGTCACCAGTCATTTGCTGTTCCAAGAACCCAGAACACTGCTTCCAAAGCAGATACCTTTTTTGGAGCTCCACTCCCAGGTCTTGCTGGCTGGAGTCAAAACAGCTCCTGGCAGCGTGAGTGACAACTGCGCATCGTGGAGCGGCACGAGTCACTCAGCTCTGAGAAAGAACTGGAAGGCTTCTGTTCCCCTGCCTGCCTTGGTAGAAAAAGACAGTTGAGGACGGAGGTGTCACAGAGCCCCTCATACGCTGCTTGCACATGGCCTGGCGTCCACAAGATAGGGGAGGCGGCTTTGTCCCCGATTCCTTTCTGCGCATCCAAAGCTGTGCCCGACTCCCGTGAAGCCCACCAGATGACACCCACACAAAGTCCTTTCTGCCCTGAGGCGTTCCTCCCTGTGGCTTTCCCTCCCATCTCAATAAACCCTTCTCATCTCATATTTATCAAATGCAACCACAAAGGGACCACTTAATTAACAGGCTGCCATTGTATGGAGTATGATTTGGAAGCTTAAAACCATTTAAGAAACCTCACACTGTTCCAGACGACAAAAACAGTGGGATGCACCATCTGGGAGGGAGCTTCCGCAGAAACAGATGCCCGTGTTGTCATGATTAAGAACCTAATATTTTAACATCATAGTATGTGGTGCCATTTGGTTAGGAGAGGAAGCCCTCCTCTGAGCGAGTGTTCTCAGTTCTCGCCAAATCACTCAGCACCAAAATATTTGCTCTGGCAAGGGGCGCTGGTTTATTCTTCTCTTGCATCTATTTCCCCTACAGAGCCTGTGCAGGGCTGGACACGTTGAAAGAGCTCAGTTAAAAGTTGCCAAGGAATCTGTTGGCTGTGCGGGTAGCATATGGTCAGAGCGTGGTCACTACATGTTATGAAGGCAACAGCAGGTGAGTTCACAGTTTCAAGGGTTTGTTTCAAGACTAATTGATTTTTGACACATTGGCCTGAACTTTGTTTTAGAACAAAATGCTGGATGTGGGCTTCTATCATCTTGCCTCATCTTAACCCCTGTCTCCAGCTACGTCATCCTTTCCCTTACTTTTATTGAGCACCTACTATGTGCCAGGCTTCAATGGAGGATGAAAAAATAAATACGATATAGATACTGCCTGTGAGAACTTAAAAAGCTTACACGATCCCCTTAATGTATAACTGCTACAATTTTCCCTATTTATACAAGAAACATCTACTCATCGTAGAAAATTTAGAAAACACAGACAAGTAAAAAGAGAAAAATGAGTTGCACATAATGCTCAGAGGTAAGCCTTGGAGAGAAATCTCTTTGTGTATTTCCTTATCTTTTCCTCTGCCTTCTCCTCCATGTAGGCAGTGCCTGTGTTGCTTCTCCCCTGGGCTATCCTTAGTCTCATCTCTATGTTGCTGATGACCCCATCCCCTTGGGGGAAAAGTTCTTCACCTCCTCCAAGTCCTGCGTTCTGCTAACGTCTGGGCCTACCTTCTGGAAGGCTAATCTCATCCCCATTAGAAAGATCATGGGCTGTGGAGACTGAGGTTTGGATCTTGGTTTCTTCTGCTGAACTAGCTGTCAACATGGGCAGATGCGTTAAGTTCCTCTTCACTCAGATGGAGATTAGAAACTTGGGGAGTTACTGTCAAAGTCAAGTGAGGGCGAGGCATGAAGACTCAGGTCAGTCATGGTGGCTCTCTGCTTCCCCCTGGGTCTCTGCAACCCCATACAACTTGGAGTGTGCTGCCCACAGGTTTGCCCAGTCACACACTCCGATGATGTCTCACTGCTCCCAGGCTGCAATCCCCAGTCGTTCCAATCACACCGGTCCCCCTGCCCCAAAGGGGCCTGCATGCACTGATCCCTCTGCCTGAACACTCGTGCCTCCCACCCCTGCCTTGCTACCTTTCTGACCCTGGTTCAGTTGTCACATCATTAAAGCACCTGGCCCAAGCTCTCTAGAGTTGTGCAAGCCTCACCTGCCTTCTCACAGGACCACATACCTGTGCCTGTGGCACCCTTATGGTGGAAATTTCACATTTATTTGTGTTTTTTTTTCATTAATATTTTCCCTCCTAGAATTAATCTCCAGGAGGGTGGGCAGCACCATGTCTGTTTTTGCTCCTCAATGGATTTCTAGTGCCTATCACAGCACCTGGCTCAAGTAGGTGCTCAATACATATTGTTGAATAATTAAATGATTTCTGCTTTTCAGTTGCTGGCAGCAATAGATAGATGCCTCTTAAGAACCAGGGCTGTGTCTTCTCTTCCCATGGTGCTCATTCGGCCACTTCATCCACACCCTAGGCCCTAGGAGAATGATACTACATTAGCCCTAGCCAGGGGGGTGGCTCCCTGGCCATTCAAGAGGGTCCGCATCAGGTGCTATGCTATCCATGCCACTTCCCAGGCTGTTCCCTTTTCCCCTGCTACAGAAAGTCTATCGACCAGGGCCAGCCTAAATGCCTCCGTCAGGAAGCCCTCCCTGATCTCCCTTTCCAACCAGCAGGGCATGCGTTCTTCCCTCTTTCGTACAAACAGAACTGATTTACCTCTGTCTGTGCAAATGCTGTGTAGATGCAGCTGGGTGTGATCTGAGCTGTTAGCTTGTTTGCTAAATCCCAAGTCCTCAACTAGGTTCCCTGGATGACGTGGCTCCCACCTGCCCTCATTGCTGCAGGTACACTGAGTGCCTTCAGTTCTTCAAACTCACCATAATCTCTCTCATCTCTGGATTTAGGCACATGCTGGGTTTTTCTTTCTTTCTTCCTTCTTTTTTTTTTTTTTTTTTTTTGAGATAGAGTCTTGCTCAGTCACCCTGGCTGGAGTGCAATGGCCCAAGCATAGCTCACTGCAACCTTGAACTCCTGGTCTCAATCGATCCTCCCACTTCAGCCTCCCAAAATGCTAGGATTACAGGCACGAGCCACCATCCCTGGCATGCTGTTCTCTCTGACTGAACTCTCTTCCCACCTCCTTTCCACATGTCTTATTTCTAATTATCTTCCAGGCCTTGGCGTCAACATTCTTCCATCAGGAAACCCTCCTTGATTGCCCAGGTTAGGTTAGGCGCTCCCTCTGTGTGTTACGTGTCCCTCTAGCGCCCAGATGTAGCATTTCTCACGCCTGTTACCCATCGTCCCTGCAAGAGTGTGTGCTCCCTGAGGGCAGGGTTAGGGCAGGGTTACCTTACTCACCTGGCTCACAGGGTCGGTCTTAATAACTACTTGGCGAGGGAACACACAAATGAATTAAGGCTGCCTAAGTCACCTTTGTAACCCTCCATCTGCCCCCTCTGCCATGGTGCTCTGCACATAGCAGGGCTCAAAAATGTTCGTGGGGTGCAAAGCCATGGAATTGAGTTCCCCCAGGTAAATGCTTCTGGATTTGTCTCAGAAAGAGCACTGTACAGTGAGCTCCACGTAGGCGGGGCCGCTCTCATCCATCTCTGTGTCACCGGCACAGGCCTAGGCACACGGCGGGGGCATTCCACGGTGTCTGTCAATCGCTATTTCAGTAAGCACATGGAGAAATCTGGCTGGAGTACCAGATGTGACACCTCTGACAAGGCCCTTTCCCTCTCTGGCCTCAGTATTCCCATCTGCAAAGCAGGGATAATACTTACCTACCTCCAGGGCCACTATCACCCGCAGAATACTTAGCGCATATTAGAGAGCAATGAGTTCAAGCTATTGGTCTCCCCTTTGCCACCTGCCACACCTGCCTGAGATTTTTTCAGGACGAGAGAAAGTTCCAAGCGGTGGAACCCAGGTGGAGTGGCTGGAGCTCAGCCCGGGGACTCTCTGGCTCCCACCCGACCCCGCGCCATGGCCCTAGCGGTTTTGCTCTCGAGACACACCTGGCCGCAGCCCAGCGCCCCGGGCGCCGCGCTCTTGGATCTGCGCCCCCGCCTCCGTGCGGCCGGCGCTCGTGGAAGTTTCCTTGGCCAGTGGAGTGAGTCACTGCCCTTTTTTTAGCAACCGCGCTGGATGTGCATCATAATTTACCGAGGCTCCCGAGAGCCCGGGCCGATGCCGCCGCCGACGTCAATGCAGATGAGCCAGGCACTCGCCTGCCGGGTGCGGGTGCAGGGCGGGGAGACGACCCCGGCCCACGGCCCACCGCGCCCCCAGGCCACTGCCTCGGATGGCCGCGCGCGCCGGCGGGGAGCTGGGGGGTGGAGGCGCCGGAGAACTCCCCCAGGAAGCTTACCCTTGGGGGTGGGTTGGAACTGAGGAAGGGGCAGGCTGAGGGCATGGAGGGGAGAACAGCCAGAAAGCAGGCACCTGGGCTCCTGTCCATCCAGTATCCGACCATCCAGTCACCGGCTCTACCACCAGTCTTCTCGTCTATCTAGGCATTCCCTCACACACCAAGTCACTTAAGACCCTCTCTTACTCCCACCCACCCATTCACTTACCCACTCATCCATCCGCTCACCCACCCACTCATTCATCCACCCACCCACCCATCCACTCCTCCACCCAACTACCTGTCTTCCCATTCAGGCATCTGACATACTTAAGGTCCTCCCTCCCCCCATCCACCCATCAATACCTCACTCATTTATTTACTTCCCATCTACCTATTTGTCTCCATTCATCCTTCCATCGTCTATCCATTTACCCACTCATCCATTCATTTAAATTAGCACCGGCTATGCTTCATGCTGAGATTACAGAGATGTTTAGGGCAGCGTCTCCACTTCATCCTCTCAGAATTAAAGAAATATGAGTAATAGAATTGTATTATAGTAGGATAATAATAGTTACAATAGGAATTACAGTAGTATAAAATAGTAATAATAGTAAGATAATAATAGTAATAACAGTGATCCTATTACTGCAGGATAATAGTAGTCATAATAACAGTAATAACAGCTAACATTTATTGAGCATGATTTGCCAAGCAGTGTCCTGAGCACTGCAGTATCTCACTGGAGACTCACACCAACCCTGGGAGGTGGGTACTCTTATTATACCCAATTTTCAGATGAGAGAAACAGAGGCTCTGAGAAGTTAAGAAACTCCAGTTCTTATCTAGCTATTAAATGACCAAAATGATTAGAAACCAGACTTTGACTCCCAAACCAGTGCTTCTTGCCAATTTACTGGCTGGCCTTGGTGACCTGGGAGAGGTAGCACATTAAAAAGATCAGCTATGCCATCTCTCCAAGTCTCACTTTTCTTTTCTGTAAAAGTAGGGACACTTTTCAGCAATAATGTGTACTATATATTCGCCTAGAATCCATTTGCAAGGACTGATGTGTCTGATAAACTTACTACCCACCAAGATTAGAGAATAAGAGTGGGGTCTGGAGAAAATGAGATATACCTATTATTATTGTCCATGCTCATTATGAAACAATTAAAAACCATCAAAAAGAAAATCTCTTGTGATTCCATTGTCTAAAGATAACAGCTGCTAACATGTTGGTTTATGTTCTTTAAACTGTTTACTCTCCATATATATGAATGTATGCATACGTTGTTTTTTCCTTTGCAAAAATTGGATCATATTACATAAATTTTTAGAAATGTAATATGTCACGGGCATCTTTCTGTGAATTTAACATACTTTAAAGAAATCCATAAAGAGAAAAGAAGCTGTGACCTTGGTCACTGCTTCCCCTCTCATTTATCCCCCTCCCCCTTCCTCCCTTCCTCCTCCTCCACGTTGCTAGGGATCCTAATTGCAGACAACAGAATCCACTGTGGTTAGTTTATGCAGAAAAGGATTTATTAATAAATAGATCAAAAGTGTTTATTATTATTTTTGTTGTTATGTTAGAGTATGATTACTGTTACTAAACAGTTCATGCAGTGGTTGGGTGAGCTGGATAAGCAGTCTCCAGGGCAAGCTTCCTGGAGGACAACTCTGCAAACCATGGCACAGAACTGGGCCACCAAGGGAGCTGCAGAATGGGGAAACTGCCCTTATAGCAAAACAAAAACCCAAATCAAAAAGTAAGCCCCCCCCCAAAAATTCCTCTCTGTGTGAAACTTAAAAGTCCATTGGCCAAGACAAGCCACATGAGAAAACTCAGAATTGAGGAGTGGAGGAATAGATGCTACCTCTTGGTGGGAGGAGCTGTCTAGCCACCCTGAAAAGAGTGAGGATATGGGACCAGTAAAGAATCCGACCAGTTTTGCCATCTACAACATCAGGCAAGACTTTTTTGGAGGAGGTGAGAACTGAGCTAGTTCTGAAGGCTGAATTGAGGTTGGTTAGGTGAAAGGGCGACAGGTGTGTTGTGGCCAGGTAATGCGGAGTAGGTGTACCAGCATGTACAGATCTCCAGAGCCTCGTCTGGGAATTGTGGGGGGGTTCCATGTGGTTAAAGGCTAGGAGGGCAAGAGGAAAGAAAATCTCTTGGGATTCCATTATCTAGAAATAACAGCTGTTAACATGTTGGTTTATGTTCTTTAAAATGTTTACTATCCATATATATGAATGTATGTGCAATCTTGGTGAAAGCAATTTCAGGCGATGCTGGAAAGGTAAGTAGGAGCCAGATCATGAATACACTGTTTTTCTCTATACTAACAAGAACACTTCTGACACCAAATATGTGGGTTTTCCCCTTACATTAAGCAATTCTCCGTCTCTCCAGACACCAACTGGGTGTCCTACAATTCAATTATGACACGAACTACCTGGAGTTGCACAGAGTCCAGAAGTTAGGGGCTCAGTCCCATAACACTGACCCCACTTCAGACAATAGTCACAAGTCCCAGGTCATGACCTATATTTCTGACCGACCAGGTATAAAACAGGGGTTCTCATGACCTCCTCCTTGAGTTTGACAATCTGCTAGAACAGCTCATAGAAGTCAGGAAAGCGCTTTACTTGCTATTACTAGTTTCTTTTAAAGGACCCAACTAAGGAACAGTCAAATGAAAGAGATGCCTAGGGCAAGGTATGGGATGGGGGCTTCTAGGGAGCTTCCACACCCTCTCTGGGCATGTCCCTCCCAGCACATCAATGTGTTCACCGTTCTAGATGCTCTCTGAACCCCTGGTCTATGTTTTTTTTTTTTTAATGGAGGCTTTATTGTGTAGCATGACTGATTAAATCATTGACCACTGGAGATTGAACTCAATCTCCAGCCCTCTCTCCACTCCTGGAAGGTCTGGGGCTGGGGCTAAAAGTTCCAGTCCTCTAATCACATGGTTGGTTCCTCTGGCAACCAGCCCCATCTGCCTAGAGTCCCCTCATTAGGCTTATTCTGAACAACAAAAGACACTCCTCTCCCCCTTAACACTCAGGAAATTCCAAGGGCCTGTGCGAGGGAGGAGCTCTGTGCCAGGAACCGGAGATGAAGACCAAATATATATTCTTATTATGTTGTAATATCATAATTAAGGAGCCCGAATCTTTTCCTGGTAATGGTGGTGGTGGTAGCGGGGTAACTGTCACATCTGTGTTTTCTAAAGAACACTCTGTGGACGGTATTCAGAATGGATGGAGGAGTGGAGATCAGAGGCAAGAATAGCAGGGAAAGCATGTGATGGGAATCCAGATAGAAGTGATGGTGGCTTAAATCAAGGTAGCAGCAGTAGGGGCGCAGGGATGTGAATTTACTTGCCAGATACTAAGAATCGTTAGGATTAGCTCATTGGTTAGATATAAGGATGAGAGAAATAGAGTCAAGGATGGTGCCATGTTTCTGGCTGGCTCAGTAGGATGGGTGCAGGTCTTCACCAAAACAGAGGCCTCTCAGTGGGTAGATGATTTCAGGTTTGGATGTGATACGAGTTTGAGGGGTACAGTAGGCTGCACAATGGCCACCCAAAGATGTCCATATCCTCAGTCCCAGAACCTGAGCACATGTTACCTAGTGTGGCAAAGGGGACTTTGTAGACATGACTGAATTAAGTATTTTCAGGCAGGAGATTATTCTGGCTTACCTGGTGGGCCCAGGGCAATCACAAGAGTCCTTATTGTAAGACGGAGGCAGGAGGGTCAGAGTCGGAGGAGGAGACATGACAGCTGAAGCCAAGGTTGGAGTGACATGGGGCCATGAACCAAGGAATGCAGGCTGCTTCAGAAGCTGGAAAAAGAAGAAACTGATTCCTCCCTGAAGTCTCCAGAAAGGATGCAGCTCTGCTGACATCTTGATTCTTAGCCCACTGAGACCGATCTCAGGCTTCTGACCTCCAGACCTGTAAGACAGCAAATTTGTGCTGTTCTAAGCTACTAAGTTTGTGAAGATTTGTTACAGCAGCAATAGGAAACTAATGCAAGAGGCTTGTGGGAAATCCAGGCGGTGCTGTCCAGGAGCCAAGGAGAAAACACCCAGGACAGAGACGTGGACGCTAGAGTCATTGGCTTGGACTGGGCAATGGCATCGGATCTCCCAGGCAGACAGAGTAGAGTGAGAGGGGGAGGCAGCCTGGAAAGGGCTTGATTCATGGGTAGACTCTGAAGGAAAATGAGGAGGACCTGGACAAATACAAGGAAATCTCATGTTGGGAAATCTAAGAGTAGAGTGTCAAGCAGGAGGACCTCCCTGTCAACCACGACAGGGTGATCCAACGGGGCGGCTCAACATGCCTGTTGGATTTAACCACCAAGAATGCCACCTTGGTGAGAGCAGTTTCAGAGTTTGAGCAGGAGTGGAGCCAGCCTGCATTGCAGGGAGAAGAGCAGGAGGTGAGAAAGCAGAGACACAGAGGTAGACACCTCTCTTGGATCATTGGCTTTGATGGGTAGGGGAAGAGGTAGGACAATAGCTGGAAAAGGATGAGGGGTCAAGGGAAGGCATTTTTTTAAGATGAGAGAGAGAGAGAGATGAAGTTTGCCTACTTCTGTGAAGGAGCCAGCCAGAGAGTTGGGGCGGCTGAGGATGAAGGGCAGAGGGAGAGCGTGTGGAGAAGGTCAGGCCCCCGAGGAGGATGTGTTGGGTGTGGGATCCAGAGTGACGCGCCGGTGGCAGGATGAGTCTGAGACTGGAGGAGGACGACCCTTCCATCAGGAGGCCAGGATGAGTGGGACGTTAGGATGTGCAAATAAGGATGGAGGTGGGTGACAACTTTCCATGTGCTGGTTAAAATGCTCAGACATTTTAAGACAATTCCTTTCTGACTCACCATAGTAAATTACCACCAAATCTTCACTGCTTAGGTCAAGAAAATAGAATTTAGAGAGAACAAAGATCCTTGGATAACAGTTGGTGGGTCAGCATAGAAATCAGAGTCACAGCTGAAAGAATTTTTTCTCTTAAGAATGATAACAACATAAAATATAGGAATTTGCCATACTGGGGCAGGACAGACCCACGGTCCACACAGGCTGATGTTCTGCTGCCAACAGAGGTCCCATGGGATGGGCACCCAGAGGGCACTCATGGTCCCCGCTCCCTTGATCTTGGTTAATGGACAGAGAAGCCATTTTCCCCATGACGTCAGCCATAAAGGTTAGGTACATCCCAGCACCCATTTATGGCTCTGTCATGCGTAAATAGACCCAAACCCTCTCTGACTGACTGCACCAGCCCCCTCGGGGTTCTGTGTTTCATTCGTTTATTTTCTGCCGTGTGACACAACATTTTAAAAACTCTATTTCCAGCCTACTTCGAGGTTCACATCCCAGTAGGCATCAAACTTCATAATGCAAATGAAGTCTGTCTAGCATGTCACAAAACCTGACGCGTTGTAATGATTCATAACGGCGAGTGATGATGATGATGAAGATGAAGATGATGATGCTGTCATCATCGGTAACCCTGCATGCACAACCCTGTTGTATCATTGTTCCCATTTTACAGAAGGGCACACTAAGGAGGTCCTTGTTGAGGTTACACGGCTTGATAAAGGAGGTCAGAGAAGAAGGAACTGAAAATCAGAGAGCAGTTCATTGCAAAGTTGAAGCTGGAGGTATGGGCCAGAAGCTTAAGAAGGAATGACTCCGAGACAGCCTGTCCCCACCCCTGTCACCCCGCCACACTCACACACACACACACACACACACACGCATTGCAGTCTCAGAGCTGCATTGCTGGTCAGCTTCCTTTGCCACAGTGGAGGTCTGAACCCAGCTCAGAGAGCCCTGGGGCCAACCAGCCTGATGTGGATCCTTCGGGTCTAACTCGTGAAAGGATCCATTTTATTTATTCTACGCTCGTGATGGAAATAGCCCAAAAAATGTCCTTGTGCTTACTAAGCTATTTCCCAGCCAAAGCTAGCCAGAGAATGTTAATTATCTCGTTCCTTTTTTCCCCCTCCACGATGAATTATTGACTTCCAGAGCACGCTATCTTTAATTGTGAAGTATTCCAGAATGAGCAGGTTATCAAAAATGTGCAAAGGGGGAGAGTTTTGGTTCAGGCCTGGGAGGCTGAGGTGGGAAAATTTATCCTTATTTATTTACATGGTAATGGGATGAGATTTTGCCAGCTTGCTAATGGGTTCTTAAAGAGAGACAGGCTTCCTGTGGCCTAATTAGAATGATTGGTTGTCCTGCTGCCACATAAAACACCAAACCAAGAAGGCAGTGGCTCCTTTTTTCTAGATTCTTCTTCTATTTGGGGAACCATCTGCATTGTTAGCAAGGGGGAGACAGGATAGTAGGATGGGCACAGCTGCCTCTGGTTGCAAGAGAGCTGTTCTCCACTTGCTATTGAGCTAGTCGCGATGGTGCATTTAATCTCCTCTAAAATCTCAGTCTTCCTAGCAATCAAATGGGGATGGGTTATGCTTTTCCCCTCAACCAACTTAGCAAGTTCGTTCAGGAAACAAGACTGAAAAATTGGTTTTAAGAGTGCAATGATCATATTTTGTATCTCTGAGGAGCGCACGTGATTTTCCAGAAAGCAAGACAGGTCCTAATCATATTTAAAAATAAACCTTAGCATTTTCTAAGTGCTTGGCCAATTACTCCAAATAACATTCATTCCAGAGGCTGCTGGGGGGATGAGTCACGTGATGAATGTATTAGATCGTGGAGCAGTCAGAGACAGGCTGCAGTGTCTCTTTCCAAATCCGAGCAGGAATCAGCCTGGGCCGCAGATAACCCCAAATCTCTCTTGCAGCAGCCATTGGTTTCCCTTTCCTACAGATGCCCAGAAACCTCTCTGGGTTCTTCCTACTTGGTCTTCTTTGCCCTTTAGGTCTTCTCAGTTACTCAGTTATGTTTATTGAGTGCCTCCTGTGTGCCAGGCCCTGGGCTGGTGCTGGGTGGAGACACAGTCTGGGGTGGGGGAGGGAAGCAGATAAACCAACACACAAATGAATATGCAGTACAAAGGGAGTAGGATGGGGGCTTTGAGAAACAAGGTCTGGGAAGGGTGGAGCCAGATTACAGTGGAGGATCAGGAAGGGCCTCCGAGTTCATTGCATTTGAACTGAGGCCCTGAAGATGCACCCAGCAGATCAAGAGTAGGGGGAAGAGCAGCCCAGTCAGAGGGAACAGCATGTGTGAAGGCGCTGAGCAGGGAA